>NC_064811.1:189841713-190159049 GCF_023721935.1 Panthera uncia
CCTATTGGAATTTGCTCTTATGAGATACACGTTTGCTTTAGACCAAATATATATATATATATATATATATATATATATATATATATATAGGAATCTATATTCCATCCCTGTCCCATAACTGTATCTTGGAAGCAGATAACCGGTTTTCTCGTTTTGCTCATCACTGAACAAAAAGGAATTTTGTCCTCAGATGGGCAATATGCAGAGGCTCACTTATATCTGATTTTATAAGATTTGGAATATTTTTGAGTTGATATTAAATGAGATTTTAAATTCAGAGTTAATGCTTGAATGGGTTAAGACTTTTAGGAATGTTGAGATTGAGTAAATGTATTTTGCACATGAGAAGGACTTGGATTGGTGGGGGGACAGAAGGTGGAGAGGACTGGGTTGAACAGTGCCCTCTCCCCAAATTCACATCTACCCATAACCTCAATATGTAACCTTATCTGGAAATAGGGTTTTACAGGTGTAGTCAAGTCAGACTGCATTGGCTTGGGCTCTAAACCAGTATGAAGGATGCTCTTTTAAGAAATGGGAAATTTGAATATGAAAACATGGAGGCAGAGATTGGATGGATACATCTATAAGGCAAGGGACACCAAAAACTTCTGTCAACCGCCAGAAACTAGGACAGAGGCATGGAACAGATCTTCCCTCGGAGTCTTCAAATGACACCAACACCAACCTTGATTTTGGAATTGTCAAAGAATAAATTTGTGGTGTTTTCAAAGCTCCAGCTTGTGCTGCTTTGTTATAGCAGCCCTAGGAAACTAACTAATACATACTCTTGCCATTATTGTAAATGGTGATAGTAAAACTAATAATAGATTTTCCACCCTAGTAACTCCCTTAATATATAAAATTACATTACAACTAAAACATACGACCATATATTCAAAACTGTGTGGTTAACCTTATAAAGAGTAACTGATTTAAATGGAGACAAAATAGGAAAAGGATATGAATACACATTATTCATATACATTATGTGCTATATTCAGAGAAAAAGCAGTAACACTGCTTATAGGAATTTTTCCCTCTAATAACAAATTAAGATAAAAATATATTCAGTCATTCAACTAAGCCGGTTTCCAATTGTTCTAAACAGGTAACACAAAATTGTATTTAGCGAACCTACTTTCAGCCAGAAATATTGTTTGATACAATAACATGAACTTTGTAAATTTTTTGTTTTTGTTTGGTTGGAATTTGAGTGAAAAAGATTATAAAAGCAGACGATGGGGGGGAAATGCCTACATCAAAGTAGACTTCAGGTTGTACTGTGAATATGGTCACCCACATGTGCAAATGATAAGACACTAAATCTAAAGCTAGATTTTTTTAAAGGAATACAAGTAAGAAAATATTGTTTTATACTATTTTGTTGTTGGCTCAGCCACGTCATTTATGACATTTTGTTATTTTTGGTATGTTGACATTAGATCTCCATAGAATAGTTCGAATCCTATTCAGGTTTGCTATAACTGACAGAGATAAGAGAGCAAACACAAAGGGCACCTGGGTTGCTCAGTCAGTTAAGTGTCTGACTTCCGCTCAGGTCATGATCTCACGGTGCATGGGTTCAAGCTGTGCATCAGGCTCTGTACAGAAGGCTCAGAGCCTGGACCCTGCTTTGGATTCTGTCTCCCCCTCTCTCTCTCTGCCCCGCCCCTCCCCTGCTCATGCTGTTTCTCAAAAATAAACATTAAAAAAATTTAAAAAATAAAGATAGCAAACATAAAGACTGAGACTTTTAACCTGCCATTCGGGGAGTGTTACTATTTTACTATACTTCGTACTACTTAAATGATATAAAACAGATACTTAGGATGGGTTTTACAGTGTTTAAAGTATTTTCTTCTTATCTCTCTTAATGAAGAACATGAAAGTATTAAATACTTTGGAAATACTAGTGAAAAGATGAGTTATCTTCTTTCATACTTTGTTGATATTTTGTTGCTGGGGGTTACAAGTTCTCTGTGTAGCATTATATATAAAAAGTAAATGTGGATTGGGGTTTTTTTTGTTGTTGTTATTTACTAATATCCCAAATCTGAGGATAAAATATAGTATGATAAAATGCAGAAATGCTTTCTAAACATTATTAATAAAAATAAAAATTCAAGATACTTTGAAAGATAAGGAAGTGAAATAGTGAATTTATTCTGATTGCCTGTGAGCTTTTTGGACGATGAGAAGAACATGTATTATCATAGGACATTTTTAAGATTTTTGAGATCTAGAAAGAAAAGTGAGAGACTATGAATAAATTAGGTGTTAGCTGAAGGTCACTTTAACTGCACTAATTTAGAAATATACAGAAAAAAAGAATTTCCAATTTCTTACTGAGACACAATATATGCACAGGAGATATGATTAGATATGGCTTGAGATCCTGTTTGGACACCTTCTTAATTATCTTTAATAAAAATGAAATTTTAGAAATGAGATTAATTCAACAAATCAATTGATAATGACTAATTAATTAATGTCAGTTATCATTTATAAAGCAGTTTGAGGCTAGAACATGCCATGCTTGGTAAGTAGTAGTAGTAAAATTATAATGATGAGGAATGTGGATAAAAAAGTCTGGCATGGGTAACATTTTAAAGACCCATTTATATTATGAATGTTATGAAAAATGACACAGTATTTAGGAAAAGATGTGCAGCTCTGTGTCTTAGATTTCTTTTTAAATCTTTTTTCTTATACAATTAAAGGTGTCTTTTGAATTCACTATTAGGCTTCATTTCTAAGGTCAATCAGGAAGTATGGAAGCCCCTAACCTATAACAGCTACTAATCTTAGCATTAGGAATTTCATGATGAACCAATAAGCAGAATCCCTGCTTTCAAGGAACTTCCATTCTGATGGAAGAAGCAAATCTAAAGACATAAACATAAACACAGAAAGAAGAATTTAGGAGACCAATATTTGGTATGAAGAAAATTAGGATAAAGTGAGGGAGCGATGTAGCTAGGCTATGTAGGAAGCTCTTTTGAGTTTTGATATTACGCTTGAATAATGAGAAGACACCAACCAATGAGCCAAGATAACAACAGATACGAGCATAGCCCAAGTCAGGAATAATGTTTGCTAGTTCAAGAAACATGAATCAAAAGCAGCCAAGTGCACTGAGACTGTAGTGGAATACAAAATGGAAACCTGACAAGGAGTGACTGATGGAACTTTTATTCTGGCAGTTGAGTAGAGAATACATTCTATAGGTACAGGTTTAGGAGAAAAGGAACAGATTAAGGATTTACTTATTTTCCAATAGCTTTGTTGAGGTATATTTTATATATCACCAAGTTTATTCATCTCAAGTGTACAAATCATTGACTTTTAGTAACTACCCAACAGTTTAACCATCATCATGAATTGGTTGTAGAATACCCTCCCCCTCATTTCCCACCAAAGATCCATTATGTCCACCTACAGTTAAGCTCCATTCCCATCCCAAACCTCAGGCAACCACTACTGTGCTTTTGGTCTCTATAAATTTGGTTTTTTGTGGACACTTCATATACATGGGTTCATACTACATGCGGCCTGATTACTGATAGCAGTTAATGCCAGAATAATAGAAAGGATGAGATGTGGCCTACCTTGGGATTGATTTTGGAGGTAGATCTGGAAGGACATTCTCTTAAATTGGACGGAGAATCTAAAGGGAATACAAGAATTAAACATAAAAAGATTCTCAGACTTTTGTTTGTTTTCGACTGTGTGATTATGTGTATGGTGATCCTCATGATGATGATGACAAATCTCCAAGGAAAATATTTCGGAATTTTACTGGATATGAGAATCAAGATCCCAAGTAGGCAGCGCATCTGGGAGAAGTCAGCAGAGGACAGATGGTTAGACAGTCGTATGGATGAGGGTGAGAACAAAACAGGAAGGGAGAGAGGAAGCAGGCAGGAGAGAGCCTCTGAGCACCCTAACGGTCTGTCCTACACAAGTTGCAGTACTCAAAAATGTGGGCCCCTTGTTAAAAAAATTGCTGAGAACTTGAATTATTTCTGGTGTCCAGTCCAGCATTTACAAAGCGTGGAAGTCTTCACTCCATCATAATGACAAGTAAAAAACCTGAACAAACTAAAAAATCAACCTCTTCATAGATCTTTCAGAGAAGTCAGATTCCCAGGGCAAACTCTTGCCTCCAAAATCAGAGAGAATGAGAGACAAGCAGATACAGAGAATCACAACTATGGTACCAGAAAGCCACGTGGAGAAACCTGCACAGGAACCAGTACTGGGGCTGGAAAACCACAACTGTAATTGGCAAATTGCTGGAGTCTCCGTGTAGACAAGTGTGAGAGAGGAAAAACTCCAGGGGGACCCAATTTTACCTCTTGGAGCTGCACCAGGCCTCACAGTGAATCCTGTAGAAAAATCCCCTCAGGGTTCTGGTGAACAGAGGGGAAAATGAGTCGTTCCGAAATACACCAAAGTTTACTGTTCTTCTTAACAAAACTTGCTCTGAGGAGACACTTTCACTGGAGTCTGACACTTGTAAGCAAGGAGCTCCCCGACTTCAGCCCCCTCTAGCCGTTTTTTTGGGGGGTGGGGGGGAGGGGAAACACTGCTTCAGTGAACTTCAGCCATTGCATCTCACCTATTCGAGCAAAGAAGAGCAGCACTGGTGAAGTTCACAACTCAGGTGCACAGCCCCACCAAAAGCCTGACACCTAATCATGGGATTACGGAACACATCCCGTTCCCCCACACTTTACTGCATTAGTAAACGAAGATTTATAGCAGTTTCTTTCACGCAGTAGATCATACACACCTTTCAACAAAAATCCCAGGGCACACTCAGAGGAAAAATGCAGAGTCTGAAGAAAATGAACAACCATCAGAACCAGAGACAGATATGGCAAGGAATTGGGAATTAAACAGATATGAGATTTTCTTAAAACTATGATTAATATGCTAGGACTTTAAAGGACAACATAGACAACACGCAAGAACATATGGATAATGTGAACAGAAATTCTGGGAATGAATAAAAAAGAAATGCTAGACATTAAACACAGTGTAGTAAAAAAAAATGTCTTTGCTGGACACAGGAAAATATTGGGCATGACTGAGCTCAAGGATTAGACAAGAGAAACTTCAAAAACTGCAAAGAGAAAAGTATTTGGAAAAAAAAAGAATATCCAAGAATTGTGGGGCAACTACATAAGGCACGAAATGCATAAATTGGAATGCCAGAGAAAGAGAAAAGAACAGGAGAAATAATTGAAGCAATAAATGACTGAAAATGTCCTCAGATTAATGTCAGACACCTGACTGCAGATCTAGGAAGATCTGCAGAGATCTTAAGGACAACACCAAGAAGGATAAATGTAAAAAGAAAAAAAAGCTATACTGAGGCAAATCATACTTGAACTTCAGAAAATCAAAGATAATGAAAAAATCTTGAACAAAGTTAGAAGGGGAAAAAAACTTAAGGAACAAAGAGAATTATGTACAATTTCTCCTAGAAACCATGCAAGCAAGAAGAGAGTGGAGTCAAATATTAAAAGTCTTATGGAAAAAAAAAACAAACTACTAAAACCTGGAAGCAACCAAGATATCTTTCAGTAGGAAAATGGGTAAATAAACTTTGTATATTCAGACAATGGAGTATGATCCACTGATAAGAAATGAGCTATCAAGCCATGAAAAAGCATGGAGGAAATATATAATACATATTATCAAGTGAAAGAAGCCAATCTGAGAAGGCTGTATACTGTATGATTCCAACTACATGATACTCTGGAAAAACAAAACTGCGGAGACAGTGAAAAGATCAGTGACCATCAAGGGGTTGGGGGAAAGGAGGGATGGATAGGCAGCACAAAAATTTTTTAGGGCTGTATAACTATCCTGCACGATAGGAGAATAGTGGGTACATGTCATTATATAATTTGTCAAAATCCATAGAATATACAAAAGCAAAAGAAAACCCTTACATAAAGTATGGACTGTGAGTGATAATGATGTGTCAGTGTAGTTTAGTCAATTGTAATAGATTCATCCTCTAGTGGGGGATAGTGATAAGTGGAGGAAACAGTGTGTGGGCAGGGATGAGGGTGTTTGGGAAATCTCTGCACCTTCCACCTAATTTTCCTGGGAACCAGAACCTGCTGTATAAAACAAAATTCATTAATAAAAATTACTAATAACTTCAGGACGACAACAGCAAAGAATATAAACAATCATGGGATTCTTTCTAGTAGGATACTCTGTGCACCCACACACATTTTGCACACCCACAAAGTCAGTATCATGGTTTGGTAAAAGAATAAGAGACATCAAAAGAGATTGTGTCTTATAGAAGTTTAAATCAATAAAGATGTCATGGACTGAATTATGTCCCCCCAAAATTTATATGTTGGGGCTCTATCCCCCAGTGTGGCTGTATTTGGAGACAGGACCTTTCAGGAGATAGGTCAGGTTAAGTGACAATAATTGTGAGGCCCAAATTTGGTTTGTCTAGTATCTGTATAAGAAAAGACAGACACCAAAGATCTCCTTTCCCCATTTGCCTAGAAGAAAGGACACGTAAGTGCACAATGAGAAGGCAAACATCTAGAAGTCGGAAAGAGAATCTCACCAGAAACTAACTCTGTTGATTTATAGCACATTGGTCTTGGACTTCTAACCTCCAGAACTGTGATTAAAAATATTTCTGTTATTTAATCTACCCAATCTGTGATATTGTATTATGGGAGCCCTAGAAGACTAATACAAAATATTTCAAAGAGGGAGCCATCACTATATCCAGTGCTTTCAAGCGTATGCCCTACATGCATAACCTTCTTACAACTACAGAAAGGTGGAAGAGATAGTATTTATTCTCTGATAGTAAATTTTCCATACCTAATTGTTCTTAAAATATCATGTCTGTGCAATATATGTGAAGGATAATTTTATGTGTCAGTGTGACTGGATCACAGGGTGCTGAGAAGTTGGCTTACCATTTTTGGGTATGTCTATTATTGGTGTTTCTGGGAGAGTGTAGCATTTGAATTGGTAGACTGAGTAAAGCAGATTGCTCTCTCCAGTGTGAGTGGACAGGATCCAAACCACTGAAGGCCTGATAGAATGAAAAGTTGGAGGCAAGCAGAATTTGTGTTTCAGCTAACAGTGAATCTGGATCACCATTCTCGTCTGCCTCTGGGGCTGACTGACACCTGTGGGTCCCCTGGTTCTCAGGCCTTTGGACACAGAGTGTATGGACGATAGACTACGGGCTTTGCTAGTCTTCAGCTTACAGATGGAATATCATGAGACTTCTCATCCTCCATAATTGTGTGAGCAAGTTCCTCATAATCAATCAATCAACCAATCTCTCTCTCTCTCTCTCTCTCTCTCTCTCTCTCTTCAGTTAGTTCTACTTCATGAGAACACTGACGAGTACAATGTATCTCATTCATTACTCAATTTCTTGGTTAAAAAGTAATCCATGACTGTTATAAAAACTATTCCAAAAAATTTGAAGAGTATATAGACAAAATAAAACGTAAAATAAATATCACCTGTAATTTCAACCTATCCGAAAAATCATTTTTATACCATTCCATATAGCATCATGCTGTACACAGATGTAGTCTTTCCTCTTAATATCCCTATCATTGCATCTCTATGTGGTTAGATACTATGTAGCCATTACTGTGTCAGGTGAATGAACCACCATATTTTCACGTTTTACCACTTTAAAAATATCTACAGTATGATGGGTATTTCATGAACTATTTTATATTCATACCTCATTTTACTCTTGAAGCAATCCATTGATGTGTTTGTTCATAGTCCCATTGTATAGTTGAGGCCCTGAGGATTAAAGAATTCAAGCAATGTGCCCAAAGTTAAAGATTTAGAAGCTGGGGTTCTAAGTTTTTTACCCATGCCACTCCCAATTCCAAAGTTCTGAATTACCTTAATCTTAATTATTTCAGGTGTGTATCTCATGTATTTTTCAAGTGCTGTTGTATGTATCTGGAGAACATGTTCTGTACCCTGTGCTTCCTTTGTGTGCCCTTCAATATTTAATAGACTACTAGGCACATGTTTGTTTCTAATTAAATTCTTAATTAATTTAATTGAATTTACCATATGGTCTTTGCTACTTCATCATTAATTTATTTCTGTTATTGATTTGGACTCAGTAAAAATATGCATGATCTCCATTGATAAAAACATTAAGAGTTATGATTTATGTGGCTTAATCAAGATATTGTTTTACTAAAATACTTCGGGTTAATCAAGAGAAAGTTTCTATAATTAGTTTCTTTTTCCAAATGCTATGTGTCTAAAATGTCAAGAAAGGTAAAACACTGATGCGTGTTTTAACTGGACTATTTATCAAATGATGACAAAAATGTGAAGTACAGCTCCAGTAATTCAGAGGAACCAAGTGTGTGTATTTTCTTTCCAGGGAACTTAGTGGTTAATAAGTTGAAGAGAACAATGCAGAATAATTGCTATGTCCTGACCTCCCACCCCAACCCTCTCAGTTTTTTCTCTCTGTGAGCTTTCAGGCCACAGCCTCTTTTAATATATGCTCCTGCAATGACACTTAAAAACTTCTTTTGCTATAATATTGTCACCAGCTACACCCCGAGACATGACCTTTACTGCTCACCTGCTTGTACCCACCGATCTTTGTCGCATAATTTTCTGTAACCTCTTCTTTCCAGTTTATCTTGTCACTGTGGCGAAAGACCATACAGGCAAAGCATCCCCTGTGGGAAATCAAAACTACCCCGGAAGCAATAACCACCCCCTGGAGGAGGAACTCCAGCGACCCAGACCAGCCAGGCCAGTTTGAACTTAATGCCAACTCAGGCCTGCACAGACAGACCACGAAGTGACTCCTGGGGTTCCCAACAGTTACCTTTAGCTCACTATAGTACTAAGATCTCTGCCCAAGGCACAAGCCTCATTTACATGACATCCAATGCATTGATTGGCTTCTTTCCTTAAGTCACAGGAGCAATGCTACGCCTGCCTCTACAAATGATGAACAAGGCCTCCCTTTGTAAGTATTTATCCCTAACCCTAAATAAAAGGAACCCATTTACCTTTGTTTGGTAAATCACAGTTGTGGCGGTTATTTTCCATGATCTCCTCGTTTGCTGCAAATAGTTTGCTTTGTGCAACAACCCTACCTGCTATGGTTTCTATCTGTGATTCACCAAGGAGCAGACTCAAGTTAGTTCTGTTACAATATTTCTTCACTCTACACTTTTTCTGACTTTTTTTATTTTTGATGTGTCACAAACTAATCAATGTGCCAGTAGGTATCAAGACAAAATGATTGACCAGAAGAAATGATTTAAAAGCAAAATAATCAGTGAAAGACAATAGAGTGATGCATCTTTAAAAACAGGGAGTGTAGAATTTGTGTGTCTATATATAGATATATAGATATAGATATAGATATAGATATACACACACATGAATTATGAACATGAATTTTTGATAGTTGGTATAAGTATTGGCTGAACAAATCTTGAATCAAATGTGTAATAGTCAAATATTGTTTGATATATGTATTAATTTGAAATGTTTATTAATATTAATATATTTGCATAGGGATATTTAATTAAAAGATTTTAAGCACCATGACCAAGTGATATGCAAGTAGCATAATTCTAACCCAAGTGCAAGTGAGCATTGTTAGTTCTGTGTTTTCACGATAACTACTCATTTAAGTGTGATACCTAGTAGATACTTTGAGTTTCCAAAAGTCATCGAAAGCAATGAGACTAAATTATTCTATCAACTGTGATTCGGTGTTTACTTACATACATAATCCTTCTCCCTTCGTGTCTGGCTCAGTTGGTCTGCACTGGTAGGTGATAGGTAAAGCGATACACAACTGTGACAATTACCTGAAATCTAGAAGAGCAGAGTAAAACTCATTCAAAGAATATAAATATACAGCAAAGAAAGGAGGCAAAATTTAGATAGCAAAGATAGCTTTAGAAGTATCAGATGGGACAAATGAAAAACTATACAATGCTATTTTTGTTAATATAATTGAGAATAGGGAAGCCGAAGGGACTCCATAGAAATCTGCTTTTTGCTCCTTTTCCTGCTTCTATTCTTGATAAGACCTGCACCCCTACCTTACACGGGCTTCATACTGTGTGTTCTCCTTGTAAAGGACAAGTAGTTAATGATTCTTTAGAGCTTCCAGCATAATAGATAACATCCAAGGATGGATCAGGCAAGAATGACTGGATGAAGCCATCGTGTGCATATTCCAGACCACCAGTGCTAGAAGTCTTGATACCAAGACCCCCTGGTTCTAAGGAATGAGAGATTTATGGAGGAAACCTGGACTATTGTCCTTGTTCTTGCCAGTACCTGGATGCCTAGAAGGACACATACACCAGAGCACAACCGTCAATAAAACCCCCACACCCAAAGCCAAGATGAGACTCTCCTTTCCTTTCTGAATCTCCCAGACTCTCCACCTGCATCTGAGCTCCCTCTGCATATCTTCAGTAAACTCTGATTCACTTCCTGCTGGCTTACGTTTGATTTCTATCCTGTACATAGCCAAGGATCCTCTTGGTGGGTCCTGTGGGACCCCCCTCTGGATCCCCGGAGCCGGCCTGCCTACATCGTAATAATACTTAAAATATATCTGTAAAACAGTGTGGTATAAAGATATTGGTACGATTCAAAATGAGACCTAATGCATTGGCAAATTTTGCACAAAGGTAAGTAAAGTAATTTGAAAAACCATTGTGCATTGATTATCTTATTGTGTTAATAATCAAATATTGCTTAATTTGAAATATTTACAGATTCGCATACTCTCTCATTCAGGTTTCCTTATAAACAAAGGACAATGATCAAGAACTATTCTTTTTGTTCAGATGCCCAAATATATTCTGTAGAATTTTAAAAATTCAAAATTCATCTTATTCTTCCTGGCCAACAGAAAAGCAATAATCTCAATAGGAGAGTGAAGGGGACTATGATAATGTTGGTAACAAGGATCAATTTAAAATCAACTAATACAGCATGTTCTACCATAGCATATATAATAGCTGAAACCCATTTTAGAGTGAAATAAAAATAATGACATTAATAGAGATAATAGGTGTGATATTTACAAGGAAAAATTATATAGAACCACCAAAAATACTGGTTTGAAAATCTACATCAAGCCTAAGCAGTTACAGACCAACAAAATGTTTCTGTTAGTATCCAGCAATCATTTCCCCCTCATTCTAATTTTTCTTCATTAGGATAGCACTGACATTATGATACAGGCTTTATGATTTTTGTTTTTGATTTTTCATTTGTTGTGTTGTTTTCCCATTCTGCTACTAAGTAGTTGACATTTTATTGTCTATGGGGGAGGAGTAGACGTTTAGATGTGAATCTAAGAATATAGGCGTATATGACCAATAGATCCTCATTCACAGATTCTATATTTGTCAACTTGCCTATGCATTAAAGTTTTTGTACCCCCCCCCCAATCAATACTTGCAGCTCATTCACGGTCATGCTTGGATTTGTATGGAGTGGCTAAAAATTGAAGTCATTCTACGTGTATGTTTCCAGGGAAGTTGAAAGAGTACAGTGCTCTGCCTTCTTATTTCAGCTCTCATACTACAAATGCACCTTTTTCATAGTCTATTTAGTGTGACATATTTCAAATTTTTTAGCTTTTAGTGATTTTACTATTTAAAATGACCCCAGATGTAGTGCTGAAGTGCAAGAAGGCTGTGATGTGCCTCATGGAGAAAGGAAATGAGTACATGTGTTAGATAAGCTCCCTTCAGATATGAGTTACAATGCTATTGACCATGAGTTCACTGTACATTATTCAGTGATATATATTAAGTAAGGTGCTGTTGGAAGGAAACTTCTATAAGACAAAGCTATGTACTGATCAAGGCTAAGCTGATGAAAATGTTGTAACCAGAGTTTGCAGGAACCAGCTCTGTAGTTCCCCTAGGAACACTTGTTCAGTATTAGCTAATGCAATCTTTGTAGAGACTATACAGAGCACAACTATATGAATAAGAAGAATTGACTGTATAATCAGTTTTTTCTATATGTGATTTGGACCTATAATTTACTGTAAGTTATTAAGGAAAAGTATACATACTTTGCTGCACTATAAGTCTGTCAAAAGCTAGGTTTTGATTATTTTGGAGAGAAGACATTCGTTTCTCACACAACCTTAAGGTGCTATGGAAATCAAAATATGATTAACAGTTATGCAAACTTGCTATTAGTTCATAGCCTCTTCAAAAGATGAAGCAATCCCACTAACATCACATATTTGTAAGGACTTGTTAACTTTTAGAAAGGTGTGTAAACCATGGCAATATTCAGACAATATGAATTGTAAATTTGATTTCATACTTTTTGAATATGCATATTCTTAGTTTTGACGGCAGGACCCAAGATGCTATGTAAAAAGTTCAAAAAATTATCATTTCAACTTAACATTCAGTAGCAAAGTATAATGTTTAATGTGTCTTTGGGAAATTTTGCCCTCTGGGAAATTTATTCCCTCCTTGCACTCTGGATTCTTCTATCAAACTTTTCGACCACATGGTTCTTTGGATGCTTGATAGGCATCTAATGGGCATCTCAAATTAATATGTTTTTCCTAAGACCTTATTGTTTCTTCTGTTTTTTCCTTCAGAGTTAAAAGCAGTTTCGTCTTTGAAATGTTCATATCAACCACCTCAGTCTTCCTTAACTCTTTTCTCCACTTTATATGTTCATGCCATTAGGAAATCCTGTTGGGGGAATTAAATCCTTCAAATATATGCCAAGAACTCAGCCACCTTGTTACTATCCCTGCTGCTACCACCTTGATCATTTCTTGCTGTTTTCCCAGTTCCTCTCTTGGCCTCTCCAGTCCATTATCAAATGAGTGACTAAAGTGAAAGTTTTTAAACAGAATCTTACCATATTTTTCATCAGTGAAAATTATCTAATGGCTTCTTACCTTGCTTGGAATCAAAATCAGTGTCTTTCTCTGGGCCACAAGACCCTTCATAATTTGACTCCATCAACCATCACTCTTTTGGCTATATTAAATCAAGTTCCCATTTTTGAACTGAAAAACAATAAAATAAACTGTCAGGCAGATAATCCAATTATAAATGTGATGACAGAAAGAATATAGTTAGCACTTGATATGAATGGATACAAGAAAAAAAATTGGCACAGTATTGATTAATATATTGAAGGAAACTATTTTTGTAGAAAGTATTATAGAAATTTATACCAGCAAACTTAAACATAAAACTTACACGTTTCTTTTTACATTTTGAACAGCACTTATTTTTCTCAAGAAGTAAATAGATTCATAAACTCTGTTTCTGTTCAACTACTTAAATTATTACCCAACTTTAGTGAACAGAAGTAGAATATTGGAAAGGCTGCTTTAAAAAAAAAAACTATTTGCAGTGATTCCAGATAATATATAATTTTTAATTTGCTCACTTCATTTTCTTTTTTAACCCATTAATAATATATTTAATGTTGAGGTGCTATTCATATCAATGTGAAACCCATCTCAGTATAGTCCTATATAAGAAAATAAAATCCTGAAGACCATGAACAAAATGGTATATGCATATGTTATAGACATATGTTATAGACATATGTATATTCATCATACTGCTTCATGTAAACTTACTACTGACTAGTAAGAAGGGATTATAATATCTCATATGGTTATTAGGAAGAGCAAAATATAAATATTAGCATATTTGATTATTCACATTGACTGTCTTCCTGGTCTTGAACAGTGTCGACCGTTGAACATATACTTTCCACAAATTATAATGGAGTGAAGAATTAATCAAAGGGTATCATACCTCTACCATTTTAATTTAAAATGGAACATTTAGGAAAAGGCAGAGCAAAAACATTAATGATTACGAAGAAGAGAGCAGAATAGTGAAACAGTCTTTCATAGAGAATTGCTTTTAGAGCAAAGATGGAAAGAAAAAAGTGAGAGAGAAAAAGAAGGCTCAAAGATAGAAAGAAGAGAGATACCTAAGCCCCTGGGATTTCTCTTGGGAGAGGCTATTATTTGTATTGATTTTAGTTTCCAAGTTTTCTTCTTCTCTTTCTCTGCTGGCCCACCATGTAATCCATAAATAATAAATAGACGAATAGTGAGTCATTCTTTCGATCACAAGCATAGCAACCATCACAACACATTAATCCACCAGCTGAGCACCACATCATGCCCGTCATAAAATGCACTTCATCGTGGCATCAAGACCCGAGAACTTAAACTTGCTATTGGCCTCTGGACTCTAACAAATGGAGTAGCACAAAATGAAAGGATCCTTACATGCCAAGTATGTCAGCTCTTACTGTTACTTGTGCTTTCATTCACATGCTTGCTTCTTTTCCCATAAACCTTGACTTGAGTATTGAGTTTCTAAGGCAAGAATGGTTGTTGTTACATTTAACAAAGTGTTATACATGACCTGTTTCTGGGCGCTTGTGATGGGACTCATACAGTTTTCTCTAAGTAATATAACTCTGTTATTTGTCACATAAATCTGTGAGAAATGGAAAGCTTCAGACTGTGAGCATGTAACTGAATGGCTACTTTATAAGCTCAAAGAAGAGACACATAGAAGTGACAAATGTTAATTAAAGGACTCTTTAGAAAGTAACATCAATAAAGATAATCGGGAATTAATAATATTTCGGTGAGCAATATGACTGGATAGGAATATCATATCCTACCTGTATGAAGATCTTTCTTATTCTATTGAAGAACCATCTTATTTTTATGATTTTTTTAAGTCTTTCTAGTAGTATAACAAACATCCAGAACACTGTACCAATCATTAGTGTGTACCTTAATGAATTTTAAAATGTCAGCACACTTGTCATCCCCGCACCAATAAGAGCCAGAAGATTAACAGACATCTCCAAACCCACGTCTTGTCTGTCCAGATACTTTCTTCCACAAAGGTTGACTTTTGTTCACGGAGGCTGATTTCTAAGTATTTGCTCTCTGTCTGACTTCTTGCGTACATAATAGTTTGACATTTCTCATTTCTGTACAGTAGGAAACTGCTTAAGTATACTACCATTTCTTTTTCCATTCCATGGCTGATGGGCAGCAGTTATTTTGAATCTCAGGCTATTACGTATAGTGCTGTTATGAACACTTTTGTACATATTTTTGGTAAACATACATGTCGGGTGATACACTATGCACATATTCATTTTAGTAGATATTGGCAAACATTTTGGACAAGTTTTTATACCAGTTTGCACTCTCACTATCAATTTGTGAGCATTCCAGTTGTTCTACAATCTTGCTGGAGCTTAGTATTATGTATATTTTTAATTTTTATTTTGTTCATCTTAGCTTTTCTGGTAGTTGTAGTGTTATCACATATCACATTTTGGATTTAACTGGCATTTCCTCATGACTAATGAAGTTGAATATATTTTCATAAAATTATTGGCCATCTGGGTAGCTGTCTTGTTTTATGAAATATAAAATCTTTTGCTTATTTTTCTATTGTGTTCTCAGCCTTTTGTCATCATTTGTAGGAGTTGTTTTTATATATTAAATGAAAGTCTCTTTATATTTTTGATTTTAATTGTGAATTTTGATGAATATAAATTCTTATTTGAATGTAGTACAATTTTTCATTTTTTAATGTTATGATTAATGGGTTTTATAATGTTTCTGTGTAAGAGAAATTTGCCGTTTCCAAAGCCATAAATATGTCCCTTGATATTTTCTTCCAAAGACTGTATAACGTAACTTTTACATTTAGATCTATAATCCACGTGGGATATAGATTTGGAGAGGTGGTACAATTTAATTACGATAACTAGCACAAAAATCTTTATTTTATACTTCAGTATCATAAAGTGTCATAAATTTGATTGTAGAATGTCATTTGGTCAATGTGTCAGTGTGGATCCAATCAGGAGAGAGCAACCATGCAGGATTTGAACAGAGAATATCAATATAAAGAAAAATGAAGTATAACAAGAGTTTAAAATAATGAGAGATGGGCTAATAAGACAACTCTAAAGAGTATAAAAATGTCAGATATAAAGAGTAGTCACCAATCCTAGTATTGATATGAACACCCAACAAAAAGCTCCCTATATATCCCCATCCTGCTGAGATACAGACCTTGTTGAAGAGTATACCACCATGACTCACATGTTGCCAGAAAGTTGCCTATGGTGGATGATGGTGGAACTTGCTGGAAGCAAAGCCCTTTCTTCCCACAGTGTCTCTCTAACATTCTCTACTGTGAAAGCTTCAGGACCACCTGAAAAAATAACCATATTTTAAAGGCCCATATCCATTTACACAGAGTAGAACAGTGGGGTTGCTTTGGAGCTGATAGACAAGGAATTAATAATATCAAGGAAAAATTCAGGTTTAAATTATAAAGACTAGGCAATTGGATACCTAGGATGTCTTGATTTAACTCTATGAAATATGAGTATCAATGAAATATGGCCATTCCTGTGACATGGTTTGGAAGGTAGATCGATTCCCACAACCGGTGTGCCTGTGGCAGATGAAGACCACACCATACTAATCTGAGAATGAACTGCTCAGCACGTTCTGAATATGAAGTCCTCGGAATCAGCCTCTGTTCAAGTCAGGCACCATGGACCGTGTGGACTCTTTACAAGACAGAATCTGGGCACAAGTTATTAAAATGTATCATGACATTAAAAATACTGTTTCCAAGTTATCTCTCATAAAATTTACCCACATTAATAAATTCACTCATTTATGGTAGTAATATCACTTACGAGTTAAAATAGACTGGCAAGTATCACTCCCTGAAGTATCTTAATTCTATCTACATATAAGCATCTTGGTTATATGTTTTTTTTTTTTTTGAGTGTGTACTCCCAATTAAAAACTTTGTTTGCTTTCATAACACTTCATTCTTCTAGTTTTCTTTTTTTTATGTTTACTATTTTTTTAGAGAGAGACTGGAAGAGGGACAGAGATAGATGTAGAGAGAGAAAATCCAATGCAGGCTCTGTGCTATGAGCATAGAGTATGACATGGGGCTTGATCCCACGAACCACAACCTGAGTTGAAATCAAGAGTTGGATGCTTAACCAACTGAGCCACCCAAGTGCCCCTTTTCTCCTAGTTTTCTTTCTGTCTGTTGTAATTTCTTTCCTAATTCTTTTCCAAATGTCAGCATTTATCACTATCTCACCTTTTTCACTCACTTTTTATTCTTTTTCTTTAAAATTTCATCTATTTCTGTGACTTCAACCCTCATCTGTCTGTGAAATATATAGGTCTGTATCTCCAACCCTTAACTCATTGTCAAGATTCTAGAGTCATAAATTTCTAAATACTTTTAAAACTATTATACCTTATTGCATTGCCAGCAACTCAGATTCAAAATAACCACAATTTGTCCCACTAAATGTGTTTCCATCCAGAATTCAAAATCCTTATTAATGTCAGGATTAGTCATCTAGTTGTCATTGTTCGATATCTTATCTCCACCTTCCATACTTCCTAGTCCATTATATTCATTACATTTTTAAGTTTTCTGGATTCACTGTGTTTCTTTTTTGTCCTATATTCTCATTCCCAGTATATATGCACTAAAATTTTAAGAGTACAAAGAAAAGTGACATATGGTATTTAGAATAAATTGTGTTTTGAGGGTATAGGCTAAGGAAGCCGAGATTCTACAATCTATTATTAATAAATCCAAAATATATAAATATCCTAGGTCTTGGAGTACATTAACAGGCCATGAGGTCAGCATTTAGGTTTTGATTTCAAAAGATATCATCCTAAGTGTAAGAAACAGGTTGAGCTTAAAAACAAAACAAGAGAAGGAGAGACTAAAGACCTCTTTCGGATTCTCGCTTGAATGAAGCAAAGCAGATAGAGGACAAAGAAAAGTAAAGTTGGAAGACACTGGAAGAATACCTTAAGATCAAAAAGGAAGACTTAATCTTGATGGAGAGCCTACACAGGAACTCTCATGATGATGAGAAAGGTAGCTGTAAAACAAAGGGTAGTAAGACATTTCTGAGATGTTAAGGTCAAAGGTAAAGATTAAATGTTGGATTATAAACATAAGAATAAGTTAGTGTACATCTTAGATAAATATTGAACCTGAAATGGTGTTTTAAAAATAGGATATGAAAATGATTTAGAGTCCAGATTTTCCTCTTGTCTAATTCCTTATAGCAAAATTCTTGGTACTGTTGGAAGGTGCACAGAAGCACACTGAAAAAAACATTCACCTACAAGAAATTTGATTCCCAGGAGGATGAATGAGCTCTTGAGGTCAAGCATAGCTCTAGAATTTTATGAATTTGTGGGATTTTTTTATTTACTGCTCTGTGAATTGCCTCCTAAACTAAGGTAAGAATTATTTACCTTTCTTTTTCAGAAGTGAGAATTGAAAGAAGGTTAAGTGACTTTACCAAAATGTGAGAGCTGTTCAAAAGTAGAATTCTAAGAGGAGTTCTAGAAACCCTAGTAAATTGCTAAAGTTGTTTAAAATTACATGTGGTAATTTAGAAAATTCCAAATGAGTGCTCCTACTCAACTACTCATACCTTATTTGATCACATAATATTAAAATTATTTCTTACATTTTTATTTTCTAAGTGAACAAAATATCTTCAGCAGTTTAAAAATAGTGCTTAGTAGTATATATTTTAAAACATTTAAGAAAATAATTTTTATTAAACAACAGTCTATTTGACCTCAATTTATTAGTCAATACATATTTACTGAGTTCACATTATTTGTACAATACTGTGTGTGATCCTGTGAGGCTATACAAATACATTATAGTATAATGTCTAAAAGCATGGGTTTGAGTCTAATTGCCTGGGTTGGAACTATTTCTGTAAACTTGGGGACATTATTTAACTTCTTTCATCTATGAAAAGTGGCTGATGATAGCGCTTCACTAGGTTATGAGTAATAAGTGAATATGTACTGTGAAGTAATTAGAACAATACTTCACACATAGTTATTTCTCAATATTTGTTCCCATGAATATGATATATTATAACAAATAAACATGGCGCAAGGGATTCAAGCCACTGTGCCATGGTCTTGTACTATCACGCTTTATCAAGAAAATTATTTGTGGTATAGGGAGGTGTGGGGAATAAGCTTAGGAATTCCCTGGGGCTGCACCATGGGTTAACAAGGCATAAAGAATTAGAAAGGCATAGGATGTACACACCCAAATTTGGGTAAATAAGATTAGGCAAACCTGGCAAAGGCCCCAGTATAGGACAAAGGTATAAGAGGAGGAAATCTCAGGATGAAAATATCCAAGATTAGGTAAACAAGATTAGGTATTCAGGGAAGAAAGGCCCCCCAATTTACCACAATACCAGAAAACTGCTTTCACAGAAAAGAAGGACAAAAACAGGATAACAGGACGTTAGACTGAAGCAGGGCAAAGTTGCCCAGAGGAAGCTAATTAGCAAAAGAAAGGTGACTTGTTGTCCCTAAGATGCTTGCTCTTTCTTGTCCCCTAGGCCAGTTTAGGTAAACAGAGTTGGGGCCTCATGTCTGCTGTAAACAACCTTCCACCCAGCAGAGCAATTTTGTTTTGTATTGACCTAAACCCCTAACACCGCATATCTTCAAAACTCCCTTTCCCCATGCTCATGAATTAATGTTCATGGTTTCATGGTCTCTTTACGCACATCCATCATGCTTGTAAGCCTTATGATCTTTTTTAAAATTTTTTTTTCAACGTTTTTTATTTATTTTTGGGACAGAGAGAGACAGAGCATGAACGGGGGAGGGGCAGAGAGAGAGGGAGACACAGAATCGGAAACAGGCTCCAGGCTCCGAGCCATCAGCCCAGAGCCTGACGCGGGGCTTGAACTCACGGACCGCGAGATCGTGACCTGACTGAAGTCGGACGCTTAACCGACTGCGCCACCCAGGCGCCCCAAGCCTTATGATCTTAATGAAAACGGAGCAAGGACCCTTACTCGGGGCTCTAGTCTCTTCCCAGACATTTGCCTCTCTCGCATTTTAATTCTGCATCCCACTGTCTGGCTGGACAAGAGAGAACTCCAGACCCAGAGTCTACAACAGGGAGGAAAATTTCCCCTGTATCTTCCAGAGTCTTTAGCTGAGACACCTGCAATTAAAGGCAGATTAATAAGAGTTAAAAAAACATACATTTGATTAACATGTATGCCACAGGTATACATGGAAGATGCCCTTGGGGAAAATGAGTAACTTTGTGAGGTGGCTTAGAATGCAGGCTTAGATACCATTCTAAGAGACAAAGGGGAGGAGATGTGGGCCTCTTAGGCGAAAGGAAATTATTTTTAGGAACGATGATGGGTACTTGGAGAAGAGATGGGAAGTGTGATAATTTGTGACAAAGTTTAGGTGTGATGTTGACTTTCAGGTTCCTCTCTTGTGACAAGAGTCAGTCCTTCTGGTTAATGACACTCTTGGAAGGAGACTTATGACAAGGAGTTCCCTTTGGAAGATCTGCCTTTGAGCAGATAAGGGAGGTTCAGAGAAATCTCCCTGCATTTGCTGTTTTCTCAAGTACCTATAGCCCCAATAATCGATATCCCAAAGTGGCAGATTTTGGAGTGGCATATTCCACTATTCTTCTGTGGATTTGGAAAATTTGGGGGAAATTGTCTCGTGATCATCCTTTGAGAATCCCTCGATGTTGTAGAAGCAGAGGGAATGGAAAGTGATTCTGGGAGGAAATGTGATTGGGAATCAGAGGAGATAGGATCGGAAACCAGGTGGTAGCCTTGTCAACCAGTTTCAAAAATGGACTGAAGAATCATGTATACATAAGTCAATTAACTAAAGCTACTTGGCTTTCTTCATCTGTTTTCCTTTTCTCTCTCCTGCCAGAAAATGCTCAAGGTTCTTTTGGATACAAGAAACCTCTGGGTACAATGTTCTTATACAAAAAGGGACCGCTGACTATAAAGAGAGTTCTTAGAAAGAGAACATGAATGAAAGTCAATGAACAATGAGTTGCAACTCCTTAAATACAAGAGTTCCTTATAACCTTACAAAAGAGCATTTGTAATTTCAAACTACTAAGAAGGAGATGAATCGAACCACTCACCTTCCAGCTAATGATGTTTTCTTATAAACAGATTTCAGTAAATGACAGTCTTAATCTAAAATGTGGGTCTGTGATCCCAACTGCTACAACATTCTGGCATTGTCTTGATTATTCATAGCAATATATACACTTACTACAATAGAGAGTACTGCATTGTGAGTACCGACATCACACAGTTGTCTTTATTTTAATTTTTATTAATAAAATTTTTTTAACGTTTATTTATTTTTGAGACAGAGAGACACAGAGCATGAACAAGGGAGGGTCAGGGAGAGAAGGAGACACAGAATCTGAACCAGGCTCCAGGCTCTAAGCTGTCAGCATAGAGCCTGACGCGGAGCTTGAACTCACAGACCACGAGATCATGACTTGAGCTGAAGTCGGACACTTAACTGACTGAGCCACCCAGGCGCTCCCTTTTTTTCACAGTTGTCTTACTTTAAATATCTCCTCTTCCAACCTCTCTGTTGCCAGAGACTGCCATGTCTGACTTTGTTTCTGAAAAGAAATCACATTGAAATACAGTGTTATCTCAGATAGGAAACATAAAATGGGCTTGGCTGCTTGTCATTCTGTCAGGTGTCTCTGTCAACATCTTTCCCTCTTTCCTTCATATTTGAGGAAAGAATTTAAAAAAAGGATCTTTCCCCATCTTAGGGTTCAGGGGGACATCTACCCAACTCATTTTGTGATGGGCAAGAAAGGTTCCTGGTCTAAAAAATCATACTTAGGATACCAGAAATGACATCAAATTGTAGTTTTCTCTTCATGGATTCTGAGTATAGTTTTCCTGTTATTTTTAATGGAAAATTAAAATTACAGTTAAACTTTCATTCTGGCTACATGAAGTCATGGTATATATAGAAAGATGAGTCTTGCCACAAATTGACTAATATACATTGGGATCTTGAACCAAGAAACTCAAAAGTGGAGAAGGTTTCAAAGGGGTGATGAACACTTACAATTATTAATTCCCTATTACCTCATTTAAGTATTGTCCCCAGAGATTCTCACTTGGTTTCACTGCCTTTATAGGAGCTGAAGAAGCTAGTGCTTCTCCTCTGCTTTTGGTGTCAAATAAATCTACCTTTAAAATTATATCACACAGCCTATCATTTTCCACTTCTGCAGGTACCAGGAAACTCTTGGTCAGATCACCTCAATAAAAGATTTATCCCTCTTGTTTCTGTAATTCAAGTTCCTGATCCTTAGATGAATCTACATTAGAGATAATGGACACCTAGATAACATGCCAAGAAATGTGGCATGCTAGTATAGACTATTAAATCAATGTTAACACATGTGCCCAAAAGAAACCTATTTCACTAAAACAATCCCTTAACTTTCTATACTTTAAAGTTCATCAAAAAGTAAAAGTGAAATAATACTTTACTTGAGTAAGCCTAAACTTACAAAAAGAGCATAGAAGAATTATTTGCATATACAATAAAGAATCTTAAATTAGCAACAAATGTTAAGTAGATAAATTTGACTACAAGTAGGAAAGTTGTCTTTAGTATTTTATATGACTTTGTTTATACTTAGGATTCTGTCTTCCTCCAAAAGACTCTGGAGTTCTATAGTTAACACAAATATTATTTAATTAAATTGGTGTTTGGGATTTTTGTCCTTCAGTCTATGAAGGAGTAATTTCTATGAGACTTGCCCTCTCACACAAATAACTAGAACCCTGGACAACATACAGGAAATAATAGGTTTCCATCATTGGACCACAGGTAGTGCAGGACTGTTAATACTGAAAGAAAGGTAACAAGAGATGAGTCTCATGAAGTGCGTTTTCTGCCTGGAGACAATTTGCAGAAGGTAGTGTGGGAGAGGAAACCCCAACAGAGTCGAACACTTTACCTGAGCTGAAGAAACTGAATTCAGTGTTCAAGAAAGGGAAGGCAACTACATTTGTGGGTCAGCATACCTAAGAGGCAGAAACTGCCCAGAGAAATAAACTCCAGAAATTCAAGGTGCCTGAGTCTTTGGCTAAATACCAGTCCATACATGCTCAGGATTAAACTCCATAATGCCAAACAAGAAAAACTAGTAGAAAGAACAACTTCCAAGCTTCCCTGAATCTTTTAGAGTATTGAACAACCAGAATGGAGAGAATCTGCTTAATAAGAGAAACACAGGATACAGGTGTGAGGTAGCATAGAAATAAAGCAGGCCTGATCTTAGAATAATGACATTCCCCTGTCTCTCACCAAAAAATTAAATAAATAAATAACTTAATGTGACCCATCAGGAGAAAAATATGGCAATAAAAAAAATGTAAGAAGTAAGAATGATGGAATTAGCAAAGATTCTAAAAGGTTTAAACAGAATTTATGTCTGAAATTTTCCTAAATGAGATTAATAGCAGAAATTACCCTGAAGAAGAAATAACTGGTGAACCTGAAACCTCAGTAATAGAATATATTCAGAATGAAGCACAGAGATAAAAGAGAGTGGAGAAAAAGTAAAAGAATCTGAGTGACTTGTAGAACAATAACACACATCATTGAAATCTTAGAAAAGAGCAAGGGACAGAACATATATCTGAAGAAATTGTATCTGAAAATATTTCACTTTGATGAAAGCCATAACTCCAGGAAGTCAAGAAGCAGTACAAAAACAAGAGATACAAAAATGAAAACATACAATGTCACATTATAATCATCCTGTTGAAAACAAGTACTAAAACAATCAAGAAAACACACGTGCACACAATCCTTACATACTGAGAAACAAAGATAAAAATTTACATAACTTTTCCATCAAAATGATGAAGCTTTAAAGTGTTGAAAGAAAAAGCTGTCAATCTTCGATTATAAAGCCAGCACATAAATAAATAAATACATAAATAAACTCAAAATAAAGAGTAACATGAACAAATCTGAGTGATGTAATTGCCAGCAAACTTGACCTAAAAGAAATTTTTTTTGTTTCTTGTTTTTTGTTTTCAATATATGAAGTTTATTGTCAAATTGGTTTCCATACAACACCCAGTGCTCATCCCAACAGGTGCCCTCCCCAATGCCCATCACCCCCCCTCACTCCCACCCCCCATCAACCCTCAGTTTATGCTCAGTTTTTAAGAGTCTCTTATGGTTTGGCTCCCTCCCACCCTAACCTCTTTTTTTTTTCCTTCTCCTCCCCCATGGGTTTCTGTTAAGTTTCTCAGGATCCACATAAGAGTGAAAACATGTGGTATCTGTATTTCTCTGTATGGCTTATTTCACTTAGCATCACAGTCTCCAGTTCCATCCACGTTGCTACAAAGGGCCATATTTCATTCTTTTTCATTGCCACGTAGTACTTCATTGTGTATATAAACCACAATTTCTTTATCCATTCATCAGTTGACGGACATTTAGGCTGTTTCCACAATTTGGCTATTGTTGAGAGTGCTGCTATAAACATTGGCGGACAAGTGCCCCTATGCATCAGTACTCCTGTATCCCTTGGGTAAATTCCTAGCAGTGCTACTGCTGGGTCATAGGGTAGGTCTATTTTTAATTTTGTGAGGAACCTCCACACTGTTTTCCAGAGTGGCTGCACCAATTTGTATTCCAACAGTGCAAGAGGGTTCCCGTTTCTCCACAATCTCTCCAGCATCTATAGTCTCCTGATTTGTTCATTTTGGCCACTCTGACTGGCGTGAGGTGATATCTGAGTGTGGTTTTGATTTGTATTTCCCTGATGAAGAGCGACGTTGAGCATCTTTTCATGTGCCTGTTGGCCATCCGGATGTCTTCTTTAGAGAAGTGTCTATTCATGTTTTCTGCCCATTTCTTCACTGGGTTTTTTGTTTTTTGGGTATGGAGTTTGGTGAGCTCTTTATAGATTTTGGATACTAGTCCTTTGTCTGATATGTCATTTGCAAATATCTTTTCCCATTCCGTTGGTTGCCTTTTAGTTTTGTTGGTTGTTTCCTTTGCTGTGCAGAAGCTTTTTATCTTCATAAGGTCCCAGTAGTTCATTTTTGCTTTTAATTCCCTTGCCTTTGGGGATGTGTCAAGTAAGAAATTGCTACGGCTGAGGTCAGAGAGGTCTTTTCCTGCTTTCTCCTCTAGGGTTTTGATGGTTTCCTGTCTCACATTCAGGTCCTTTATCCATTTTGAGTTTATTTTTGTGAATGGTGTGAAAAAGTGGTCTAGTTTCAACCTTCTGCATGTTGCTGTCCAGTTCTCCCAGCACCATTTGTTAAAGAGACTTTTTTCCATTGGATGTTCTTTCCTGCTTTTTCAAAGATGAGTTGGCCATACGTTTGTGGGTCTAGTTCTGGGGTTTCTATTCTATTCCATTGATCTATGTGTCTGGTTTTGTGACAATACCATGCTGTTTTGATGATTACAGCTTTGTAGTAGAGGCTAAAGTCTGGGATTGTGATGCCTCCTGCTTTGGTCTTCTTCTTCAAAATTACTTTGGCTATTTGGGGCCTTTTGTGGTTCCATATGAATTTTAGGATTGTTTGTTCTAGTTTCGAGAAGAATGCTGGTGCAATTTTGATTGGGATTGCATTGAATGTGTAGATAGCTTTGGGTAGTATTGACATTTTGACAATATTTATTCTTCCAATCCATGAGCACGGAACGTTTTTCCATTTCTTTGTATCTTCTTCAATTTCCTTCATAAGCTTTCTATAGTTTTCAGCATACAGATCTTTTACATCTTTGGTTAGATTTATTCCTAGGTATTTTATGTTTCTTGGTGAAATTGTGAATGGGATCAGTTTCTTTATTTGTCTTTCTGTTGCTTCATTATTAGTGTATAAGAATGCAACTGATTTCTGTACACTGATTTTGTATGCTGCGACTTTGCTAAATTCATGTATCAGTTCTGGCAGACTTCTGGTGGAGTCTATCAGATTTTCCATGTATAATATCATGTCATCTGCAAAAAGTGAAAGCTTAACTTCATCTTTGCCAATTTTGATGCCTTTGATTTCCTTTTGTTGTCTGATTGCTGATGCTAGAACTTCCAACACTATGTTAAACAACAGCGGTGAAGGTGGACATCCCTGTCGTGTTGCTGATCTCAGGGAAAAAGATCTCAGTTTTTCCCCATTGAGGATGATGTTAGCTGTGGGCTTTTCATAAATGGCTTTTATGATGTTTAAGTATGTTCCTTCTATCCTGACTTTCTCGAGCGTTTTTATTAAGAAAGGTTGCTGAATTTTGTCAAAGGCGTTTTCTGCATCGATTGACAGGATCATATGGTTCTGTTCTTTTCTTTTATTAATGTGATATATCACATTGATTGATTTGTGAATATGGAACCAGCCCTGCATCCCAGGAATGAATCCCACTTGATCATGGTGAATAATTCTTTTTATATGTTGTTGAATTCGATTTGCTAGTATCTTATTGAGAATTTTTGCATCCATATTCATCAGGGATATTGGCCTGTAGTTCTCTTTTTTTACTGGGTCTCTGTCTGGTTTAGGAATCTAAAAGAAATTTTAAAGGAACTTCTTCAGGCTGAAGAAAAATGATACAGATGGAAACAATAAAAGGAGAACAATGATAGGGGTAAATAAACAAATAATCATAAATTTTTCCTCCTAGTTTATTTTGTGTACATGATACTTGGTAATTTAATTTTGGATTTATACATATAGAAGCAAAATATATTTCAACAAGAGAAAAAATGATAAGAAGGGAATGAGCCTAAATTGTTGAAGCTTTTTTATGTGAATTACCATTATATTTTGGGAAAGTAGATTATCCTATAAACATACATATTGTAAATCCTGGGGAAAAAAACCAGTACAAAATAAAAAATAAAAGTTACAGTGATTATGCCAAGAATGGAAGAAAAAAATGCCCTCCTAAAAAATAAATTTTAGGAAGATGAAAAGAGGAACAAAGAACATACGGAATTTTAAAAAGTGCTAGAGTTAAACATGTGGAAAATTACCTCAGATATAAATGGCTTAAACTAAAAAAAAAGAGAAAATTTCAAACTAGATAAAAAAATGAATTCCAACCATGTGCTATCTAAAATAAACCCATTTTCAATATATCAAAGCAGATTTCTTAAGTTGAAAGAAAGCAAACAAGCAAGCAAGCAAGCAAGAGAAAGAACGAACGGACAGATTAAGGAAATTTGCGAGCACGCATACAATTTTCCATGTTTAAAAAGTAAAATCAGTTACAACAACAAAACGACATGATATGTAACTCTAATCATAGGAATTCTGGCGTGGCTAAATTACTATCAAACTAAGCTTGAGAACAAGAACTGTTAAAAGAGATAAAGGGGAACTTTTCATATTATAACAGGGATCAATTTATCAGTAAAATATGTCAATCCTTAATATGTACCTACTCAAAAAGATTAAAAAGAGAAGCAGAATTTGGCAATCTAAAAGGAAAGTAGACAAATCTGCAATTATATTGTATAGTTTCAACACTCTTTTCTCATTAAGTAAGGAGTGTTCAACAAAATAGACCCTAAAACAAGTCTCAACAAAGTTCAAAGATTTGATATGGTAAGAAAGGTTGTTCTCTGATTTTAATGAAATAAATGATTTGGAAATCAAACAAATGCTTAAATAAACTGTGTGTTACATAAAATTAGAAAATATTTCTAACTTGCTTAAATTAAAATCAGAATATATTAAAATTTGTTGAATGAAGATAAAATAGTGCTTACAGTGAAATTTATAGTTTTAAGAGGTATATTAGAAAAGGGTAAAAGTTTTACAGTCAATGATTTAAGTTTCAATCTTACTAAGCTAAAATATAGAAGAACAAATTAAAGTCAAAATTAGCATGAGGAAATAACAGAGCACAAAATGAATGACTACAAAATGGACAAAAAAAAAAAAAAAAGAAAGAAACTAGTAAATCCAAAAGTTGATTACTTGAAAATAATCAACACTCTTACTTAGAATGATAATAATAAATTTAATGACACAATTACCAGTAACAAAACTGAAGAGGGCTCATCACTACAGATCCTACAGAAATTAGAAGAAAATATAATGAACTACTTTTTTAAAAGTACTTGCTCAACAAATTTAACTTTAAGTGAAAAAGTACCCTGAAAGACACAAAATAACAAAAGCATTCAAGAAAAATATAACTTCTGAATTTTTCTTTATAATTAAACAAATTAAATGTAAAACCTTCTCAGAAACACTGTTAAGAAACCTTCCCTAGAAGCAAACAATAAGTTCTAGAGCCACGATTCAAGCTGACTCACCAAGCACATGCTAGTAAATGCTAGGCTATGCCACTGTGAAATGTCTTAAGAAAAATCGAAGTGTTAGAATAATATAAAGAAGCTATAGGCCAACAGATAAAAAGCTTAATTATTCTAAGTAAAGTTCTCTGGAAAGAGTCAGAGAGAGAGGGAAGTGGGGGGAGAGAGAGAGGGAAGTGGGGGGAGAGAGAGAGGGAAGTGAGGGGAGAGAGAGAGGGAGAAAGGGGGAGAGAGAGAGAGAGAGAGAGAGAGAGGAAGGAAGGAGGGAAGGAAGGAAGGAAGGAAGGAAGGAAGGAAGGAAGGAAGAGGGGAAAGAGGGAGGAAGAAAAGGGAGGAAGAAGGGAAAGGGAGGAAGAAGGGAAAGGGAGGGAGGAAAGAAAGAAGGGAAGAAAGAAAAAGAAAAAGAGAGTTTAATATTGCTTTGTAATAAAAGCTGTTAAAATAGATATAGACAAACCATCTCTGACTTGTTTATTAAAAAAACTGTCAGGATGCCTGGCTGGCTCAGTCAGTAGAGTGAGTGACTCTTGATCTCAAAACTGTGAGTAAAAACCCCACACTGGGTCTGGAGATTACTTAAAAATAAAATATTTTTAAAAATTAAAAAAGAATAAAGAATTGTCCTTTATCATTTTTCTGAACATTTCTCATGTTGGGAACATTTTAACATTTTAGAAGGTGATTAAAAATACTTCATAATGAAAATACAAATTGTAACATTTTTCTCTTAATTTTAAAATGCATTGCACTGTGGAATATTTTTTATGGAGATGAATTTAGTTCATTTTTAATTGTTCTAAACATGTAGGAAGAAAAAAGTTAATACTTATTATAGAATATTTAGCTCCCATCCAAGAATATGTGCGTGTGTGCATAATTAAATAAATTTAATATTTAATTAACTTATAATTATGTTAATTATAATTATAAATTAATTAAATATAATAATGTATTTAATGTATTATTTAATATTTAACCTTATCTTTACTATTAATAAAATTAATATATATCTAAATTAATACATAATTATAAATTAATTAAATATATTAATAATTAACATAATTAAAGCTATACTATAAACATAGGTTTTAAGGAAATGCATTGGAATTGAATCGTGCTGTATTTGTAAAACTGGTGCCATTTATGGATGGATTTTTAATAAAAGTCATATAATCTTATTTGAATGTATTAAGAGTTCTATCATAAAAGTTCTGAGGAAAATCTAAACATTGAATATTTGCAAAAGTTTTCTAACAATGGTTTACTAACTTAATTGCACTATATATACATATATATGTATACATACATATGTATATATATATATATACATGCTTATATACGTGTATATATATATATATATACATATATACACATATATGTATATATACACACACATATATATTTGTAACTTATCTGGCATTTGTAAATTACTTTGGAGAATGATTTTATATAGTTATACATGAATTTTAACTATAATTTAAAAATAAGAACTCTAGGTACCCAAATATACAAGGTAAACAATGAATTTTAGCCTGTGACTAAAAGAGTATCTCTGACCTAAGATACAGTTTTACATCATATCATTAGGATGGACTAGATTTTGCTGTAGTTAACAAACCCCCAAATCCTAGGGGCTTGAGCAAAGATTAGTTGCTTACCTTGGCTTTATACCCATCACTAATGGTAGTGACTCAGAGATCCAGGCAGCTCATAACTCCGGGACTCAAGCTGGCAGAGAAGCACTTGGTGAAGGATGTCAATGACCCTGCCAAAAGTCAAAAAAAAAAGCTCTGTAGGTAGGTCCCGCATCAGCAATTAAGTACTCTAGTTTGCAAGTGATAAACATCATTTCTGTTCATAGTTTACACGCAAGACCCAGACATATGGCCCCCACAACTCCCAGGAGACCACAAGTCACAGGCCAGAAACATTTGACAAATAGTACTGATGACTACACTGAATGCATTCTTCTATAACATAAGAGAGATCCCAGAGAGTAAATGTGTTCCTTTAAAAAATTACTTATGGAAAATTACAAATGTTAAAAATCAGACTGATCTGTATCAATATTATTAAGCACAAATATTAACGTATTTGGGGGTATCATGGACATAATTAATTGATAGAATTAGGCCAAGACATTTTGACCTTAAACTTGCTACTAGGTTATACTGAAAAGAGGTTTCACAAATTTTTCTGTGCATACGAATATATATAATCAAGCAAGCAAACCTACAAACAAAAAGTATATTTTCTTTAAATGCTTATTTATTTTGAGAGAGAGAGCAAGCAGGGAAGGAGTAGTGAGTGGAGGAGACAGAGAATCTGAAGCAGGCTCAGCGCTGTCATTGCAGAGCCTGATGTGGTCTTCAAAGACAGAACCATGATATCATGACCTGAGCTGAATCTAAGAGTCGGTGCTCAACCAACTGAGCCACCCAGGTGCCCCTGCTCCATTAAATTTTAAATACAGTAATACTATGTTAAATTTTAGATCTGCCATTAAAAATGAGTTTAAGTTAGTTCATGGAAAAATGTATAAAAAAGGGTTGAGACTGGTTAGTTAAGTTACATATTATCAGTGAAAATAACACAACAAGACTTTCTAGCAACTGTCATGTGGCCGAACAGACTTTAGGGTGATTAGGCATCATTTTCAACAATGTATTTCTCTACAGTTTGCTGTATTTTATGGTCTCAGTGTACTTTATCCCAGCAACTGTGATTTGGTTGTGCAAAAATGAACAAGGGGGAAACTTTACATCTAAATTAAAACAATTTCTACATTAAAATTATGTCATTCCCTTGGGGTGCCTGGGTGGCTTAGTCGGTTGAGCGTCCGACTTCGGCTCAGGTCATGATCTCACAGTTTGTGGGTTCAAGCCCCGCATCAGGCTCTGTGCTGACTGCTTGCTCAGAGCCTGGAGCCTGCTTTAGATTCTGTCTCCTCTCTCTGACCCTCCCCCACTCACACTTTGTCTCACTCTGTTTCTCAAAAATAAATAAAATGTAAAAAAAAAAAAATTTTAAATTATGTCATTCCCTACTTAGGAATGATATAAACTAACTTGTATTACACAAACACACATATCACACAAAATATGGCATGACAGAACAAAAAGTTCCAGTTTAAGACAAACCATCTGATGTAATCAAAGAGACATGACATGCTAGCTGTGGTCACCTTAGAGGATGGCCTTCCCCAAGCACCTAATTCCTCCTATTTGAATTATCAATTAAAGCATCTAATTGCACCTATGGCTTAAATAAAATTAACCAGTGTAATTTTAATACAACACTGCCTATGATTAAGTGTTTTAAAGTAAATTGCAGACAAAATAAAAATTTCAAGTTATAACCCTAAATTATACTGGATATCATTTACATAGAATTTATATGGGAGCATGCAAGTTTTGGCAAACATCAAAAATCTGTAAACTTTGTTGAAAGATTTGTGTTCTTTAGTATCCCATTAAGTTAAAAACTATATTTGGAGTTAGAATTTTAAAAAGACAATTATATATATTCACAATAGAAATGAAAACTCCATTAATAAAATGAAAATTCTATTAATTCCATTCGATATAGATGGAAGTAGCAAATGTTTATGTTTGAATCCACAATTATGAGCTATGTTAACAATGTAGCCATAGTTCTGTAACCACAATTTAAAATGTAGAATTAAGTAATTTATTTGGTGAATGGTTTAAAATAAAGCCTTACTAAATTGTTGCTCATTATTAGAGTTAAAATATCTTCAGATACACCATCTTTATGAACAAAATTTATCAAATTCATAAAAATTATTAAGCAACTGGCTTCCCCAGATTGTTGGTTCCTTCATTACTGAATTAAATAAATCTTCGACAGATGCTTAGATTTGTGACACGATCATGTTATTAACTTTTTGAAAACCATCTTTGACAGTTGATGGAGGTCCCACCGAGATGGCCAAGATGATGCAATTGCCCAAGCCACTTAAAATATATTGGTTAGAACATGGATTTCTTGGACTCAAGTGAGTTTTTCGTCCCTGGAATGAATTACAAATACAATAAACTTTACCGTCATTGATCCTTTCTCTTTTGTCATTCTTCTTTCTCTGTCGTTTGTGCTTTTGTTTCTGATATTGGCCAAGTTTGGATGTGGTCTGGCTTCCTCATGGCCAAGACATCATTTGTCTTTGCTGGTTACTGATGATCAAAAAACTGGATTTATTGACTGGCCAGTTGATGATCTCTGTTATGTAGAGATGGGGATCTATTCTCTATCAGACAAGAGATGATAAAGGGTCTGACTTTCAGCCATTTTTGTTAGCCTATACAATATTATATCTCACTAGAAAGAAGACAGCCTTTGAGATCTAGACTGGTATGATTGTTGTGTTTGCATTCACTTAAACCATGGCCAAATTTGTAAAACCAAATATAAAGCTCTCTATGCTCTATACATCTATAATTGAGAAGAAACTTTTATCTCTTATCGTATGTATTAGAAATATTTCCTATCTTGGAATGTTTTAATAAATTAAAGAGACTCCTTAAAAAGTACTGTTTTTATTGTTATATCAAATATTATACAACTGAGCAATGCAGGTGCCCTGAAACCAAGATTTGAATGGATATATGAGGCCATAGAAAGTTGGCAGACAGGTAGGAATATTATTTTTGCCATGGTTTATAATAATGGCAAATGCCGACTCTGTAAAACTTAATAGACTGGGCTAAAATTTTGGCAAATTAGCTCAATTTAGGTAGATTTATTCACACACACACACACACACACACACACACACACAACTTGATTACATTATGTTACAGATCATAATACTGTAAGATCAAAATTTTTTTAATATCATAAATTGGTTTTAGAATATCTAGTCTTCTCATAACAAAAGGTAGTAAAAGTGTTTCTTTCCCCTTTCTGTAATTTTTCCAGTTGACAGAGATTTTGTATCTCATCAGAGTAGTTTTCTAAGCTTTATGTTGACTTTTTTATAGCCTTGATTACTTAAACTTTTTTAACGTTTATTCATTTTTGAAAGACAGAGAGAGAGACAGAGCGAACAGGGGAGGGGCAGAGAGAGAGGGAGACACAGAATCTGAAGCAGGTTCCAGGCTCTGAGCTGTCAGCACAGAGCCTGAGGGGCTCAAATTCATGGAATGCAAGATTATGACCTGAGCTGACGTGGGACACTTAACCGACTGAGCCACTCAGGCACCCCTAACTTTGATTATTTAAAAAAAATTTTAATGTTTATTTATTTCTGAGACAGAGAGACACAGAGCATGAGTAGAGGAGGGGCAGAGAGAGAGGGAGACACAGAATCCCAAGCGGGCTCCAGGCAGTGAGCTGTCAGCACAGAGCCTGATGTGGGGCTCAAACTCACAAACTGTGAGATCATGACCTGACCCGAAGTCGTCCCTCAACCAACTGAGCCACCCAGGCGCCCCTATCCTTGATTATTTTAAATAAATAATCAACTTTCTCACTTCTGAGAAAACTAAGATTCCTTATGATTGTGGTACTTTCTTATATTTATATTTGAAAATATATGCTGTCTCTCAAATTACAGCAGGCAAGCTACAGCTTTTCACTATTTCTAAGAACTTACTGGATTATTTAATCACATTAACTATTATCCTCTGACAACTCTCATGATTTGGTCTTTCCGAAATGAATCTCTAAATTCAAATAAAAGTCAAGATGTCTTTTACATTTAAATTACATTTAAGATTTCCAGATGGGTAGTCTTTTACACTATATATATTATATATATATATATATATATAATATATATATATATATTATATACATATGTTATACAAAATTTATATATAATATATAAATAATATTATAATTATAGATATATAATATATATAATATGTGGTATGCTAAATATAATTGTTTTTGGTATGTTCCATATTTTTTACTTAGCACAATGCATTGGCTTCCTGGAAAGAGCAATCATATTAAATCATATTCAAACAGCAATCATATTAAATCAGAAACTCATTTTTCCCAAGGTTTACTGTACTCAGGTAAAGCTATGTTAATATAAAATGTTACAGAGGTTGTATATTTTGGAGAAAGCCCGTGAATATTTAGGAAGCCCTCACTACTTATCAAATGTCTCTTTCGGGGGAAATACTCGTGAAGTCTTTTTGAACCAGTCATTTATTACACCTATGTTAGAGTATCTTTGTTTCCTTTCATTCGTGAAATTTTTGGTCAGTGCAGTAAATTAGACACAGGCATCTAGTCATCTATAGGTGGTTTCTGCTTTTCTCTCATACATCCTGAAGACTTGGCTAAATGCTGGAGAGAAGAAATGTGTTCCACCACACAGGGCTCAGAGCTTCATGGACAGAACTGTAACAGCTAATCTAAGCTCTTGTTACTTCAGGGAAGGACTAGCAGTACAGGCTTCTGAGCTGATACCACATAGACAGATGCCAGAATCAGAGCAATTGTAGAATAATTTTACACAGGTGCTGAGGATTTTATAAAAGCGGACTAGAGAATCGATATGTATTAGAACAAAAATCAGTTAAATAGAATGGATGAATTGATAAACAGTTAACTATAATTACTTGTTTAGAATATTGTTGATATCTTGAAGGTTCTTCTCCCCACACCTCCCCCACCTTGTAATTCTCCCTTCTTTCTCCCTTCCTTATTCGTAGGCCATCTTTATTTTAGTTACTCAGAATACAGGAACAGATGTTCTTACTGACTTTTTTTCACTTTTAACGGCAGTAGTTATTTAAATAGGACAACCAAACTAAGTTCTCCTTAAAAATAAATTAGGACACAGTTTTATGAATCAGTTGCTGAAATGGTGTTTGAATTTTGTGGTGTGTCGTATTTGAAAAAAAATTTTATTTATTTAATGAGATATGACAAGCACAACACTGAGGAACGTGGGTTCCACTTTTTTTCTGGAACCAAGGCCTAGGAAGCAGTACTAAAAAAACTGTTAACAGTTCTATAACAATGTCCCTTTAGAGGTAATAAAAGGAGGAAGTCACTTACTATCAGTGAGTTACCCAGAAAATTTTGGAGAGAGCAGTTCAACTGTGTTTATTGATATTGCAAATAACACCTGAAAATGAATATCTGAGATTCAGTATCCTAAACATGTAATATAAGAGCAAGTAACAATACAACTACAATAATTTCATCAAGTCATAAAGCATATTAAAAACATAATCCTAGATCCCGTTCAAAATTATTACATGGAAATTAGCTTTATGGTCTTAGTAGTTAATCAACACTGTATGACTTGATTTGTATATCACATAATAAGCTGAGTTAACCAGCACCTTCTGCTGCCACCAGGTATTTTGTTTAAAAAAGTCTTTGAAGATTTTATTTATTTATATTTTAAAGAATTGTTATATTTATTTTTGAGAGAGAAAAAGAGACAGAGTGTGAGTGGGGGAGGGGCAGAGAGAGAGGGAGACCCAGAATCAGAAGTAGGCTCCAGGCTCTGAGCTGTCAGCACAGAGCCCGACAGGGACTTGACCCATGAACCATGAGATCATGACCTAAGCTAAAGTCGCATACTCAACTGACTGAGCCAACCAGGTGCCCATGTGGAGATTTTCTTAAATCACTGAGTGTGGTTCACTATTAGGGGAAAAAAATAAGTATCTGAAACTTGGAAATAAGAAAAGAATGACTATGTCATTTCATGTCCTTGCCTAACAAGCCAATCCAAATACGATCTCATTCTCTATAGGTATGTAGCTTTGCTTTACTTATTATTTACTATTGACTACTTCAATTTACAGCTCTGTAAGGATAGAGGTTAATTTGTTGAAAATAGGTAACAATGTAATAGATTTTCCTCCGAGAGCAATGTAAATGAATTTTGTTCTGCAATCATGCAAAGGGCTTCTGTGAAAAAAAAAAAAAAAAAAAAAAATCAGAACAGAGTTATAATTGTATTGCTCTATAGAACATTATTCAGTTTTGTATGCAGATTCACAATTTTATGCCAATTTTCTTCTTTTCAGTAATTATATACACATCTGTATCTCCTGTCCTTCTTTTTAAAATGACTGTTGGGAGGAAGGTACAGATGTTCCTCAATATCCCTGCCCCCACAGATATGTGGCCTCTTCCATCATCAGATTCCCTATCAAAGTGGCCCATGTTTTATAACTGACAAACTCTGACACGTCATTATCATCCAAAGTCCATGGTTTACATTAGGGTTCATTCTTGGTTTTGTACATTTTATGGGTTTCAACAAATAATGACACATGTCCACCATTATAGTATCAAACAGTTTCACTACTTAAAAAAAAAAAACTCTGTGCTATGTTCATCCCTCACTTCCTTACCCTAGGCAATCACTGATCATTTTACTGGGTCCATAGTTTTCTCTTTTCCAGAATGTCATATGGTTGGAATCATACAGTACAAAGCTTTTATATATTGGCTTCTTTTACTTAGTGATATGCATTTAAGTTTCTTCCATGTCTTGTCATCGCCTGATACCTCATCCCTTTTTAGTGAAAAATAATATTCCATTGTCTGAATATACCCCAGTTTTCTTAGCATTTCATCTACTGGAGGGCATCTTCCAAGTTTTGGAAGTTATGGATAGAAATTCTATAAATATCCAAACCTCCTATAAATATTCATGTATAGGATTTTGTGTGGACATAAGTTTTCAGTACATTTGGGTAAATACCAAGGAGTATGAATGCTGGATCATATGATCAAAGTAAGCTTAGTTTTTAAGACATCTCCAAACTGCCTTCCAAAGTGGCTGTGCCATTTACAATTCTCACCGGCAACGTATGAGACTCCCTGTTGCTCTGCATCCTTGATGGTGTTCTGAATCTTGGCCATTCTAGTAAGTACACGGTGGTATCTCATTGTTTTAATTTGCAATTCCCTGATGACATATGATGTAGAATCACTTGTTATATGCTTATTTGCCAACTGATTAACTTCCTTGGTGAGGGGTCTGGTAAGGTCTTTGACCCACCTTTGTAATTAGGTTTGTGTTTTCTTATCACTGAGGTTTTTTTTTTTTTTAAGTTTATTTATTTTAAGAGAGAGGGCTTGCACACATGATCCAGTGGGGGAGGGGCAAAGAGAGAGGAAGGGAAAGAATGCCAAGCAGGCTCTATGCTGTCAACACACAGCCCAACACGGGACTCAGTCTCAGGAACTGAAGTGATATGACCTGATATGAAATCAAGGGTTAGAGGCTTAATCAACTGAGCCACCCAGACACCCCTCCTATTGCTGAATTTTAAGAATTTTTTTGTATATTTTGAATTATAGTACTTTATCACATATATCTCTTGTAAATATTTACTCCAAGCTGGCTATCTTTTCATTCTCTTGATAGCATATTTCACCAAGAAGAAGTTTTTAATTTCAATGCCATTGCAGTCTACTTTGTCTAAATTTTCTATCATTTTTTTCTTATAGGGGTACTTCTAGTTGTGCATTCTACATTTAGGTCTATGATACATTTTGAGTTAATCCTTGTGAATATTGTGAGGTCTGTGTCTAGATTTACTATTTTTGGATATGGATAGAATTGTTTCAGTATGATTTGTTGAAAACACAGTCTTTGCTCCATTTTATTGCCTTTGTTCCTTTGTCAAAAATCAGTTGATGTATTTCTGTGGGTCTACTTCTGGGCCTTCGATTCTAGTTCATTGATCTTTTGTCTGTTCTCTCACCAGTAACATACTGGCTTGATGACTGTAGCTTCACAGCAAATTGAAGTCAGGTAGACTCGGTCCTCCAGCTTTGTTCTCCTTCAACACTGTGTTGGCTCTTCTGGGTCTTTTGACTCTCCCTATAAACTCCACAATCATTTTGTCAATATGTACAAAATAACTTGGTGGGATTTTGATCGAGCCTGCATCTGTCAACCAAGTTGGGAAGAACTGACATCTTGACAATATGCAGTCTTCCTTTTATTTTAAATTTTTTTAATGTTTATTTATTTTTGAGAGAGAGTGAGCATGCACGCACATGCGTGAACGCGCGTGCGCACACACACACACACACACACACGAGTGGGGGAGGAGCACAGAGACGGAGACAGAGGATCCAAAGCAGGCTCCATGCTGTGAGCACAGAGCCCAATTCTGGCTCAAACTCACAAACTGTGATAATGATCTGGGCCATAATCAAGAGTTGGGCACTTAACCAACTGAGCCACCCAGGCATCCTAGCAATATACAGTATTCTTATTTGAATATGAACTATCTCTCCATTTATTTGGTTCGATTTCTTATCATTTTGTAATTTTTCACAAAAACTTCATATTTTGTAGGACTTACACCTAAGTTTTGCATTTTGGGGGATACTAATTTAAATGGTATTGTGTTTTTTAATTTCAAACTTGACTTGTTCATTTCTGGTACACAGGAAACCTAGTGATATTTGCATGTTAACCTTTTATCCTACAACTTTGCAATAATAACATAATAGTTCCAAGAGGTTTATTTTATTTTTATTAATTATTTCAGATTTTCAACACTGTCAATACATCATCTGTGAACAAAGACAGTTTTTTCTTTCCTAATATGTACACCTTTTATTTTTCTTGTTTTATTGCATTAGTTGGTGTTTCCAGTATGATGGTGAAAGGCAGTGAGGACCCTAGTAGGAAAGTTTTGAGATTCTTACCATTATGTATGATGTTAGCTACAGGTTTTTTTTGTAAATATTCTTTATCAAGTTGAGGAAATTCTCCACTATCCACACTTTGCTGACAGATTTTATCATGACTGGATGTTAGATTTTGTCAAATGCTTCTCTGCATCTATTGATATGATCATGTGGTATTTCTTCTTTAGCCAGTTGGTGTGATGAATTGCATTAATTGACTTAGTAATACTGAACCAAGCTTCCATACTTATCATAAATTTCACTTGGTCGTATAGTTATTTTTATAAATTGTTGGATTTGATTTGCTAATATTTTTGTTAAGTATTTTTGCAACTATGCCCATGAGAGATATTGGCTTGTAGTTTTCTTGAGATGCCTTTGTCTGGTTTTGAGATTAGGACAAAGCTGACCTCATGGAAAGAGTTAGGGAATATTCACTATTTCTGTCTTCTGAGAGAGACTGCAGAGAAATCGTTTATTTTCTTCCTTGAATATTTGGTAGAATTTACTAGTGAACTCTTCTGGGCCTGGTGCTTTCTCTTTTGCAAGCTTATTAATTACTGATTCCACTTGTTTAATAGATATAGGCCTATTTGGATTGTCTGTTTCTTTTTGTAAGAATGGCGTACTTTTTGAAAAAAATTCATCATCCTGTTACCCTCTTTAATGAGTTAAATTTTTACATTGTTGTCACTTAAAAACAATTAGTGCCTTAGAAGATTTTTTACGCTGATTTACTATAGTTCAATACTTGCTAACATGCTAATTTGTTAGTGCAGTTTAGAAAATGTGTAAGGTGTTCAATTAAACATTTAAAATGAAAAAAAATAAATACAAATAAAATGAGACTAATTTTTTTCAAATGTCTTTAAAGGAAGTATTAATATTTGAGGTATTTATAAATTAAAAAAAAACAATTTACTCAGTGAACTTAAAACGCTTAAACAAGAAATTTTAAATTTTGTATCTCTTTGTTACTTTACCATTGAGGGGCATTATTATCAGACTGAATGAGGACCAAAACCAGTCCAAGGGACTTCAGTGAAGACAAGCCAAATAACCCTGGGGTTTGCTACACACTGAGAAATTGTGAGCTAATTTTGCAGTGAGATTCTTAACCACGTTTATCTTATTTACTGTCTGTCTTCCTCATCATCGCTCTATGCTCTTCTCTCTCAAATGGTCAACCCTATCTCTGTGATAGCTAATACATCTGCCTCCAAGACCCCTGTCCTCAATCATCACATAACACCCAGAATGCAGTCAAACAACTTCTATCTTAAACTCACTGCCCTAGTTATACCAGAACTCATGCCAAATGTTACATATAAAGCAATACATAAATTAAGGAACAACTCAGGAGGAGTAGCAAGAGGGCAAAACTAAAGTCCCCTCTAAACTTACCGCTTGGCAGAAGTGCCCTTTGCTTTCTCTGTCACATGATATTTCTATAGAATGTTGAGGTCAGCTGTTGACTTTTAGCCAAAGAATAAAACTTATCTACAATAGACTCCTGGTACTTCCTTGAGATACCAAACCATGTGCATATAATTATTCCACATAAAAATGTCCAAAAGAATACCTGTAACTTCAAAGGAAGAGGGTTCTCTTAGACTCCAGACTTTCAAAGTTTTGCCAGTTTCTAGCATCAAGAATGCACCCTTCAGTGGGTCAACACTTACACCACGTTCACAAAGTCCAAACATGAATTTCTCTTCTGTTCATTCCCCTGAGTTGCAACTGACTCAATGACCAACTATTCTGGGTCTCACACTCTTCGCCCTTCTGAGACAGAAATCTTTGCCTCCAGTTTCCCTTTCCCTTATTCCATTTTTCCCCCTCTTGCACTTCTGGCATGTGATTACTCATTTTATTTTTTCTACCCACTAGTAACCCTCCAAAGTACTCACATCTGAGTTATTTGTTTCTTCACTTTTTCCTGCATGATGATAACAGTGTATTAAAATTGTAGTCTAGAATGCAATTCCGTGGTGATTTTCTTTTTCCCTCACTACCACCAAATTCTTCATTGTTGTTTATTTTCAGATTTTTTGTTTGTTTCAGTCATATTTCTTCCCACATTCTCCGGAGATAGTTTGTAATTTGGCCCAGACTCAGGGCTTCATGGAAGACCCTGAAGATAGACACTAATATAGCCACACGTAATAACCCCAGACCACATCCTGTTTAGTATTTATTTCGCTCTACATGTAAGTCCTCTGAGGTCAGAGGCCATGTATTCCGTTATTTTTACATCTCACACACTGCCTAACTTAGAGATTGGCACACACTAGGCAAATACAAGTCATACAATCAATGAATAATTGATTGATTCTGATGCTCTAATACACATCCATATTTGCTTCCGGGAAGTAGTTTAGTTGTTCAAGGATCAAGTTCTAGAATGAATAATTAATCATTTATCAAATGCCTCCAAAAGGCAAGGTCAAATGTGATAGAAAGGATGAAAGCCATTAGGAGATTGTTGATATGCACATTAATCCATTTCGGAAGTGTCAGTTTGCATTTGTTGGTGGTTAGTCTGTGGAGCACTGCAACCGCGGCTTTATTAGAAGATGCACTTTTCAACACCTCATTACTAGAGACTAGATAGGAATAAAGTCCCCAAACACTATACTGTGTGAAGTCATCCTACCCGGACATCCTGGAGCATCTTTTCTTGCTACTTACCTGTTTCAGGCGATTTTATACTTCCCATCTACAGTGCAGCTTGCTTGTTGTGTCCGGATATTTATTCTCCCTTTTTTTTCCATGATAATAGCTGTTTAAGCTGAACACTGAGCCGGCCAGAAACTGCAACATTATCCATAGGCCTCTGGAGCCAAGTATTTCCTATGAATAGGTTATGCAAATGACATTTAATGCAAATGAAATACACATCTTCTGAAGTGTATTCTTAAAAGTAAGGGGCATTCTTCCCTGTTTCCCTGGTCCTTTTTCTGCTGGCTGAAATGCAGAATTGTTGGCTCTGCCATCCTGCACAATGGCTTGGAGAGAAACAACACAGGAATGATGGACCACTAAGAACATGAGCGGTCCTTGGACGAATTTTTCAAATAGAGCCTTTATAACAGCCTGCATCTCCTATCTTTGGAGAGTTAGATAACATTTTCTCTCTCTCATTCTCTCTCTCTCTATTCTCTCTCATTTGAGAAAATCAGAGAGAGAAAGAGGGAAAAACTAAACAACAGATCCTATTTCGTCTAAGCCATTACGGATACTAATGTGTCTAATAATAAGCAGACAAACATTATCTCCAATTATGAAACAAATGTATTTTAAGACCACCAAGGATGGTTCCTGAATCCCATGATTATTTATAAGCATGAGGTGCTCTAATGATTGAACCAAGATGTAACCATGTTCAAATTTCTGATAGTGAGTTTATGATAAAAAAAAAATCTATCTTGTATAATAGTTTTTCTCATCAAAAAGTAGTCAAGGCTTCTTAAATACAAAATATGTCTAACCCCTTTGTAAAATGTATTGGAGACAATCAAAATCCATGGTTCTTTCCAGCATAATGACATAGAAATTTATTTATTCATGTAGCATTTGCCACTGTCCACTGACATATATATATATACATTTTTTTTATCCATACCTTGTCAGTTGTTTTCATTTCCAGCAAAGGTCTGTTGATAGATGATCTCTGCGGTGGACTTGATGAATCAGGGGCAGAGCTATCAGAAGCGGTATCTGCACAGTTCTAGAAATTGAACAACCTAATTGGCTAAACTGTATTTTCTAGATGCATGTTACTTTAGGGATCAAATCTACCCTCTCCTGTGAGCTGCTTGGTAGAATTATCATTCAGGAGAACTGAATGCTCTAAGAAGATAGTTCCACAATGGGGTCACCTGACTGAAAATGAATTCAGCTTATTTCTTCCTCTGTTCCAGTTGGTTGGTTTCTCAGTTCAGTGCTTTCTAAGTCTGCTTAGAGAAGGAAAGAAAAAAGCATTTGCTGAATGTAATTAAGGTCGTATCATGATGGCTTTGAATATTAAAAAAATACCCAGTTCAGATCATTTTAAACTTTTTTTTTTAATTATTAATTTAGTCACTCTGATTTAAAAACAACTCCACAAGTCATTTCACTAACAGGCCAGATCGTAAATTTGTTTCTAAATGTCTTTATGACCCCAGAAAGCAGAGATGAATTGAGCTGGCTTAATTGGCTGAAACCCCGTTGAAATGTAATGTGGGTGACTTAATCAGCCCATGGCACTAATGGAGTTAAGTACTTTGTCCACTAGGAAACTGTATGATCTTTCACTGAGCTTCTAAGTGCCTGCTTATTGCTATATAGAAGGTGCTTTCTGTTGTAGCTTGCATGTGGCCTTGCAAGGTAGACTAAAGGGCAGAAAACAGTTTAGAGCATATATTTTAAAAATGGAGCTGGGGCAGCTTTTTTTAATCAACACTGTAATTTGGGGGAAAGAATTGAATTGCATCTTATTCGTTATTGTAGAATACTTTCTGAGCCAGTCTATTCCAATTGCTCCTAAGCCACCTGTTGGCCTTGAACAAATGCAGCCCACTTAGCACCCACCTCCTTATTTATTTAAAAAAACATTGTTAACGTTTATTTATTTTTGAGAGAGAGAGAGACAGAGCATGAACAGGGGAGGGGCAGAGAGAGGCAGACAAAGTATCCGAAGCAGGCTCCAGACTCCAAGGTGTCAGCACAGAGCTGGATGAGGGGCTCCATCTCACGAACTGTGAGATCATGACCTGAGCCGAAGTCGGACACTCAACCGACTGAGCCACCCAGGCGCCCCAGCACCAATCTCTTTAAATAATCATTCAAGCTATTTGTTGACCAGTGTAAGAGGGAGGAAGGCAAACATTATAAAAGTAAACAAAGAATCATTTGTTTCCTAACTTGTCTAAAAGTGGGGCAGGATACCCTATCAGGAGCTGATATTGCATCTCTAAATCCAGATGGCCTCTGGTCACACCGTGCTAGTGTCTGTTCCTTCTCTAACACTTCCTGATTGTGTCATCCTGGGTGAATTACTTAACCTGGTAATACCACTGGATCCTGGATCATTGCCGGGTTCCACAGCACGATCTAAACATCAACTTGTGTATTGCAGCTGCGATGCTGAACTCTTACTACTTCCCAAACCATCGCTCCTAGACCCACTACTCCTGCTCCAGGCGGTTCATCTCCTCCAAGGCTGGTCCATTAAGAATAGTGATTTGGGGTGCCTGGGTGCATCAGTTGGTTGAACTTCCGACTGTTGATTTCAGCTCAGGCCATAATCCCAGGGCTGTGGGATCAAGCCCCACATCAGACTCCACGCTGAGAATGGAGCCTGCTTAAGATTTTCTCTCACTCTTCCCCTCTCCCACTCTCTCTCTCTCTCAAGAAAAAAAAAAAAAAGAAAAAGAAAATTTGAAAACATAAAAATACTGACTTCACTTCTTGGAAGTTCTTTTCTTCTTAAAATCCATTGGGGAAATTGACATATGTATAATCTCCCTTTGTAATTAGAAGTGTGTAATAATACAAAACAAAGCTTTTTTTTTTTCCTGGCCAGCATTGCAGACCAGTACACATTTATCTCTTGTTAATTGTTAAACCAAAATATTCACTATAGACTGCTCTTCCTTTATGATGGGAGGCAATCATAACTATATTCCATAGAAAAATTTCCAGACAGGGGCACACGGGTGGCTCAGTATCTGACAAGAGCATCTGACACTTGATTTCAGGTCAGGTCATAATCGCATGGGATTTGAGTTCGAGCCCCGCGTTGGGCTCTGTGCTGATGGTGCAGAGCCTACTTGGGATTCTCTCTCTCTCTCTATCTCAAAATAAACAAATAAACTTAATAAAAAAGGTAGAAAAATTTCCACAGGACATTGCTTTACCTTTTCCTGTCCTCCTCATTTTTGTAACCATAAACATATTTTAAATATCTTAAACACCCATGATTATTTTTACATGTGAGTTTTAAACTGACCGTGAATAAAATCTAGCAGCATTACAACTGTCAAACAGAAAATAACTTAACCGTCCTTCTTTATAAATTATTGCTATTTTTGCGTGAGAGCTATGAAAATATGATTTTTTTAAATGAAGAGAAATGCCGCATTCTGGCTGACACAGCAGTAGCCAATTCTCCTTGCTTGACCCTGCTGGCTGTGTCTGTGTGAAGAGTCAGAGGCCAGTATGAGCTGATGTGGCACCTGCTCCAGGCCAGGCACAGGATGGCAGCACCTCGTGCATCTTTCAACACAGATGTGCTGGAATTCCTAGTGCTGCTCACGTCATCCATTTCACGCCCCTGAACTCAGATGTTTGGGAAATTCTGATACCCGTTCCAACCCAGAACCTCAAACACATTCTCAGTCCCAAAAGGTGAGCGAGATCAACTTTAAAAACTGAAAAATGGCACAATTTTGGATACTCACACTTGAGTTAGTGGGTTTAAAATGTGGGTTATATACCTTTGCCTCTTCTTCTGTTTTCAGATGCTTTTGTTTGGCAACTTAGGTGTTAGCCTGGGATCAGGGAGATTCATAGTTACATACAGATAGAGTTACATTTGACGGGACAATGCGATGGCCTCTAAAAGTAGGATACGTGAAACAGGAGATGAACTTGCGGAGGGGTGGTTGAAAACTGTAGAAAAGTGAATTTTAAGTATAGACAAATTTTAGATTAATCTGTTTGGGAGAAGGCAAAGGCTGAAGAAATGTGAATAAATAGCTTAAGCCAAGTGAACTGTAACACGTGACTTATTTTATACTGCCGTCATAAAGCATGGAATTGTCTGTTTCTCCCATTGTTCTTTCCATTTTATAGATGATTAGCCACTTGTTTTCCCTGCTTTTCAGCCAGTAAGATTTTTATACTGTTAACATTCTTCTGGTATACTAAGTGGTTTTATGAATGTCACTTTTGAAATATAACTGACAAACTTTATTGAGAATTGAGAATTTGTTTTGTGCTAGCAATGTTGCTAAGTATTTAAGTGTAGTATCTCATTGGCTCTTTACAACAACTCCATACCTTAACTACTATTTTATAGATGAGGGAATGAAGACTTTGAGAAATTAATTGACTTGGAAATGTCACAGAGTCAATAGTTTCAAAACTAGGATTCAAATCCAATAATTTACGCTTTTTTCAATGTCCACATGTTGCATAACTTTGTAAACTGCCAGTCTCCATATTCTCAGTGGAAGAGAGACTTGATGTTTGATTTCCCCAGATAATAAATATTATACAAATATTCAAGAATAGAATATTTGTATGCCTCTGAAAATATTTCATTTTCATTACTCACTTTGGTCAATTTGTGTGTAGATACAGCATGTGGTTTTATGCATCCTGGCTTCAGTTATTCATGGAAAGATGATAGCTTAATCCAATCCATTCAGCAAATATCCATAGTAGTGAATCAGATCCTGCTTTTCATTAACAAAATGAAGAAAAATCCCTAACATCCAGATTAAAGGTTAATTTGTATTTTTACATGTTAAAATATTTGTGAATGATGAAACAGCTTGTAGACATATACATATTTGTGCAAAAGACTAATATGAGAATCCAATAATCCTCTTTTTTTCAAAAACACTGAACAATATTTCTTTTCTAATAGATTTTTTCCCCAAATTTATTGATATTTGATGCAACTTTGTGGACACTACGGACATTGAACATTTTTGTATTTCTCTGCAGACATGTAGATTTTATTCTTATCTACTGAAATCATGAACATTACCCTAACAATGATGCCAAAAGAAATTACTCTGAATACTAAAATGGATTTTAAAGCAGTTCAGTTTAACTGACTTCAACAAACATTATTAAAGACCAAGAAACATTACATAAAACATTATTAACATTATGATATTACAAAAATGTACATACTGCTTTCTTCTTTAAAAACTTATGTTAGTTTTATAGATTGGACAAACTATAATGCGTCTGAATTCCACACCACATTGAATTTTAATTTGCAGTGTAGCTTCTGACAAATAAATTAGCCTCACCTCCTTCATCTCATCATCTGACCTCTAAGGTCGTTTCTCATTTAAAAAAAAATGAGGTGAAACTGTAAAATAATTGATGAGAAGACTCTTCCCCATAGATTTATCAATGTGATAGTTATTCCATTATTTTTAATGCAAATCTTAAAACCAGTACTGTAAATCATACACCATATTTTGCAAAAGTATCTAGAAAAACTTAGAACTTCAGAAGTAAATGCCGAATTTAATTACTACACTTTTTTTCACCTGTAGATAAAATGCTTCCTTTTGTCAGATCAGTTCATATTTAGTGTAGATATCTACAATACTCTTTTCAAATTAATCTTCATTGATTTTTATAGGAAACAGTTCACAAAAATAGTGATCTTGATACTAGATTCCTGTCCTAATTACGTTCATTTTTATATTGACGCAATGTATATTTTAAGTATAATCAACACAAGATATTAACCATCCTATGTTCATTGGATTACATACTCATCTATTAAAATTGAGTGATACAAAATGAAGTTAATACTTTTTTAAAAAGCTGTTACCTTTCCTTCCTGCTTCAAACTACATGTAAATTAAATGAACAGTAAAGTGTTTAGGACATTTATATTAGGTTTACAGACACTTTTAAGGAAGTACGTTTCTTTTTCAGAAAGAACATGAAACTTCCCTCAGGAAACAACCATAGTAGCCGAGTGACATTTCCCAATCTATGTGATTCAGAAGCTCGCAGGAAAAGGATGTGTCTGAATATTGCTGGTCTTCAGGATGTACTTTTTCCCATATTTCTTCTGGTTATTTTTTAGCAAATGCACATTTTGCTATTTCCTTATTATTGTCAGTGACCCATATTTATAAATAAATAAGAGCCACAGATTTTTATTTTCCATTTAACTAATAATATTCATTTTTTTCTTCCCTCCTTTTTTCCAAAAGACTTAATGGGTTTTTGCTTATATTTCTATTCTAAGAAACTAATTCAAGCTTAAGAGAAAGTTTTGATAATACTCAGTGGAAAAACAAAATTCAAGTTATATATAATCCTCACTCTAAGGATAAAATATAGCTAAGACTTTCATATTTTGTGTTTAATTATATATTCTGCTATTAATGAAAGATTATATAAGAATTTCGAGAAAACCTGAAAATTCTTATATAATCTTTTATTATATAATCTTATATAAGAATTTTCATGTTTTCTCGAAATTCTTATAGACACAACTTAAAAACTGCATGATCCCTTATGAAGACATAGCATAAATTACTCAATAATTCCATTTTTATGGACTTTTTTTAAAGTTGATTTATTTATTTTGAGAGAGCAGAGTACAAGCACTAGCAGGGGAGCAAAGGGAGGGAGAGACAGAATCCCAAGCAGTCTCCACACTGCCAGTGCAGAGCCTGACTTAGGGCTGGAACTCACTAACCATGAGATCACGACCTGAGCAGAGATAAAGAGTTGGACCCTTAACTGACTGAGCCACTGAGGTGCCCCAATTCTTTCGGACTTTTACATTGCTTTTAGTTGTTTAAAACTATTAATATAGCAATGATGAACATCTTTTTTCACAATGGTGAAAAAAAAGTTTTGAGTTTTTTTTTTTAAGTTTTATTTATTTTTTTGAGAGAGACAGCACAAGTTGGGGAAGGGCAGAGAGAGAGAGAGAGAGAATCCCAAGCAGGCTTTGCACTGTCAGTGCATCGGCAGAGCTCAAACTCACGAAATCAAGTGTGACGACCAACCAACTGAACCACCTAGGTGCCCCACAAATTGTGTGTGTGTGTGTGTGTGTGTGTGTGTGTGTTAAATGATTACAGGTATTCTTTAGGGACATTTCTAGATATAAAATTACAAGTTCATAAATATTATTTTAAAAAATAAATCACACATAACTGTCAAATTGGCTTTGGTTACAAGAGCCCTCTCTAGCATGTGGGGATGCCTATCTAAGATATTGCCTATTTTTATACATCAAACGTGGAATTTCATTGTTTTCATTTGGATTACAATTACTCACTAACCCAACTTTTAATATTCATATTTAACCTTCAGTATTTAATATTCATTTACATTTTGTCTCTTCTGAATTGTTCTTAGTTTTACTAAGATTTCTGTGGAGCTCCCAGTGTTTATCTTCTTGTTTTCACTAATAAAGATATTAACATTTTGTTGTATTTGGTTCAAATTCTTGCCTGTTACATTTTTTTTTTGTCATTTTATTACATACAGGAGTAAAACTTTTTTGATGCTTACACAGTAAAATAAGTATTTTTTTTCTGTCATTGCTTACACGCTTAGTCAGTTATTACCAATCCAGTAGTCAAATACTTAAAAATTTCCTTTAGTTTTAATATTCCATCTATAATTAAGGTAGTAATTTTCCCTCAAATATCTAAAAGGTTGTTTACGTTAAAGCTATTCCAATTTGATGAGGATATTCTAAAGATCCCAACAGGTAGTAGGATAGTCCACTGATACAAAACTTATGAGCACTTTACAGTGGGTTCACATCAAATCAATAGTATAAAATGTGTCAGGGAGTACAGTCTAGACCATGCACTAGTAATAAAGACCCTCCAAACTTTAGTGGTTAAAACCACATAGACTTGGGACATCTGGGTGGCTCAGCTGGTTGAGTGTCTGACTTTGGCTCAGGTCATGATCTCATGGTTCGTGAGGTCAAGCTCCACATCAGGCTTTGCACTGATAGCACGGAGCCTGCTTCCTATTCTCTGTCTCTCTCTCTGTCTCTCTGTCTCTGTCTCTCTCTCTGCCAGTCCCTCCCTAGCATTCTCTCTCTCAACAATAAACATTAAACAAACAAACAAAAAAACCAACATAGACTTACTTCTCATTCAAGCTGTATGTGCATCTCAGATTTACTGAGGGTTGTCCCTCCACAGTGTCTTCATTCTTGAACCTCAGCTGAAGAACAGCCACCACCTGGACCATTGCAGAAGGCAAAGAAAGCATAGCAGAAGAAAAGAAAGTATAAGGAATGCACAAGGAAGCAATGCACAAGGAATGCATTTGAAAGAAGCATATGCCAATTATCTTCCTATTAATGTAAAATGAAATGGCTTCATTTGACTTTAAGGTGGTAGGAATGGTCATATGTGCCTAGATGGGAATTTGCATATTAGGGGGAACACTAATTATGGCTACAGTCTGAATTTCTTACCACTACATATTCAGTGTATCCTTTTCCCTATATACCAAATCTTCGACAAATAGTACTCAGAGTCCATTACCCACTGGGTCTACCTAAAGGGTCAAGAACTTGAGTAATGACTGATATTTTCATCATCCACTCATCATGGGTCTCCTTTCATCTAGAGGTCTATGAACTGAAACAGAAAAAATTAGGTGCCATACATATTCAATATAAAATGGCGGAACTGGGGCAGGTGCAGCCATAATCAACACTCCCACTGAGGAAGACAGGCCATGGGAAATCATAGTGATTCTGGTATCCCACTGGGCATCAACGTCATGGTCTCTGAATTGGGTGGTAGATAATATTTCTTACCTAGGACACAAATCTTCTTCCTAAAGAGGGACTTTCCAGTCTGTAATAACCTCTGTTCCCTGATTCTTTCTGCACCAGGAGATGGTTTATTTTCTGCTATTCTCCTTATCTGTATGTTATGGGCATTAAAGTATATCTTTTCCTTGAGGCAATCCATTTTTTCAGACTGCTTTGTTACCATTGAAAGTTGGAGGTTCGATATCTTAGACATTCTTAGTTATGGCTTGTGGGTTATTTATTTACTTAGTTTCTTTGTGCAAGTCTATTAAAACTTACTTGGCTTCTTCAGCAGAAAGAAAAATCAAGGAATCTATCCCATTTACGATTGCTACAATTGCACCAAAAAAAACACCCCAAGATATCTAGAAATAAACCTAACCAAAGACCTTTACACTGAAAACTATAGAAATCTTATGAAAGAAATTGAAGAAGGCACAAAGAAATGAAAAATATTCCATGCTCATGGATTAAAAGAACATATTGTTAAACTGTCTAAACTACCAAAAGCAATATACATTCAATGCAATCCCTATCAAAACAACAACAGCACTCTTTACAGAGCTAGAACAAACAATCCTAAAATTTGTATGAAGCCACAAAAGAGCCTAAAGAGCCAAAGCAACCCTGAAAAAGAAAACCAAAGCTGGAGGCATCATAATTCTGGACCTCAAGCTATATTATAAAGCTGTAATAATCAAGATAGTATGGTATTGGCACAAAAATAGACACATAGATCAATGAAACAGAATAGAGAACCCAAAAATGGACACACAAACGTATGGCCAACTAATCTTCAACAAAGCAGGAAAACGTATCCAATGGGGAAAAGACAGTCTCTTTAGCAAACGGTGCTGGGAAAACTGGACAGTGACATGCAGAAGAATGAAACTGGACCACTTTCTTACACTACACACAAAAATATCCAAAATGGTTAAAAGACCTAAATATGAGACAGGAAACCATCAAAATCCTAGAGGAGAAAATAGGTAGCAACCTCTTTGACCTCGGCCGCAGCAACTTCTTACTAGATATGTCTCCAGAGGCAAGGGAAACAAAAGCAAAAATGAACTACTGGGACCTCATCAAGATTAAAAGCTTCTGCATGGAGAATGAAACCATCAACAAACTGAGAATAAACTGAGGGGAGACAGGTAGGGTGATGGGTTAAATGGGTGATAGGCATTAAGGAGGGCATTTGTTGGGATGAGCACCAGGTATTATATGTAAGTGATGAATCACTGGGTTCTACTCCTGAAACCAATACCACACTGTATGTTAACTAACTTAAATTTAACTAACTAAATTAACTAACTAAATAAATAAACTAATAACTAAATAAACAAACTAATTAACTAAATAAATAAAACCACCAACTTACTTGGCTTCTTTTCTATTTTATTTCTCTTGACTTCCATGAGCTAACAGTTACATCCAAAGTTATTTCAAGACAACTCTTAGATTTGCTACACATATTACTTTCTTCTTCCTGTGCCTTTTATCACAAATTAGTTGTAGTATCTTGACTCTAAAAGACTTAGATTTAAGAGTCCCATATTGAGCCTTTCTCCAAGCCACTTCTTAAATTCAAAGGATTTACTGGGTGCCACAAGCATAAATGTCTCTTCTTTGAGTCATCTTAATTTATTTAGATATTTTAACAATGGGTCAGATGACTATTGCATTGATTCGCTATTTATCACAAGGTCGAGTTGTAACTGGCCTTAACTCTCAAGTATCTTTTCAGTTTTATCACTAATCATTTGAGATTGAGGAACATTTGCTAATTCTAACCCTTCAAGTCCCTATATTTCTGCACTTTACTCTCTTTTATTCCTGTTGTTAAACTAGACTCTCCCTTATTAGACTGCCTCTTTTTATACTGCATTTTCCAAATGCAGCCATATCAATGAACACAGAGAATTAACATTCTACTTTGCAATATCTTTCCCTAGAGCTACGGATTCTTTAGATATGTGGTCACCTTCCCACATTAAGGGAGGCTACGGTTTTCCAAATCCTTGGCTACTGTACTTTGTGGATCACCAGCACTGATCCGCAGCATCTATTTCCTTCTTGTTTTCCAACCAACCATGAAGACAACACCATGTTTTTTATGGCAACACCCAAAAGTGGTAGCGGTCAGCATGGTCTGGGTGATGCTGTGGCAACAAACGACTCCACAATAAAGACTTCTTTATTTTAATATTTTTAATGTTTATTTTTGAGAAGGGGGAGGGACAGAGAGAGAGGGAGAAAGAGAATCCAAAGTAGGCTCCGTGCTGTCAGTGCAAACCCTGGTGCTGGGCTCAAACCCACAAAATGTGAGATGGTGACCTGAGCTGAGGTCGGAAACTTAACCCACTGAGCCACCCCGGTGCCCCAAGGCTTATTTCTTTCTTGTGTCTTATGGACATCTCGGATTGGCTAGGGTCTCCATTAAAACGCTATGCCTCCCTTCAGGGCCCAGAGTGAAAGAGGAATCACACCTGGATCTTTGTAAGGCCCTGTGACAGTAGAAAGGAGACTCCAGGAAAATTCCTTCTTGGGTCTTCACATCTCTGTTTGGAGACGGTACCCATCATTTCTGACCATAGTTCATTAGCCAAAGCAAGTCACATTGTCACATTTAACTTCAAAGTGGTAAAAAAGGTGGGGTGCCTGGGTGGCTCAGTCGGTTAAGCTTCCGACTTCGGCTCAGGTCATGATCTCACGGTCCGTGGGTTCGAGCCCCGCGTCGGGCTCTGTGCTGACAGCTCAGAGCCTGGAGCCTGTTTCAGATTCTGTGTCTCCCTCTCTCTGTGACCCTCCCCCGTTCATGCTGTCTCTCTCTGTCTCAAAAATAATAAACGTTAAAAAAAAATTAAAAAAAAAAAAAAAGGAAAATTCTACCTTGTACTTAGAGAACCCAAATGATTACCAAAGTAACCATTTCAATAACTAATGGGTTTAAGTTATTTTTACAACTTTGTATTGCTTTTATTAATCAACATCCATTAAGGCTAAGAAATGATCTAATATTTATGAAAGATTACAATAAACTTGTGGTGATACTAAACAATGTTATTCCTCAAAGTAAGATAAAACATTTAGAGTACATTTGAAAGAGTCTTTTTGACCATGGGGGCTGATGAATATTCACTGTAGGCAGAATCTGTTAATGCAGACAAGTTTTTTAATTGTAAAAATTTTCACCATTTTTGCAATACTGACTCTTATTATTAAAGCAATGCGACATAACAATTAGAAAACAATACTTTAGTGGGTAGCTCTCAAATTTTATGGATTACATATTCATCAGCTCTTTGTTGATTTTAGCAGTACAATACTCTTCACTAATCTATAATGGCAGCCTGCTGGAGAGTTCTTATGCTATAAACCACATAATTATGCTCTCACAGTTTATAATAGCCATCCCATATTTGAAGTTATGTCCTGCACCCAGCTGTGTCACTCTTTGAGAAAGACAGAAGGACACAATTAGGGTCCTAGCAAATTCTTAAACTCAAGTGATTCTCTTTAGTTGACGCATCAGTAAGAGAAAGGATAGTTTAGGTACATCTCTCATTTTTGTTGGTTTACATGGGAATAATATCCAATGAAATCATTTGACATATTCTCTTAAAGAGGGCACTGGGGACTTTTTGTAACCCTGTCTTAAAGTACCACATCTCTAGTCAGTAAAACATTTTATTACTTATACTGATGCATGGGTGCACTGAGCCTCTGTGCCCAGCATTATTTAGTATTATTTCCATATGTTCATAGGCACATAGTTTAATGGGCATTATGATATACGGTTAAGTAGCATAGGTGACATCTGATAGTAATCTTTGAGTCAATAAAGGGAACAGCATTTTAAGAAAAGAATGAGCAAACCCTAGCTATAGAAGCAAGAAAGGGAACATTATAAAAGATTTAAAAGCAAGGTACACATTTTCTGGTCCAGAAGCCATTCACTACAGCAATAAAATCTGTTCTCAACCATATTGTAAAGATTTGTCTATGGACTATAGTGTAGCAATTTGTTCAGGGGGATGATATAACATTAACATTTAAGAATGATTTTCCAAGGTTATGTTTCTTGAATATTATAAAAGAAAATTGAAAAATGAATATTAGTAATGTAGCATCGCTATACCTCTAGAATACTGTTGTTTTCCACGGAACTTTGTCCCGATCGATCAAATTATTGAGAGGTTAATAAATTTCCTTGCATCATGCCTGCACATATTGCCTGTTATTATGAAAGGCACTTTCTCCAACTTTTACTTTTTTAGCTTACCAGAGTTGTTCTAAATTGAGTATATAAATGCTTTTATCAGTCTCTTAACAATAGCAAAAGAAAATACTGAAAAAACAATATTTACTCTAAGTCTTGATGACTATTAAAGTTTCTTTTGAATAATTTTATTCCTAAAATACTTTTTCAATTATATTATTTATATTTTTTAAGGTTTGAACTTTACTTTCTCTCATGAACTATGATAACTTTAATATGTTGATTGTAAAACTTGTAATATACTTTTTTGAAATAAAGTTATGGATAACATTTTACAGAAAATCAACTTATTGGAAGTTTGTCAATTAAGAGCTAGAAGAAGACTTGGCATTTAGTGCAAAGTTAATTCCTAGATTAAGAAACACAATTAAAAAAAATAAAACATCAAAAACAGTCACTAAAAATTCTGCATGATAATCACCAGAATGACTTAACTGAGAAAAGATTGTTGAGACCAGCTACCGATAAGATGCCAAGCAACCAGAACTCTCAGACATTTATAGTGAGTTATATAACTCTCATATATATATATATATATATATATATATATATAGTGAGAATATAGTCACTTGAGAAAAATTTCTGGCCTTTTCCTATCAAAGTAAAGATATGCCTATAATACAGAAATATCTGTCTTCAGTATTTAACAAAGAGAAATAATATCTATTTATAGGTCTATAATATATATTATAGATATGCATTAGATACGCCTACCCATGCATAAAAACATTCAGAGCAACTTCATTTATAATAATCAGAAACAAAACTATCTAGATTGTTCACAAAGAGGTGAAAGTATAAACAAATTGTGTGTGTTCATAGGAAAATGCTAGTCAGCAATATGCTGTTACCTTTGTCCATATGATCAGTCTCGGCACCGTGCTGAGTGAAAAATGCCAAACACATAAAAGTGCATAAGACCGGAGCACGTCAATCCAATCCGTGTTGTAGTGGGAAACAGTGCAACAGAGGATGGCCTCTGGGGGTCCTAAGAAGAATGGTGATGTGCAACACAGAGCAAGACGAAACTTTCTTAGGTTATCATAATGCTTTATGTCTTGATAACAAAGAGGTATGTATTTGTCAAAACTCAGCAAACAGGCACTTAAGATTTGTGCCTTTCACTATGCAAAATTTTTCGTAAGAAGAAAAACTCTAAACAATGCTGAATTCTACTTAAAGTCATAAATACCGAAGTTTTTGGTGGAAGTGTGCGGAGATCTGCATTGTACGTTTATTGCATGAAAAATAGTACGGAGGGATGGATACGTGGTAAGTCACGTAATGTGTACATTCACATCAGTGGTAGAACCCAAGTTCCTATTTTGTGGGTTTTCACTGAAAAATCCTTTCAAAATTTCTGTATGATGAAAATTTTCCATTATATTGAAAAATTAAAGCTGGTACAGAAGAAAGGAGTTTGTTATCATAAATGCTAGCAACAATCTAGTGGAGTTTTAAGGAAATTATTTAATATAAATTATTTGTGGATAAGAGGAAGAGAGTAAATTAGTCCGAATAAAGTGATTTGCCAAGCAAGATAGCAGCTTGAACAACCTTTTCCCAAAAAAGAAGACGTAAAAGGTTTCTGTTTTCTTTTCCCACTGAATGAAAAACTGACTCAGGAAAACGTGCTTCAACATAGTTTCTTCACTGGGAGCAGCCAGTGGGAAGATCAAGGCCAGTTAAAAGCTTCTAGTTTTGCAAGAAAGTCCATTCTCTAATCCTAAATGAAATTAACAAGGGATTTCCTGCGGACAACCGCAAACAGGAAAATATGCTGCCATCAAACAGGCTTTGTGGTAACTAGCATGCACCAGCATTCAAGAGACTTAATCCAGCAGCCGTTTGCCTAGGACTGGCTTTACAATTTGAAAAAGTAATCTTGAACTTACTCCTTTCCAGTTTCTTAGCTTATCCAGTTTCATGCATGCTTAAAAATTACTCATTCAATTGAGTTTGTTCATATGGAAATGTATTACTATTACAATATGGTGCCATGTGCCAGTATTTAATTAAAAATTTATATATCATACCACTACTAATAATACATTATTAATAGTTTGTATAAAAGGTTAACTAGAGCTGCTTAATATTTGAGTGCTTAGCATGTACTAAGAAAACATATTTAGCATTTATGCATACATAACATACCAGAGATTTTAACTTTTATACTATAATCATAAATAGATCACTTGCTACAAACTTTCAGTGTTTGCTTTGACTATTTGGTTTTAGAGCTATTGAAAAATCTTACTGACTCTAAGTAAGTCAACAAACAAAGAAAATTGTTAGACAAAGAACTTGAAAGCTATTTGAGTACCTTGTTGAGAAAAGATGTTAAGAACTAGCTATGAAAATGACAAAAAGGATAAAATCTAATGAAGGTACCAGTGTTGCTGTTGGAGCTATTATCAGGCTATTAAAAATCTCTAATTCTGTGCTTAATCCCAATAAATTTTGTGTCATGCCATGAAAAGTATTCCTTCAAATATTATGTATTTTTCACCTAAATAACAAAAAAGAATACACAAAGTACTGATTAATAAATACCTCTTCCTAAAGGTACGAAATAAACATTTTGGCAATATTTTATCTTTAATTCCTTAATGATTTAAGCTGAATTTCCTAGAGAATTTATAAAAAATAATGTAAAGCAAACCATGACTGGTGAGTTGTCTTTGTTCAATTAAAAAAAAGGGGGAGCTGAAACTTTTCTTATAAAAATATAAAGAAAAGGAGACAAGTGTAGATTACCTCATTAGCTAATTTATCACATTCCTGTCTCAGTGTCTTTAACTCTCACGTAAGGATGCATAAAAGTCTCCAACTGTCAGCCAAAGACATGTTTCTCCTTTAACATATTTCTAGAGTTCACTCTAGACAATGACCTTGAGCAAACAAGAAGGTTACTCACTTTCATCATTAACATAAGGTTCAGGTCAAAGTCTCAGAAAACAACAGCTAGTTGAGGTCCAGTTAATATTTCCAAATGTGTGTATTACATTTCAACACAGAAATAACATTGCTTAGGATAACAGTATCCCAAAAGGCCAAATTAAAAAAAAATATTTTGAAGTGGTTACATAAATATAATTATGTTACTAAGTTTTAGAGGATATGAATGAACCCTTTTTTTATTCTGAATTTGGAAGAAGGAATAACAATATTTTGGGTATTAATCCTATTTAATTGTAACAAAAATTATTATTCTTAAATGGTAACTGCTAGCAACTCTGAAGGTTACTTGCTACTCAAGTCAAATTATGGTTGCCTGACAGACAATAGGTGGGATACTTTCTATTTCAAATAATACACTTTTGTATCTCAGAACTCTGATTAGACATGCCCTCAACTGCTGAGCAATCCCTAGAAATATTTCAATCATATTTGGTATTTTTTTTTAAGTTTTAATGTTTATTTTATTTTTGACAGAGACAGAAGGTGAGGTGGGGAGGGTCAGAGGGAGAGGGAGACACAGAATCTGAAACAGGCTCCAGGCTCTGAGCTGTCAGCACAGAGCCCGACACAGGGCTCCAACCCACGAACCTTGAGATTATGACCTGAGCTGAAGTCGGACGCATAATCGGCTGAGCCACCAGATGAGGTATTTTGGTCTCTTGTAAGACAACATAGCATCTCTTTCAATATTAACTCTTGAGTCTGGCAGAAATAGGGGTTTAGTATTCTACTCTGTCATTGGCTAACTAGCATTTCTAGCAGGCAGAGGTTTCTCTTATGGCAAATCAAATGTGAGAATGCTACATTTTAAATATATCGCATACAGATTCTAACAACGGTTGTTTCAAGCATTTAGATTTTAACACATCTAATAATGTAATATCATGTATACCACACACTACTGGCATTATCCGTGCATTCCTCTTTCTTACCAAAGAGAAGGTGTTCAGGTGTATGAAGTGGTGAATAGTCCATCTTTTTTTCTGGGCATTAATCCAGTGACCAGATGCTGGGCAAAGTCCACATGGATTTGTGATTGCTGGTGCAAACAATTCCTAATTAAGATTCCTTAATTGGGGCGCTGACAAAAAAATATACACCTTCAACAAGACATAATAAAAAGTATACTGTATTCCTAATTACTGGAATTCTCATTAATTTAATAAATATTCATCAAGCCTAATGGGGGTGAGTGGTATTTATTACCATATTTAGTCTTTAATAGACTATACAGACAGACTTCCTGTGTACATTTGGGAAAATTGAGCCTCACCTATGTTTTGTGACTAGTACAAAGATAATATGTGATAGTACTGGGATTATTCTTAATTCTGACTTTAAATCTTAAACTCCTTTTATCCTGCCACACTTTGACCCAGTTATTCTTCAAGGACAGAAAAGGTTTCATTTATGTACTTAGTCATCTTCGGCTTCTTCTAATGCTATATAGGTCATAATTTTTTTTTCCTTTGCTGTTCTGTGTACTCATCTTTCTCTTTTCACCTGCACGCTCTTGATTTTGCACTCCTAGTATCTTATAAAGCACTGGCCACCACAACTATTTACTGGATTAAACATGTAATGTATTTTGAAAGCATATGTATTTCTTCACCTATTTTTACTATGATATCCAAAATTGTGTCACAATTTAAATAGTTGCAAATGATGTAATTTTTGGCCAAATGCAAACATTTACACTTTACAATAAACTGTACATAACTACTTTAAATGTATCAAATGGAGGGGCTCCTGGGTGGCTCAGTGGGTTAAGCAACAGACTCTTGGTCTTGGGTCAGGTCATATCTCGCGGTTTATGAGTTCAAGCCCCACATCAGGCTCTGCACTGACAGCACGGAGCCTGCTTGGGATTCTCCGTCTCCCCTCTCTCTGCCCCTTCCCTGCTCTCTCTCTCTCAAAAATAAATAAATAACCATTTAAAAATTAAAAAAAATAATCTACCCAATGGAATAAAAATATATTAGGTTTTGATACTATTATCCATTCAAAATAAAAATGAGTTTCTTTAAAAGCCAGAAATTTTATATTATTTATTCTCTCTTCATATCCCCATTCCATTTTCTCTACAGAATACTGGTTTCAAGAAATACAATTTTACACTCAAAAATATTTTATTGGTTACACTATCATGCTTTTCTGAATCAAAAACATAAATTACATGCATTTTTAAAAATGCTTTAAAGTAATAAGGTTTAAATATCTCTTCTAGATTGATCATTGCAATTTTTATTATTGGCGAAATATTACTAACTTTAATAATTTACTAATAATATTACTAACTTTAATAAACTTTTAAAAAAGAAAGTTTTATTGGAAATACATCCTTAATGGATGGAAATACATCCTTAACGGATGGAAAGGCCTATTTCTTTTTTTCAAATTCATTCTTGTATCTAGGAATTAGAACTTACTGCTTGAAGAAAACTCTATTGACCATTAGTTCTCTACTTTCCTTTTAAAAATAAGTATAAAACATACATGTAAATATTAAAAAGCATTAAATTGATGAAAACAGAGGATTTTTTATAACAGTCATAAAATTCTTTTAATGTCTCCAAAATAACATACAAAAGATCACATAGTAGTTTATAATAAAAAACATTTATGGAAGCCTAGGTTGCATAGTCAGTTGAGCATCCGACTTCAGCTCAGGTTGTGATCTTGCAGTATGTGTATGAGCCCCACGTCGGGCTCTGTGCTGACAGCTCGGAGCCTGGAGCCTGGAGCCACGTCGGGCTCAGAGCCTGGAGCCTGCTTCAGATTCTGTGTCTCCCTCTCTCTCTGCCCCTCCCCCACTGATGCTCTGTCTCTCTCAAAAATAAACAAAATAACTTTAAAAAATAATAAAAAATATTGTTAATGATCTACCAGATTAAAACTCAACCCTTCCTTCAAATGTTTAAAGAAAGGGAAAACGATGGACTTTCACAAGGATTGATCACCCATTTGTTAAAGTCATTCACTTTTCAATCCCGACAGAAATGTTGTGAATTGTCTCTTACATACAGGAAGTGTCATGCACCACGGGGCAGCACGGTCCACGTCGTCGAGGTGGCTGGGAGGTCAGGGCTTCTCTTCTAAGGTGTGGTAAGGCGATTTTGAAAGGGGCGTGATAAAACAGCAGGTAGGATCTGAGGCAGATTAATTTAAGAAAATTGTAATAAGAGTTGAGGAATTTGCTAAAACTATTCAGTCCTCAAAGTCTGGGTACCTCCAAAGGTAGGAATACTGCAGTTTGAACATCCTGTTCTAAATAATCAGCTCCCGTTGACCGCAGATTCCTTACAACTAATAAGACAGATGCCATTTACCTTCCTAAAACCTACTTTGTGGGAAGCAGACAACGGTCCAGAAGATCTACATCTCCCTTTCCCATTTTCTAAGTGAAGCAAACCTTTTTTCTTTTTCTCCCTCGTATTCAGGTTTGTTTTTAAGTTTACTTATTGATCTGGATAGATAGAGGGAGAGGGACAGAGAGAGGTGGAGGAAGAGAATCCCAAGCAGGCTGAGTACTGACAGTGTGGAGCCTGAAATGGGGCTCAAACCCATGAATCGTGAGATCATGAGCTGAAATCAAGAGTCAGACGCTTAACCCACTGAGCCACTCAGATGCCCTTCATATTCAGTTTTTAACCTTGTCCTCGTTCATTCATTTATACATTAACAAAGAATACAATACTGTGTTTTATGCTTTTGATACATGCATGGTTCTGTCTTTTCACTGCTTATGAAATTTCTGTGATCTTCTAGGTGATGGTGGCCAAAAGTTAGTGAGATGAGATTCACTATTCTCCAACTTCTCTTTGGAATTCAAGCAATCAAAGTAACAAACACGATATACATTATAATGGCCAAATCCTAAACAATGGTTATGAAATTACAAACCTTTATTAATCAATGGAACAATGGATCAGCCGGAAAAAAAAAAAAAACACGGTATCTTCTTACCGCAAACCCAAGAGTGCAAATAGAAAGAGGGAAATCACTTTACTACAGTAAGAAATTAAGGAAAAGACTTCTAAGTAACTCAAAGATATTTCAAATTTGCCCAACAATCTGTCCCCATTATTTCCATTAAAAAAAAAAAAAAAACCTACATCTACTCTAACAACACAACTTCCGAGAAGACAACACATCTATGGATAAAAGTAACAAATGTGTCCATATACATAGGGTGATTTAAAGTCAACAAATGCCTATGGTGGATACGTGGCTTTTTGGTCAATGCTATTTCTTGCTCACTGGGTCCAATCAGCATAATGCCATCAATGCAAACAGACTCAACTATAGAGAACCGAGGGTTACCAGAGGGGAGGTGGGTGTGAGGGTGGGTGAAATAGGTAATGAGGATTAAGGAGTGTACTTGGTGATGAGCACTGGGTGATGAAAATAAAAAGTAAAAAAAACACAAAAAACGAAAAACAAAATCCTGGCTCATAGTGAGTGACGTGCCTTGATTTAACGTGGAGGAACAGATTCAGATGCTTCGAGAGACTGAATGTTAGGTTAGTGATGTCCTTTAAGACTTCCTGAGCCACATCAGGAGTGTCTAGAAGCATACCTGTCACCAATACTGTGACCAACCCTGTCTCCAAATCCTTGACAAGCTGTGCAGTCACTCTTCTCTGTAGGCCAGACCTTACAGGGAGAACTGTAGTCACTGAGTCAGGAAACCAAAATGCGACGGGAGTAACTGGATCCCAGGGTGACAAGAGCCGCAAAGCACTACTCAACCATGGAAGGCGAGGTGGGTGTGCTCACGTAATGGAGAACAGAGTCAAAGCAGCAATCCGAATAGCCTGACTCCCTTACACCTATGGCAGTGGCTGGTGGATCATGGGGTTTCTAGAAACAAAATAGGTAGGAAACCTACTAAATTCTTACGTGATCTGTATAAGGAGAAAATTAGTAGGCCCAGGGAACAAAAGTCTAACCTGAATAAACAGTGAGTCGTGGCCCTGAGTCAATTCCCAGCCTTCAACCAGTTTATAGACACTGACCCTCTTAAATGAAGGGCATACCAGGTCCCCTTGAGGAAGGACCTCAGTACAAAAATGTATAGTGTTTATCTGTTGCTCAGCCTTCCCCAAAGGGTGCTACAGCCTTTTCCCAAGGTAACTGTGCACAGGGGAGAGAGCGATCCTGGACTCTCGCCCTGAACTGATGACAATTCCAGGAGACCCAAATGTCACTGTGATCTATCCGATCTATCTGTGAGTAGGAACTTATGAAGATCAGGGGATCTATGCAGTTTGGGCTTAGATCCATCTCATACTGGGCCACATGGGTCCTGGAACCCATTCTGTGATTATTCCCCCTGTTCTGGAATGTACAGTTGGAACAGACCTGCTCCGTCGCTGACAGAATCCCACAGTAGCAAGGCCAGGTGGAAGCCGCTGAAACTGCCTCTCCCTGGGAGGAGAGTAGACCTAAGTAATATTGCATTTCTCGGAGGATTGTAGAGATCGATGCCATCATCAAACTCGAAAGAGGTAGGGGTGGTGGTTCCCATCGCATCCCCACTCAGTTCGCCTACCTGGACTGTGCAGAACACAGGTGGAACTTGGAGGGAGCCCCTGGATCATCAGAAGCTTAACGAGGTGGTGGCTCCGGTCGCAGCCCCTCTATCAGATGTGGCCACATTGCTGGAGCGAATTAACACGTCACCTGGCACCTGATATGATCTGGAAAATGCTTTTTTATTGATACCTCCTAGGAAAGACCAGCAGAAACAGTTTTCTTTCTGCTGGCGAGGTTGGTTATACACAATTACTGTCCTACCTCAGGGGTATATCAATTCTCTGTTTCCTAATTTAGTTTAGTACCTCATTTAATTTACTACCTAATTCAGTTGACTACCTTTGCTTCCACACGATATCCTACTGGTCCAGGGCATGGATGGCATTCTTCTGACTGCACTCCCTGAACTAGAAATAACACTGAACGGAAAGCCACATGTCCACGATAAGCATTTGTTGCTTTATGTAAATGGTTGATTATGAGGATCCAACAGAGATTTTGCACATTTGTATTGCCAGGCCACGTCATGGGTTACCTGTGATCTCTTTATAATTGGAAATAAGAGTTATTACCATTGTAATCAAATCATACTGCAGAGCCAATTCCAAAAACTCCAGAACTAATTTTGAAAACTCAGCCTTAACATTCTGTTGCTCTAGAACTACCCATGGACAAAAATTCATATGAATCTCACTTCTCTAGAGAAACAGAACCAGTAGAAGATCTGTGTATGAGTGTATATATGTATGTGAACGCACACACGCGCGCACGCACACACACACACACACACACACACACACACACCATAATCTATCCTGGATAGAGACAGAAATATAGAGACTTATCCAGGTGCTTTGGGTGGCTCAGTTGGTTAAGTGTTCAATTCTTGATTTTGGCTCAGGTCATGATCTCGTGTTTTGTGAGACCAAGCCTACTTGGGCTCTGAGCTGACAGCACAGAACCTGCTTGGGGTTCTCTCCCTGTCTCTCTGCCCTTCCCCCTCTCATGTGTTTTCTCTCTCTTTCTCTCAAAATAAATAAATAAGAGGGGCATCTGGGTGGCTCAATTAGTTGAATGCTCAATTCTTGGTTTCAGCTCAGGTCATGATCTCACAGTTTGTGGGATCAGGTACCACACGTCAGGCTCTGCACTGACAGCATGTTACCTGTTTGGGATTCTTTCTCTGTCCCTCTCTCTGTCCCTCCCCTGCTCACTCTTTCTCCTTCTCTCTCAAAAATAAATAAATAAAACTTAAGAAAAAAGAAATATGGAGATTTCCTATAAGGAACTGGCTCACTCAATTATGGAGGCTGAGAAGTCTTCTCCTGCCTTCAGACTTGGACTGAAACTCCACCACAGGCTCACAGCTTGGCAACTGCAGACCTTAGGGTTGCTGAGCCTCTCATCGTGTGCCGAGGGAGAAGTGTGTCAGCAGGATGAGATTCATAAGTCAACAACAATTAAATGACTTAAAAACAGTATTCAAAGCAGCACTATATACTTTTCAAGGACATATACAAATCTAATGCTGTAAACACATTATAATGGAAGCTTTCAGGTGGAGTGAGATGAATTGAAGGGAAATGACTAAAGAATATAAGAGATGGGCCCTTTACCGAAGATGATCGGATGCCGTGGCCTGCGGAGATGATGTACTAACCCTAGACATCTGAGAACAGATAAAGAAACACATGGTGAGTGCATCTAAAAAAATGACAAAACAAAAAGCAGTGATTGGGGGGCATGTTCTATCTGATAGTAACATTTACTAAAGTAAAAATAAATGTGTCCCATGCTGTCAAATAACTGAGATAGCAGGAGACATGAAAGAGCCCACATATGAACTATTATGTATAAATATGACACACACTGTATCTATAAAATAACTATTCTGCCCACACATAGGCACACACTTGATTCTTTTTCCTGGGGCTTGGAAGTCTGGTCATTCTTCCTCTTTGGTCCCATCAACAGGAACAATGATTTGAAAACTTTTTGACCAGTGTTAAACCAGGATTTTTAACTACTTGCTTGCATGGTCATGTTTTTCTCTCCTAGGTAAAATTGGGCCTGCTGAACTGGAAGGATTTGACACACAGGGGACAGAACAGTTGGATGGACCAACTGAGAGAAAGAGGAGGATTTCAACAATGAAAAGGGAGAAGATAGGTTTTATTTCTGGAAGAGGCAGTGAAGTGGAATGGATGGTAAGAAGCTGACTGCTAGTGTGTGATTAACGCTGCCTGCTAGAACAGACAGTCTGTGAACTCTGGGTTACAGTTCAATGGATGCAGGGGGCCCGGGGGACGTCAGTGTCAAAGATGGCAGCCGCTAGCCACGTGTGGCTCCTCGCCATTTGAAATGTGGCCAGTCCAAATTTGACGCTGAAGACTTGGTTTGAAAAACTAACTAAGATATCTCCATAATTTTTATATAAAAACAAACACTTAAAGAGTGATAGAATTTTGGGTTAAGTATATTTTTAAAGTTAATTTTGCCTGTTTCTTTTGACTTTTTTATGTATGTACTAAAAGTAAGAAGTTACATTTGTGGTTATTGCTTGCATTATGTTTCTATTTGGCCATATTGCTCTAGGGTCTTTTTTTTTAAATTTGTGACTCTAGGATTTGGGGGCTTCTTTAATTCCTGACTGAAGTTGTTGTTTGAGCAATTTATTAAAACTTAGCACAACAGAAATATTCTTGGCTGAATTATCATCTATATTTTGTTCATCCGAGGGAAGCACAGGGAAGTATAGACTGAGGACCAGTAAGCGACTGAGTGTTCATCACTCGTTATCTTAGTGAAACACTAAATTTAAATTCCCACAAAAACAACAAAAAACAAAATACCAAACAAAATAGCATAAATTTGTCCATAATCCTTACTGTTTTGAGGCCCATTCTTATAAATTTTCCAAATCCCAAAAAGGCTTGCATTGGAAAGAAATATTTATTTTTAATGTGAGAAGACTCAACTAGAGGGGAGCACAAAAATGTTTGGGGCCTCATCCTTGGCTTAAAACTCTCACTAGTACTATACTTTGTTTTTATCCAAATGTTTAGAATTCAATTACTAGCAAAGAGGTTCAAAGGATGTCACAATTAATGCATAACCATAGTATTACTTATCTTCAAAGACAGAATGGGAGGAACTAGGCATTTTAAAATGCACAACATACTTAATAGCTTAGGTAAAATTCTATGTATGTATGAGAAAACTATAATGAATAAAACGGTAGAGGCAAAAATCAGACCTCTGAAGTTTGCTTACTAATCTCATCTAACTCTTTATTTCTATAGGTGCTAATATTAGTATTTATATTTTATGACTAATAGCGAGGGTTAGGATATAAATTTCAAAAGGTCTTTTAAAATATATATATATATGTATATTCATTTCTGTTTATGTTTAAAATTAGATATATTTATGTGTCTATGTACATAAATATATGTACATATATATATTTATCAAATTATATGACTGTCAAAACCTAATTAAAAATATAAGTCCATGCAATCAAATAGTTTTAGGAATCATGAGAGACTTCCAAACTTGACTGACTTCTTAAATGGAGTAATTTTGTTAGGTCCATAAATGTCCCACAGTGAGTTCTATAAGAATCAATTTATAAGATAAGCTACTATATTCTGATTTACACATTTTAGTTGCAATCAGTTGCAAACGTATATTGCCTTTTAAGTGTTCCAAATACAAAAAAAATATTCTAAATGCATTTATAAATATTTTTCCTTTTTGTTGGCTAGTTCTTAGAAGTTTTTAGTTTCACATAAAACAAACTTAGAGCTCATTTAAGTTACTGATACAACATACTGCATCAAATATCCAAATTTTTATGTGTATCAAAATATTCAGCTCACACCCTATATTTCCTGTCAGTTTTTCATACTATGTTGAATGTAAGATCACTGAGGAGAAGAAAACCATGGTTACTTATAGGACTTGCCTATGGATGAGCTCTAATAAGCTCCCCGAAAGTAGGTTATAGTTTTATAAAATTCTGAACAGGCTGATCAGGCACTTAATTTCCCATTTAACTCTGGTTGGATACCTAATTTATTTTTAATTGGGTGGTTTCTGTTCCTAAGATCCCTAGAATTGTAACTACTAGTAACTCTTTATTCTGAGTTGATAATACTTGAATTTATTATTTTATATGCCAAGCTGATCATTGTATTCAGGTAGGGAAGTTACTAATAGCTGAAATCTGCTATTATCCTGATTCTTGGACTTGCTATCAAATTGGGAAAGAGCCACTAGTCTGTCAGAAGAGGAAGCAAAAACACCTTGAACTGTCTTCTCTAGGAGATGCTCCATTTTAAATTGAAGAGTTTCATTGAGGTATAATCCATGTATCATATAGTTTCCAATTTTTTAATGTTTATTTTTGAGAGAGAAAGAGCACAGCAGGAACTCAGGAGGGGCAGAGAGAGAGAGAGGGAGACAGAGGACCCAAAGCAGGCTCCGTGCTGGCAGCAAAGAGCCGGATGCTGGGCTCAAACTCACAAACCATGAAATCATAACCTGTGACAAAGTTGACCGCTTAACCGCCTGAGCCACCCAGGTGCCCCCAGTTTTTCCATTTAAAGCATCCAATTCAATGTCTGTTTTTAGCAAATTCAGAGTTGTCTAGGAATGGTACATACTACAGCATGGATGAACCCTAAACACATTATGGCTAAGTAAAAGAAGCTAGTCACAGAAGACCACGTAGCCCACATTTTCATTTATATGACATGTCCAGAATAAGCAAATCTATACAACAGAAAGCAGATTATAAACAGCCTGAGCCTGAAGGCTGGGAGTGCTAATGACTATGGGCTTCTTTTTGGGGGTGATCAAATTGCTCTAAAATTAGATTGTGGCATGGGAGCTGCTTTTATTTTGAGCAATTTCCATCGCACCTGTATTCTCCTTTCTTCATTTTTCTTTTATTTTCCTCTGAAGAAGAGGCAAGCTTCTGTTTCCCTAGACCTGATATGACTTTCCTCTACTTTCTAACTGAAAAACTGGCCCGGCTACATCTGAGCTGTGCACACACATACCGAGGGGCACGTGAAGTTTGTGGGGGTGCCTGCACTGGCTGGTCTTTATCACAACAGCTCTGGGCAAGAGCTCACTTTTGTCCTCTGTTACCCTCCACTAGCCAGAACTCCCAATACTTTGATAAGTAACTTTGATAAAATACCTTTTTTCACTGACTAATACTGTCCATTTAATAGCTTCTCACATTTTCAGATGGGGATCCACTTCTGATACTCATGCAAGCACATTCAGCTTGCCCTTTTCTTTAGTATTTCAAAGACAACAGGAGCCAAGAATATGCAAATGTCATCATTTCACTGTACCCATATCATTTTTTTCTTCCTTTAAAATTCGAAATCTTACCCAGACTGAGTGTGAGCCTATATTTTCTTTTTCCCAATTTAATAAGGTCAAGTTTACTTAAATTAAGCTATGTTGAAAGTAGAAATGTCAGCTATTTATTACTTTAGCTGTATTCTCAATACATTTTATTTAGTATTCTTGAAAAATATGGATAACCCCAAAATAATCAAATGTATAGGTATCAATATATATTCTAAATGGTTTATTTTAAATTGTGGCCAGATAACTCATTAATGGAATTTTTAAAAAGAGATTACCTCTTGGATATTTTACTAGAAGATATTTCATGATACAATATTTTGACATTTTACTTGGAAGACATATGGTCTAAGTTGTGAATCCCTCTGTCTAAACTCCATTTTTCCCTTTGAGCTACCTAATTATTTTATAAAAGCCCCAGAATCTCAAGGCCAAGCTTCCTGGGGAAATATATAATATCCACAATGAAAAACACATTCAGTTAAATTGATGTTAGGCAAAAAAAAACAAAGAAAAAAAAAACAGGCACCAATCTTTTACCTTTTTTTCTGTCTCTTATGATTAAGGCTTTTATCATGAATATGATATACAAAATAATATATATAATATTATTTACATTAAATTTAACTTTACAAAACCCTATTCATTTTATGTTTCAATACAACTTTTTTTTCAATATTGCTGTTTCATACAAGTACATTGCTTTTATTAATATTGTTAAGAATTCTATTGTGTAGAATTTGACAAGCTGTCTGATACAGACAGTAAGCCTGATGCTGACGTTCCACAGTTCACTTAAATAAGGAACTTACCTGCCATGCAGTCTAGAAAAGTCACTTTACTCCTTTTGGTCTTAGTTTCTCCATCTATAAAATAGACGCAATACCAGTACAGCTCAGGGGGCTCCAGTGGACACCGAGGAGTCGCAGTGAACCCGCCAAACATCCAAACCATACCTGGCCTACAGCAAGGGAATGATTCAACAAATAATGCCATTATGAGCACCACCACGTTGACTTACGCATACGATTCTGCCATCCCATCAACTGCTTTGGTTGAGGACTTAAGTTCTCTGAAAAAAAAAAAATTTTTTTTAAAGCCACTTAGGAAAATGACCACTAGTCACTTATTCCTCACTTGATATCAGTACCTGATACTGATTCTATGTTATTGGCATTCTACGTTATTGGCATTCTGTGAAGTCAACTCCTAAGGGAGGAAGCTGGCCACTCTAGGCCTGGCAGCTGCCATTTCTCTAGCAACTGGTTTCATGAAGGAGTTTAGGAGAGAATGAGGGGTGAAGACTTTCCTGAAGCAGAAGGGTTAGGAAACAGATCCAAAAGTATATCGCAAAAGACCAACAACCAATTGATATGAAGCAGGCCTTCTGAGAAGTTGACCCTTCTGGACATCCATGCCCCTTTAATTTGGGCATTTGCTAGTGAGCTCTAGTGGACTGTGGATGTGTATGAACGTGAATTCTCTGATATTGAATATTGTTTATTATTTACCTTTCTTAAAGAACTGTAAACTAAAATTGTCAATCAAACAGAAATCTATAGTGAACACCTCCCATAATACTGTCCAGGTAATACTGTGGCTTATCAAGAAGGACCCACAAGTACCTTTCCTATTATTACCTGAGATCTTGCCGTTGGTCTTGTCCTTGTCCTGTGTGGCCTTTGTTCCTATCTGCTGCTTCCTAGTCTATTAAGCATGCCCTTTTTTTATTACTTGGTTAAATTGCCTCTATTAGCTTTTGGTTATAGCTTTTCAGACTGCTTTATGGGTATTTTTCAATAGAAATTACAAAATACACATTTAACTTATTTTAGTCTATATGAAAGTAACGTTTTTCCACAACAATGCTTTTCAAACAACACACAAGATCGTATAATATTTTAACTGGTTTTCCCCTTTCTTGCCTTTTTTTTACTCTTGCTATATTTTTTTACTTTTACATAGTTTATAAACCAAAACATTATTCTTATATGGATTACTATTGCTTTAAATAGTCTCACTCTTATATGTATATACTCATATATTTACAAATTTTAATAATATTCATTCCTTCTTGTGCTTTCATGTTTCCCAAGGTAGTATTTAGTATTTGTCGTTTTGGGACTGATAGTGATGAGGTTTACATTTTTGTTTCTGATAACATCTTTATGTTGCTTTAATTCTGAAAGATAGTTCACAGGGTATAGAATCTTATATTGACAATTTTTGTTTCCTTTTATCACTTTAAAGCCTCCCTTGCATTATCTTTTGGTTTTTGTAATTTCTGTTGCTGTTGGTCTCCCTAATCTTTTATTAGGAATTTTCTACAATATATCTGGGTGAGGTTTTAAATTATATTTATTCTGCTTGGGGTTTGATGAATTTCTTCAATCATGGCAAATATCTTTCACCATATACTGAGAATGGTCTTCCAGCATTGTTTTTGTCTTATTATTCCTCTTTTTTGTTTGTTTGTTTTTTAAAGCAAGCTCTAGGCCAAACGTGGGGCTTGAACTCATGATCCTGTGACAAGAATCACATGCTTTACCTATTGAGTCTATCAGGTGCCATTCACCTCTCTCCCTGAGACTTAACTTACATTATATTAGACAGTGTGTTTCTCTAACATATATATTCTGCCTTTTTCTATTACTTTCATGTTTTTCTTTCTATGCTTTAGGTTCAACTTTTCCCCCTGAATTGCGTTCCAGTATTCTTTTTTTTTTTTAGGTTGATTCATTTTTGAAAGACAGAGAGAGACAGAGCATGAGTGGGGGATGGGCAGAAAAAGAGAGGGAGACACAGAATCCAAAGCAGGCTCCAGACTCTGAGCTGTTAGCACAGAGCCTGACACAGAGCTCCAACTCATGAATGAATTGTGAGATCATGACCTGAGCCAAAGCAGAACACATAACCAACCGAGCCACCCAGGTGCCCTATGTCTTCAAGTTTTCTAATCCTATCTTCAGTTGGGTTCATTTGCTATTAAATCTCCCTGATGTGTTCCTCATTTGAGGCAGGATTTTGCAATTCTAGAAAGTTTGTTGTTGGATTGATGCATGTGGATTCAAATACTATATTTAATATTTCCTTTCAACCATACTGTATGCATATCTTTCCTGTTAACTTATTGTTTGAAAATCTTTGCTCAGTTTAATATCTGGATCATCTCTTATATCTGTTATTTACTGTCTTGTCTTTAGATTGCTTATCAGCTTTTCCTATGGCTTTGCTTGTCTACAATTTTTTATTTAGGCTTTCTATTTTAGGTGACACTCAGGAGATTCTTTGAAGTTTAACTTCCTCTAAATAATGTCATTTTCTGTTTTGGCAGGCAATCAAATGACCAGTGAATCCTGGTCAAAATTGATCCTATTTTAAGTTTTGGATACAAATTTTGTTACGGTGTGTCTATATCCAATTTTCATCTTACCCATTGAAAAGAGAACTTATTCTTAAGAATGGCCTTGATGCCTATGGCATAGCCTTTCAAATGAATACCTGAGATAATCTCAACAGTCTTTCCATGATGATTGGGTCAGAATCCTATTATTTCTCCAACAATGAAAATTTTGAAATATCTGTTCAAATTTCAGCCTCCCAGGAGTCATTCTTTGATAGACTTCCTTGAATCTCACCCCGCATATAATACAGCTTAGGCATCAGCCAAAGAGTGATGAGAAATCCCAAGGCCAATATTTGGAGATTGGTATGCAAATGTGAGGATAAGAAGTCCCAGGGGGGATGGACTGAATGTGAAGAACTTTGTGTGATATAGTAACATCTTCCAGGATTGCCTACCACAGAAGATGCATTAAATAAGTAAGTGTTATATTGAGGATGTATGAGATTTAAGAAGTTTTATCAATCAACTATAAAACTGAGTAGGAACCATATTATGATGGATCTTGTAGGCTATGTTAAAAATTTTTAATTTTGTCCTCTAGTGAAAAAGGGGCTATTTTTCTCCTGTAAAGAGAAGATGAGCAAGGATTCCTATTTTAAAAAGCAATTCAAAGCTTGTGTGAAGGGGCCTGAGCAATCCCCAAGTTGGAAGAAGGAAAACCTTTGAGGACAGTGGTACAATAATCCAGGAAAGGAATAATTAGCATTAGCAAGTGATGACAGAACAGGGAGATTTGAATGATATTTGAAAAGCAGAGAATACTCGATAAAAAATTAGATGTGAGTGGGGAAGGAAGAGGAAGCACTTAAAATGACTTCTTCATCTCCAATTTGGATGCAGATTCTATACCAGTAAGACTAGAAATGTAGGGGTGCCTGGGTGGCTCAGTTGGTTAAGTGGCCAACTTCAGCTCAGGTCACGATCTCGAGGTCTGTGAGTTCGAGCCCCGCGTCGGGCTCTGGCCTGATGGCTCAGAGCCTGGAGCCTGCTTCCGATTCTGTGTCTCCCTCTCTCTCTGCCCCTCCCCCATTCATGCTCTGTCTCCCTCTGTCTCAAAAACAAATAAAACGTTTAAAAAAAATTTTTAAAAAAAAGACTAGAAATGTAGTAGGATGAGCTAACTCCAGTGAGAAAGGATTTTACTTTAGTTTTGACACACTGACCATGAATTATATGATTTAATTTGAAGTATAATATGTTTTACTATATATTCCAAAATGTGGACTGAGGTTAAGAAAATCAGAATAAAGAGAGAGAGAGAGAGAGAGAGAGAGAGAGAGAGAGAGAGAAGGGAAAACCAGAAGACAACATAGTTTTGAGACCCATGCTAGAGATTGTGGTTATGAAGAGTTTGTAATAATATGAATGAATACATGAAAACTGTAGGTATACTATTATATATAAATTATGATTATAACTGTCCGAAGTCTTACACACAACCACATGTATAAAATTTTTATATATTTATATATAGTTTAGCAAAAATGTATTTGTAGGTTAACATGATCCCAGAACCCTGTTAAGTGCTAGAATTAGAGAGATCACTAAAATTCCTCCTTACTAAAAATATGGGGAAAAATGAATCATCTACTGGAATGAACTTCCTAATATTTTATTCCGTAGGTTATCAGTTTCACATACAGGATATGAGAGAACACCAGCAGGTTTTTTTTTTCTTTTTAGTAAAAATGATGTGCATTCTCCTATAAAGCCATGAACTGTTTTTAGATATTCACACTCAATATAGCCTATGCAGTACAAATTAATCCCACATGTAACTTTGCAGTTCCATTTTTGCTGATATTCAAAAGCATTTGTAGTAGCCATTAGTAAAATACAGAGAAATCTATATGCCTGCTAAGACTCCTTTCTTAGGCTTCAGGGTATACAAAGTTCAATCAGCAATGACTGTCAGATTAGATTTGGATAACATTTAGTGTGTATGATCACTGGTATTTCCTTTATCCTTTCTGCAATGAGGATTAATTGGGTTCACAACCTCAACAGAGGAAAAATGCCGATAGTCGTTGCCCAATGGACATTTATGTTCCAGACGTTATCTTCTTGTGGCAACAGTGCTGTTCTATACATATTAAAAGGAACCTAATAAACTGAAGAATGGACTGAAATGTATAATTTAAACACTGGCGTATTCTCTTAGATTGGTTAGATGTTTCGGAAACTGGCACTTCTGTTTGGTAATAGTGGCAATATACTGAAGCATATAGACAGCAAAATGCAAATTATTTTACATTGAGTTTGTGAATATAAAGTAATTATCAATCTCCCAAATTTAGATTTTTCTTTTCCTTTACTATTTGAGTGCCTTAATTTGAGTTGTTACGGAGGCAGCGATCTTAGGCTTGCTTGTGACATGTGAAAACAAAAAATCTTAGAACTTGTATAACCGTGTCAAGAGAATCTGAGTTGCCTGTCTTCATGAAAAATAATAGGCTATAAAAAATTACAAAGATGTTAAGAAAAAGCAGAAAGTGCAAAAATGATGGCAGTAAGCGACATAATTCACACAGCAGAGAAAAGCTTAAAGTTGCCATAAATTCCTTCACAAAAGGAAAAGAGAAAATAAGATGGATAAAAGCCATTCAAGACAGGACGGACAGAACAAAGAACTGTAGGTAAGCTGTAGCTTAAATAATGACAAAAACCAATTAAATGTTTTCCTCTCTCTAGACTTCTGTACCGCAAAACAAAGGGAGTGAGGTTGACATTTTCTGAAAATGGCTGATCTTCCAAACCTCCGTTATAAGTCTTCTAATTAAGTTGGATGTTAAAACCAATGACTGATTATCATTTCAGTCACTTTTTAGAAGGGAATGCCATAGCCTGTCCTGAGAGTGCTTTTATATTATACTTTGTTGTAAGTTGGAACGAGAGAGAGTAAATACAGATTCCTGCAGAGATGAAGTGAGCACCAGAAGCTTAGAGCCAGAGAAATGATCTTGGAGAGATGTGATAAATTTAGTATTATAAAAATCTCCACTTGAGAGTGACAGGAAATTGAAACAAAGTGTAAAGAAAAAGTGCAGTCTTTAAAGGCCCATTTATAAATGTCACAGTATCAAGGAAACCTATTTCTAAAGACAGAATTTCAATTCATTTTGGTGTTAGGTGTCAGTGACAAGTGACACAGGTCAATCCTTAGTCAATGACAAGAGGCAAACGAATGGCAAATATTTATAAATATACTAAACTACTCATGGAAGGTCATAGAAACACCAAGTACTTTTTAACTCAACCCTGAATGGCATAACTGCTTATTACTCATCCTGACCTCAGAAAAGAAAGTCATCTTTAATATCAGCAGCACAAACTACGTGGTTTCCTTTCTTCATGAGCAGCTGTGAGAGACCTTTCCCCAGAACATAGCAAGAAGTGCATTGTGGGGAGCAAAAGAAGAGTGATTTTTCTGGTGATAGAGCTGTCCTTTCAAAGGGTAAAAATCCTCACCCTGGATTAAAGGGATCCTCAAAGATATTCTTATATGATTTATATTTGAGTATTGTAAATGGCATCCTTGGTTTGGGGGAATAGTAATTCTATGTTACAACATTTCAAGGCAACTTTAAGGTGTAATTCTCATAGACGTCAGAGAAAAATATTGTCCTTTGATCATTTTTTTCTTGTGACAATAACCCATTTTCAAAGAAAAACAAGGATGTGATTTAAAAAGATAAAATTTATCAAAAGTTCACCATCGAGAAACAATCACAATTATCATTTTGGTGGAAATTCTGTTCATTATTTGTATTTAACAGGTATAATTATTCACCTATTTTAACATCAAAATTGTGCCATACATACTTTTTGGTAGTCTACGTTTCTTTTTATAATACTATATAATAACAGATTTTTGTTTCAACATGTTCTGCTTAATGTAATTGTCAAATAGTTCATAGACGTAGACTGGATATTTAGTCACTCAAAGTTTCATTTTTTTCATGGCTAATATTTTCGTTGCTAACTGTCTACTGGTGTTTACTGCTAATGTTAATACAAGCACTCTTATCTCACTTTTTTATGAAGATAATTCTCCAGTTGCAACTAAAGTTTTTGTAAAAATGGTAATCAAAACACTGTACCAAGTTTTGTTTGTCACTACCAAAGCATACATTTTTATGAGTTCATAATAATTATTTTATCATCATGAATAAAAAATGGAAGGAACTAAGGGGTAAAAAAACACCAGGGATATTACTTAAACTTTGTTCAAAGAATAATGTTTCTTTGGATGTAGAATTTTGTTCTTTACTTGTATAATATCCTCTACTTCAATTCCCATTGAGCTCCACCTATGTTCAATAGTGGTAAAATCAAAGGCAGATTTTCTGCAAATAAGAAATAAAGAGCATCTGCATGAGGAAAGCAATCTAGTTAAAGAAATCTAGTTAAAAATAACTATGAAAAAGGTTCATCTCTCTTTAGCTACATAATGCGTGTGCATGTGTATGTATATGTATATACACATATGCACATGTTTAAAGATAAAAAGTATGCCTACAAATTTATGGAACATGAAATAGGATGAAAAGGGGAAAAAAACACATCGGGACTCTCTGACAAAGAAAACACCCATTCTACGATACGTCATAATGTGTGTGATTTCTTTCACATATGAAATTACTAAAAACTATCTACATATTGTTCAACTAGCATGATGCTATTTTCACTAAAATTCAATAAATCCGTAAAGGACAAAATCTGACAATATGGGGCACATGGAATCAAATTTGTACTGATTCACCTGAGATGGGACAGGAAGAAAAATTGTCTGTTTTTACCAGGTTTATTTGTTCCTTCGTGATTTTCTGGCTGAGGAAGAAAAACTTCATAGAAAGAAATTAATATTAGCATTGGCAATATAGTTTGATTGCGATTCACACATTCTTAATTGACTGCTTTTAGTTGAGTCAATGAAGAAATATGCAAAGTCTCCTATTTCTCTTTATGGACAACTTTTTTTTTTAATTTTATTTATTTTTTTTAAATTTTTTTAAGGTTTTATTTATTTTTGAGACAGAGACAGAGCATGAACAGGGCAGGGGCAGAGAGAGAGGGAGACACAGAGTCAGAAGCAGGCTCCAGGCTGTGAGCCATCAGCCCAGAGCCCGACGCGGGGCTCGAACTCGCGGACCGCGAGATCGTGACCTGAGCTGAAGTCGGACGCTTAACCGACTGAGCCACCCAGGCGCCCCTATGGACAACTTTTTAATCACTGTGATGGCTAAGCATTAAACGAGATTATCAGTGGAGTCTGAAAGGCACAGCAACCAAACATGTATTCCTGTTACATAATTGCATGAGAAATAATGGATTTTAAGTCTGGCATTTTTACACTAAGCTCCAGAGGTGTCATATTGTGGTCGCAGTTCAGAGAAGTTGTTTCAATCAGTTTGAAAAAAGAATAATTATTATCCAAAGATATAAAGTAAAAGGAGACCTCTTTTTAAATACAGTACTAGGGAGAAACAAAAAATAATGTTAAGATGTTAAGATCGTCTTAAGTTTTTAATGTATGCTTATGACAAACTGCGTAAAGAAAAAATGTAACTATTTCATGGAATATGCATTTTTCAGCATCAGGTTTTTCGGAGAATATCTGAAATACGGAATATAGTATGATTCTTTTTGCTTCACTGTTAGAAGCAAAGACCACTATAGCTATTGCTTCATGCACATGAAATGGTTGGGAAACTTCAAGGCAGCATTTAATATGGCTTGCATCATTTCATTTAAAATGCAAGGTCTGTTTGTCCTTGTTGACAAGAATTAGTAATTAAAGTCAATTAAGAAGAAATAGAATTTAAAATTGATTTAGCTTTATGTGCATGATGAGTTAACTTTCTCAAGACAAGTCTAGGTTTTAATATTTTTATTCCCCCTAAAGTCATAAGCATCCTCATTGTTTTTCTCATTTATAAAGGGACATGACAGAATCTATGGTCCCTATATCCCTGGCCTTCATTATTAATTTAATGAGCTGGGCTCCAAACTGATCAATCTTTTGTCCTTACCTAAGCATTTGGACCAAGTAAACCACAAGGATCACAACTCTTGTGTGGTATCCCTGTAGAATCTATGTCACTATTAACATAAACTGTGTAAGTCAACCGTATTCGTTAAGCCCCACCATGTGCAAAACACTCTGTTATGTATTATGATGAGATGCAGGGAAAATAGAACATGAAGCTCCTGGAATTTCAGGGACTTCTAACCCATGTTTATGCAGAATTTTCTCTCACAATACCATTGATAAGACTTGATTCTGCTGTTTGGTTTTCCTTTGATTCAAAGTGCTGCACACGACTGTTTAAAATTCAATGATCCAGAAATATTTAGAGTGAATAAACTAACCCCCCTCTTTTCACTGAGTAGTCCTCAGAGGCAATCATCTGCAATTATTTATATTTTTGAGTCCTCCAAAGCTTAACTCTTTACCCAAATATTATAGTTGCAGTGCTGTTTTGATTTACCAGCTACAGACGTTAGCCATTCACAGGCAGCAATGAAATATTTGGATTCAATAAACTGATTCAACTTTCACTTCCCTCTCCTTTTATTCTTCAGCGATTTTTAGCATTGATTCAACTTTTTCTAATCATTACCTTCATAATTTTAAATAAAATACTTGAGGTGATCGTCTTAATGGACGTGGGCTGCCGTGACAAAATACCTTAGACTGGAGATCTTAAACAATAGAAATTTACTTCGCACAGTTCCGGAGGCTGGGAAATCCAAGATTAAGGTATGACCCATTCCGTTTCTGGTTAGAGCCCTCTTCCTGGTTTGTAGACACGCGTCCTTTTCACTGTGTTCTCACCTGCTGGAGACAGAAGGTGTGCACATGTGTGAGCGAGGGAGCAAGAACCTGTAAATCAGCTCTCTGCTGTCTCTATTATAAGAAAGAACCCCACCCTCATGCCCTCCTCAAACTTTAATTACATTCTAATGTCCCATCTCCAAATACCAGGGGTCAGTGCCCTCGAAATATAAATTTGGGGGTATACCAATATTAAGAAATACAAAGCTATATAACATCATTTAAATTTCTTAATTTTTTAAAAGTCTTCTTTTTTTAATGTTTATTTTTGAGAGACACACAGAGCACGAGCAGGAGAGGGGCAGAGAGAGAGGGACACAGAATCAGAAGCAGGCTCCAGGCTCTGAGCTGTCAGCCTAGAGCACTCCACTGGGCTCGAACTCATGGACCATGAGATCATGACCTGAACCGAAGTCGGACGTTTAACCAACTCAGCCTCCCAGGCGCCCCTATATTTCTTAGTTTTTTAAACTTCTCAGTGTGGAAGAAAAGGGTATAAGGTGTTTCTCCTTAGCCCTACATCAACAACCTTCTAAGTCCTGTCACCTCAATTTTTATAACTGCAATTTTTATCTTGTCAAAATTCAAAGCTCTATGTTCTAGGCAGCCCAAATTAGAATATTCAAGACTTGTGGCACCTGCATGGCTCAGTCGGTTGAGTGCCTGACTCTTGATTTTGAGCTGAGGTCATGATCTCTTGGTTCGTTATTTCGAGCTCCATGTAGGGCTGACAACCCTGACAGCCGGGAGTCTGCTTGGGATTCTCCCTCCCTCCCTCCCTCTCTCTCTCTCTCTGCTCCTCTCCCCAGCTCACACTCTGTCTCAAAATAAATAAATAAACCTAAAAAAAAAAAAGAATATCCAACACGAAAACAGTACAATGGCATAATTCAATATCAGCAAAAATATATAAATTGTTACTTACTGAAGAATCAGCTCCCAATCCCCAAGTAGTACCATGAGATGTGTGTCCGAACTTGCTCAAGACTTACCTCAGTCACATGCTTCTTGCTGTCAGGGGTGATGCCCTCTTAATTCTTATAAGACCCCTAGTGACCATAATGCCACATGTCCATTTGCTTTTTTCTATTCCAGATCCTGACTTCATCACACAGTTTTTGTTTTTATCTTTGTTATGCCTTTTTCCAAATTACTATGATTTGTCAGGCTCTTGCTTATGCCATCTTTTCAAAATAAAGAAATCCACTCCTATTTTCAAAAATAATTGTCTTGGGATAAATGAGCTCTTTTTCAAATTTATGTCAAATACTACCTAAATAGTAGCTTGGTTCTCATACTGGAATTTCTCTTTTGTGTCACTGCTTGGTAAGGTTATTGCAAAGAATGTCTTCCATGTTTTGATATCACTTATATTCTGCTTAAGCAGTTTCTGAAATGTTTTTTTTGTCAAAAAGTAAATATGAGATATAAGCAACACCTTAATTAACATAAAACCCTAGGCTTTGAACTGGCTTTTCTTAGGGCACCAAGAGTTTTTGCTATATAGTCGTCTAGCTTCCACTAGATGTGATGGTAATCTAATCACATTTTAGTGGATTTGTTTTTTTTAAGGCGTATATTGTTTCACTGTTTGAAAACCTTTGTTTTCTTCTTGGTGTTCGACAATGTTACAAAAATATGGCTATACATGATTCATCGATCCTGCCCATCATTCAATGGACCCTTCTTTACTTTCTTTTTATCTACTGACACGAAAGGAGAATGTATAACATACGTGGATAAAGGATTTCTATGACTGTTTGCAGAAGAAATGCCCATGCATCTGATTCCAAGCAGAGTAAAGAATATCCTCTTCCCACTGAAGGTTTTACTGTCTTAAACTTCGTGTTAATTATTTTCGTACTTTGCTTTTAAGTTTTTAGCTCATGACAAACAAGAGATACAATGTTTTTTTTTTTTAATTATATAAATGAAAACATACCATATATTTTCTTCTGTGACTAAATGTTTTTATGCTCATTCTTCCTCCCGGATGCATCCATTTTAAGTTATAGAACTATATATTCCCCACGTACACTGTTGTATATTATTCTATGTAGTGAATATACTATAATTAAGTTATGTTATTGTTAGTGGGTGTCCGAATCAGTTCCTGTATTTTCCTTTAGAGTGATACTGCTCATATGATCTCACGCATGAGGGGATGTATTTCCCCCATATGTACAAGATTTTATATGCGACCCATGGTCTCCATTTGCTAGCTAATAATTGAGTTAATGTGTTTGAGACAACATAAACGCCCTCGGATCCTATGAGGTTTCATAGTCTCTGGCTTAATTTTTTCAGTATGGTAAGCATGAAAAAGTAGGTGTTGCGGTTATAATCCATAGTCCCCACATTCCTGAAGAGATTGTACTCCAACCTATGTTCGTGCTCAAAATGTGACCTCTTCCGTGTCAGATGCCTGTGCATGGCTTCTACTCAGCAGTCCCTGTCTATCTCTTAGCTTTTCTTGCTTTTCATAACCTGGTTCATGACAAATCATTAATTCATTTCATATTTCCAGATTCTGCTTCTCTATCATTTTAAATAGCTATGAGTACCTTCTTTTAAATTGTCAAGACACTTTGAATCTTTTCATTTTGGTTGTATCATGTGATGAACAATGTTCATTATAATATAGTCATGCCTACCAAAAACTTCTTTATGAAATGTCTTGTTCAAGCAATCCTTCTCTTCATTTCTCAATCATAAAAGCATTCTCTTATATGTCTTCTAAACTTAAAATAGTTTACTTCTTATGAAATATTCTATTTCCTCTGAAATTGATTTTACAATGTAATGCTAAGGAAGGATCCAATTTCATTTTCCCTCATGTAGATAACCAATTTACTAGCACCTTTTATCTGTTGGATCCTTGTACTCCAATTTTTTATCTGCAATACCAAATCTAACATCATACAGTGTTTCAATATTTATGTGGATCTACTTTTTGACACTCAGTTCAGATCTTTTTTTTTAATGTTTATTTATTTTCGAGAGAGAGACAGAGCATGACCAGGGAAGGGTCAAAGAGGGAGGGAGACACAGAATCTGAAACAGGCTCCAGGCTCTGCGCTATCAGCACAGAGCCTGATGCGGGGCTCGAACTCATGAACCATGGGATCATGACCTAAGCCAAAGTTGGACACTAAGGTGACTGAGCCACCCAGGTGCCCCCTCAAGTTCAGTTCTATTGATCGGTTAGTCTAGGTCTGTGCCAATACTTCACTTTCACCTCTGTGTCGGGAGATACAATCTCACGTAGGTCTCTCATGATCCTTCTTTATCAGAGCCCTATCTCATGGTTGTGTTTACAATCAACATCCTTGAGAGACGAGGTGATGTGTGCCCTTGACTTGGTTCTAGAGATGAGCAAAACCCCTGGTTGGGATTCCTACTTAGGCACTGCAGGTATCAACACCATATACCAGTGTGCTGGCTGTTGTAAGCCCCAACCTCCTTCTAGATCATAGTCACATTCCCAGTGGACTACCCAGGTAGATTCTCCTGCCATGCCCGATGATTGAAGATCAGAGTAAGGACTCCAGCAAAGGGACATTGCTGGGGGATGGGGAGCTGGGTATCCTCCCCGGGTTTTCTCTTCCCACTTGAACTGAGGTTCAGGGGAGTCCTCTCAGCATGGTGCTGAGCTGGCCTGGGGGAGGGGCAATAGAATCAACATGTAGCCACTTCTCTTACCTTCTAACGCAGTCGGCTTTGGTCTCTATGACACAGGGGGTGCCTCAGTCACACTCCCATGCTGTGGCATTCTCTCAGTGATTTCTTGTCCTTAAATAGTTGTTAGCTGTTCTTTTTGTGAGGGGGAGTCAGCAACAACCTATGTCACCATCTTGGTGACATCACCTATCAATTTCATTGATTATTTGAAAAGATCAATTTTGGTCGTGGTAACTACCCGTATTGTTTTCTGTTTCTACACATATGTATTCTTCTATTTTCTAGGAATTTTTGTCTTTATCTTTTTTCTAGCTTTTACATGTAGCAACTCCAGTTTTTAATTTTAGACCTTCATTCTATCCTAATATTATAGTCAAAGCTATTTAAATTTGTCAGCACTAAGCTGTATACACCTATGTTAGATCAGCTTACACCATTATCATTTTCTACCAGCCTAAAGAACTTTCTTTAGCATTTCTTGTATTGCAGGTCTTCTGCTGGTGATGAATTCTGCTAGTTATTATTGATAATTTTTATAGACTAAAATGGCTTTATTCTACTATATTCTTTACAGATATTCTCACTGGAGATGTCTTTCTTGGTTAACAGTTTTGGGTTTTTGTGTTTGTTTTTCTTGCAACAGTTTAAAGATGCTATTACGTTAGCTCCACAATTTTTGAGGCGTTGTCTGTGGCTTTTTGAACTGTGTGCCTTAAAGTATCACACTTATTTCAATACTTTGAAAGTTTCATCTTTGATTTTTAGTTGCTTGACTATGCTTCGCCTAAGTGTGGGGTTCTTTTTTATTAAGTTAACTTTTTTTTTTTTTTTTAATTTTTATTTTTTATCCTGCCAGGTATTTTCTGAAATTCTTGAATCTGCCAATTCATGTTTCTCATCAGCTTTTTGAATTTCCTGACGTTATTACTGTAAACATTACTTTTCTGCTACATTATCTTTCTTTTCTCTGTTAATAGGACTTCTGTTATACATCTTTTAGACTATATCACCCACAGTAGCTTTGTTTCCTTTCACTTGATAAAAACTTCTTTCTTTGTATTATTCTCCAGTTATAACCTCCATTCTCTGCCTCTGTGGTTCCATGGTGTTCTCCATGTGCATCTGTCACTGTGTCTCTCTTCCTTTTTCTTACACAGACATATTGGACTAGGACTTACCCTGGTACAGAATGACCTCCCCCTAAACTGATTACATTAGCCATGGCCCTATTTCCAAATAAGGTCAAATTCATGGGTACTTAAGGTTAGGACATCAACATGTCTTTTTTGGGGAACATAATTCAATCCACATACAGGGTGCTCTAGGAAGAGAGAAACAGAAATATTAGCCAATATTAAATACAAAAATCTCAAAAGTTGTCCTATGTGAGGATTCACTGAAGATACATTTTAATAATCAGCTGTTATTGTTAATATTTGCAATTGTCATAATTATACTAATGTTAACAAAATACCTATAATAAAATAAAGCTAGAAGGTGCACAAGATGTATTTACACAAAATTAAATATTAAGTAAAATGTATTAATAACTGTTAGATTTCACTGACAATTTAAATATATCTTTGGAGGGGCGCCTGGGTGGCTCGGTCGGTTAAGTGTCCGACTTCGGCTCAGGTTATGATCTCACGGTCCGTGAGTTTGAGCCCCGCGTCGGGCTCTGTGCTGACAGCTCAGAGCCTAGAGCCTGGAGCCTGTTTCAGATTCTGTGTCTCCCTCTCTCTCTGCCCCTCCCCTGTTCATGCTCTGTCTCTCTCTGTCTCAAAAATAAATAAATTAAAAAAAAATTTTTTAAATATATCTTTGGATGGAATATAATGCAAATATATAAAGGGAATGTTGTGGTTGCTTACTGGATGCCTTGATATCTTATAAAACAAAGAACATTACAAGGACAGTGATAGAAATTGTTAACAATAATTTACTTTAGAAATAAACAGAAAAAGCAGTTTTAAATTCTTTTAAAAGCAATGAAAGCTTTTAAGTTTTTTTTAAAAAGAATTTAAATATGTCCATAAGTACAACAAAATTAATAAGATACTCCTACAGTAAATATATTGAAAATTGATATGAATATTTTCCAAGAAGATAACTCTTCAAAATATTGATTATTTTGGATTTAAAATTATTAAAATATTAATAATTAATAAATATTATTATTCAAATAATAAAGAATAGTCTGTATCATTAGAGAAGACAGCTTTACTTTTGCAGCTCATAATTGAACCTGACAGTTCTCACATAAATTTTTTTCACCTGAAGCAATAGTTATAACTTTGAATAACAAAATTCTGTTTTTCATTTATACTTCTGAAACACATACACTGTTTGCTAAGTATGTTTGCTATACATATTATATTTTAAAATCTATGTTAAAATAAATGCTCAGAAAAATCCTCATAATTTCTCATTTTGTGGCTAGAGTGTATTAATTTGAAGGCAAGTTAGATATTTTATTAGCGTAATTCATTTCTATATTTGAACACCACTTATTTGGAAGAATTGTTTTAGATGTTCTCAATAATATGCTTGGATATCCATATGTCTAATCTAAGTAATGGTGTGGAAATAGGGTATTCTTGTAACTGAATAAACCCATATAAGTAGTGTATGATTTACTCAGCCATATTCCCTTAATGCTGAATGAGGCTGCAGGTAAGTCTCCAGTTGGTGGGTATGTTGCAAGGGATTCAGGCAGGCATGGATCCTGTCTGTTTGCTGCATGAATGGGAATGCCCCCATTACCTTATTCGGTAGGATGACAATGGGGTTTGTTTCAGGGTCCTCAGACAGTGGGCCTATTACCAGATGTGAAAAAGGTGTGGTTCCTGCCTGGTCCACGGAAAGGCTGCTGCCTAGTCACTGGATGGGCAATAATGGCCCTGGACCATAGCTGAGAAGGGCTAGAACCAATCTCAGGGCTATTTCAGATTTCACCACGAGGTATGAGGTCTACAGATCTCACTCTTGAGGCACAGATGGGTGTGTCTCCTCCCAGGTCCCTGGGAGAGCTGGATTGCTCCCTGACCATGGCATAGAGGCTGGTGGCAAGTAAAGGGCCCTTTCAGGATCTCCATGAGGGGAGACAAAGTATTTCCAGCAGTGTCCTGAGGCTGACAGGTCTGCTGTGGAATTGCATCTGTGATAGAGTTAGAGACTAGTACAACACTCTTCAGGATCTCTGGGGCTGCAGCTGGAAGTATCTCCTTCTGGGATCCTAGGCCCTCAGGACTACTGGAAACTATGGCTTTCAAGAAGGTGTAGTCACATAGAGAGACTTTTCAACACCCACCCCCCCACCCCCACCTGACAGGGATGTAGATAGGAGTTTCTCTTGCTTGGTTCCTGTGCCAACAGACCAGCTTATGGCTCTCTGGCTGGGAGGGGTTGATGCCCTTTCAGAATTCCCAGAGTCACAGGTGGGAGTGTTTCCTGCAGGGTCCCTATGTCAGCAATACTGTGGACTGTAGCTGGAACAGGCTGGAGCCCAGTTACAGGGTCCTTTCAGAATTCGAAATCCTATTGTTTGGGGGTCCTACCTCCAGGAGCTTCCAGACCATGGCCAAGAGGGGATAGAGGGAGCCAGTTTTAGGGGGCATTTCCAAGTCCACAGCCAGTACCAAGGACCTTATGCCCATTACCTGATGCGAAGTTAGGAGTGACTCCTCCCCAGTCCCTTGATGTATGGGGCTCATGACAGATGCAAATCCAAATGAGGCTGGGGTGGAGTAGTCAGGAAGAATGGAGCAATTTCCTTTGTGTAGCTACCACACACAGATCATGAGTCAGCCACTTGGTTTCAAGCTGCCTGCTCAAAATGACTCTCCTTGGTCTTGAACTACACCAGCACTTTGCATTCTTTTATCTGAAACCCAAAGCTTGCATGAAAGCACAATTGTTCTACAGATGGATGCCAAATTGTTGTTGAGGGGAAGATACATGCTAGGAATATCTTATTTCGTCGTTTTGCTGATGTCACTCCCTCTCTTCTCAAAAATAATTTTTCTTAATGGTCACACAGTTCAATAGTTCAACTGTTCTCATAGCAACCAAATAATGTGCCTGTGAAGCATACAACTATAGTATATAAAGTATCTGTATTATACAATTTATCATGTTGGTACAAACAGTATTAGTTGGCTCATATAAAAGTAGTCTGATTTTTCCAAGACAATGTACTTTATGGATTAGGGTATATATTTCATATTTTAAATCTTCTTTTATGTTTTTGAAATTCAGTGCTGATGACAAAAAGTTTGACACTGTGACAACATAGTTCTTATTACGACTCACTGTAATATAGATACGTTTAATCATATATATATAATCTATATAAATATATATAATAACCTATATAAATATAATCTATATAAATATATAATCTATATTATATATATATGTGTGTGTGTGTATATATATATATGTATATATATATATATATATATATATATACATATATATATATAATCTATATAAAATTATCAACCACTTCCAGGGAATATGGCAGAATAGGAGGTTTCTAAGATTACTTGGCCCATGGATACAAATAGATAACACACACATCAGTGTAAATAACACAGAAACTGAACCAAAGACTGGAAGGACATAACCTCCACAGCTAAATGTAGAGAAGAGGCCATAATGCATAGGGCAGGAACAGTGGAGATGTGGTCAAGAGCCAAATGGACCCGTGGGACTATCCATGGGAGGGAGAGATGTGGCAGGCATGAAGTGAGAACCAGACACCCTTACCAGGCATCTGAGGCATGGGGGAACCACATGGTGAAGATAAATCCCCATAACACCGGGATTTGAAACCCAGAGGGGGCTAAAAATAAGTGGGGATTAACACCTAGAAACTTAAAAATCAGCAGGCTTGGATCTGGAAGAGCCAGGAGTACAGAGTTCCCAAAGTCCTTGACCTTAAAATGATAGCAACAAACAGCCCTGCTGAGATACAGCATAGAAGCGGAAGTTGGAAAAATGCCTGGTATATATGGGGAGGAGATTTATTTACTAATTTCAAAACATGTACTCACAGGGATCTTTGGAACACTTCAAGAAAAATGAGCTGGAAGGAGTCATTTCCCTCTCCCACCCCTCAGCTTAGATACAGGGACACCTGCGGGAATGAGCACATCTCCAGCACTTTCTACCTAACTTGCTAACAGAGTAGCCAGCACCCAGACCTTAGAAAGTTCTGTAGATCTCTCATCTCCAACTTGGTGGCCTGGACAGGAATCCTGCCAGGTGGCTGCAGTTCTCCACAGCAGACCAGGGATGATGTTGCTGGCACCACTCGCCTTGGCCCTATATTATCCTGGGGACCTGCCCTCACTAAAATGTTCTTGGCCGGAGCCCAACCAAACTACTTTGTCAAACCACTGCCACAAGCCAGACAGTGTGCAAGCAGTCCTGACAGGGGCCAGCACTACTCCAAAGTGACTCCTGCCCCAGGGAGAAGGTAACATAACCACACACACCAATTCAACTGCTGCCCCAGCAGTGTGCTGGTGGCAGCCATCAGGTCTGACTTCAGGTCCCACCCACAGCCAAAATATTCTCAGAGGACAACACAGGGAAAGTACAATAAGGTTCCCTGCTACTACATTTCTGGCAAATACATGGTCTGACTCAACTCATGGCTAAGGCAGTCCCAAACTGGTCCACTAACAACAGAGGGACCAAATCCTGCTTGCAACCGGCAAAGAGAGCCAACGCATATGACTGGACAGAAGGCAAAAGTGACTCAGCCACAACAGTAAGGCACACTCAACGCACATGAGCAGGAGACACAGCTCACTTGCTTAACACATTGAGACAGACAAAGAGAGTTAGACAAAATGAGGAGACAGAAGAGTATGTCCCAAATGAAAGAACAGGACAAAATCACAGCAAGAGAGCTAAACAAAATGGAGATAAGTAATATTCCTGATAGGGATTTTGAAGCAATGGTCAGAGATACTCATGGGAGTTGAGAAGAGAGTAAAGGACTTCACTGACACATTTAAAAGAGATGGAAAACAAAAAAGAACAAATCAGAAATGAAAAACTCAATATGTGAAAGTAAAGCGCACTAAATGAAATAAATAGTACACTGGAAAAAGCAGAAGAGCAGATAACTGATCTGGATGACAGACTAAGGGATATTATCAAGCTGAACAAGAGAGAGAGAAAAAAATAATAATAAATGAAAACAGACAAAGGGAACTCAGCAACTCCATCAAGCATAACACTCACATTGTAGGGATCCCAGAAGGAGAAGATAGAGACAAGGGGGAAGAAAATTTATTCAAAGAAATAATAGCTGAATACTGCCTGAATCTCGGGAAACAAACAGAAATCCAGATCTAGGAGACACAGAGAGCCCCCAGCAAAATCAACCAAAGGAGGCCCACACCAAGACTCAGCAATTAAAATGGCAGAGAGTAGTGATGAGAGAATTCTAAGAGCAAGAAGAGAAAAGAAAATAGTTACATAAGTGGGAAACCCTATAAGGCTATTAATTTTTTAGCAGAAATTTCACAGAACAGAAAGGAATGGCATGATATATTCAAATTCTGAAAGAAAAAAATAAAAACCTGCAACCAAGAATACTATAACAAGCAAGGTTACTATTCAGAATAGAAAGAGAGTTAAAGAGTTTCCCAGACAAAGAAAAGTTAAAGGAATTTATAACCACTAAGCCAGTCTTAAAAGAAATATTAAAGGGAACTCTGAGTGGAAAGGAAAGGCCATAAGTAGGAGTAAGAAGAGTAGAATGAACAGGGCAACCTGGGTGTCTCAGTCGGTTGAGCATCTGACTTCGGCTCAGGTCATGATCTCACAGTTCATGGCTTAGAGCCCTGTGTTGGACTCTGTGCTGACAGCTAAGAGCCTGGAGCATGCATTGGATTCTGTGTCTCCCTCTATTTCTGTGTCTTCCCTTCCCCCTCTTGTGTGTGCGCTCTCTCAGCAATTGATAGACATTTTTTAAAAAATTTAAAAAGAAGAGTAGAAAGAACAAAATTAATAGAATTAAATATATCTATAAGTATCAGTCAAGGGACTTACAAAATAAAAGGCTATCAAGTGTGACCATATATGCCTGAAATGAATAAAGAATGGGATCAAATTTGAGCAACTATAAATTTAAAATAGAATGCTATAAGCATAAGATATTATATATAAACCTAATGGCAACCACAAATCAAAAAGTAATTGTAGATATGCAAAAAATAAAAAGGAAAAAGTCCAAGTACATCACTAAGGACAGCTAGCAAACCATGAGGAAAAGAACAAGAGAAAAAAGAACAAAGAAGAGCTACAAAATAATCATAAAATAAGTAAAAAATGGTAATAATTGTTTTTTAAAGTCATCTGGTTTGCTCAGTTGGTGGAGCATACAACTCTCAATCTCAGGGTTGTGAGTTCAAGCCCCATGTGGGGCACATATATTACTTAAAATTAAAATTAAAATCTTTTTAAGTGTAAATATTTTTAGACAGAGTGTGACCAGGGGAAGAGCAGAGATAGAGGGATAGAGACAGAAAGCCAGCATGCTCTGCACTGTCAGCATGGAGCCCAATGGGGGGCTTGAATTCACAAACTATGAGATCATGACCTGAGTAAAAATCAAGAGTTGGACGTTTAACTGACTGAGCCTCCCGGGTGCCCTTAAAAGTAAAATCTTAAAAAAAAAAAAAGGGGCAGTAAGTACATATCTACCAGTAATAACTTTCAATGCTCCATCACAACAAAAGGTGACAAAATAGATAACAAAGCAGGACCCATCTATATGCTGCCCACAAAAGATTCCTTTCAGACCTAAAGACACAGGCAGATTGGAAGTCAAAAGATGAAGAGTGTTTATTATGCAAATGGAGTGAAAAGGAAGCCAGAGCAGCAGTATTTATATTGGAAAAAATGGACTTTAAAACAAAGAGTGTAACAAAAATCAAAGAAAGACACCATATAATCATAAAAGGAACCATTCAACAAGAAGATACAGCAATTGTAAATATTTGTGCACCCAACATGAAAGCACCCAAATATATAAATCACCAATAACAAACATAAAGGAACTAATCAATAATAATACAATAATAGTAGTAGACTTAAACAGCTAACTTAAATCATCTAAACAGAAAATCAAGAAGGAAACAGTGGCTTTGAATGACGCACTAGATCAGATAGATTTAACACATATATTCAGATCATTCCATCTGAAAATAGCAGAATACATATTCTTTTCATGGGCATATGGAACATTCTCTAGGATACATCACATATCAGGCCACACAACAAATCTCAACAAATTCACAAGACTGAAGTCATACATTGAATCTTTTCCAACCACAATAGTATAAAACCAGAAGTCAACCATAAGAAAAAAATGTAAATAACACAAACACATGAGGGTTAAATAACATGCTACTAAACAATCAATGGGTCCACCAAGAAATCAAAAAGGAAATAAAAAAAAAATATGTGTAGACAAATGAAAATGAAAACTCAATTGTTCAAAATCTTTGGTATACACCAAAAACTCTTGTAAGAGGGAAAATTATAGCAATGCACGCACACCTTAAGAAGCAAGAAAAATCTCAAATAAACATCCTAACTTTACACCAAATGAGCTAGAAAAAGAATAAACAAAACTGAAACCAGTAGAAGGAAGGAAATAAAAAATATTACAGGAGAAATAAATGAAATGAAATAGAACATACAAAAACCACAGAAAAGATCAATGAAATCATGAACTGGTTCTTTGAATAGCTCAACAAAATTAATAAATATTTAGCCTGATTCATCAAAAAAGAGAGAGAGAGAGCCTCATATCAACAAATCGGAAATGAAAGATGAAAAATAACAACAAAACATAAATACAAAGGATTATGTATATTATGCAAATATGATGCCAACAAATTGGACAACCTAGAAGAAATGGATAAATTCAGTGAAATGTACAAGGTCCCAAAGCTGAATCAGGAAGAACTAGAAAATTTGAACAGACTGGTTGTCTTTAATGAAACTGAATTACTCATCAAAAAAACCCCAAATAGTGAGGACCAGTTTCATAGGTGAATCCTCCCAAACACTAAAGAATAGTAAATACCAATTCTTCACAAACTATTCCAAAAATGGAATAGGGAATAACGATGCCAAATTCATTCTATGAAGCCAGCATTATTCTGATACCAATACCAGAATAAGACACTCAAAAAAAAAAAAAAAAAAAAAAAAAATAAGTGTAGGTCAACTCCTCTAACGACCACATATGGCGAAATCCTCAACAAAATATTTGTAGCCTATTTGTAGCAATACATTAAAACAATTGTTTACCATGATCAAGTAGGATTTATTCCTAGGTTCAATATTTGCAAATCAATCAACTTGATACATCGCATTAACAAGAGAAAGAAAAAAAACAATTTGATCATTACAACAGATGCAGAAAAGGCATCTCATAATACCTAAAAAGTAGGTTTAGAGGGGTACCTCAACATAATCAAAGCCATAAAGGAAAAACCCACAGCAAAGAGAATAGTAAAAGGTGAAAAACTGAGAGCTTTTCCCCTAAGATCGGGACTAAGACAAGGATGTCCACTCTTCCTACTTTTATTCAATATAGTACTGGAAGTCCTATCCACAGCAGTCAAACAAGAAAAAGAAATAAAAATAAAAGGCATCCAAATTGGTAAGGAAGAAGTAAAAATTTTCACTATTTGTAGATGAATGGTAGAAAACCAAAAATATTTCATCAAAAAAAAATTACCAGAATAAATGAATTCAGTAAGGTCACAAAAGACACAAACTCATTGCTTTTCTATACACGGATAATGAAGTAGCAGAAAGGGAAATTAAGAAAACAATCCCATTTACAATTGGACCAAAAGTAATAAAATACCCAGGAATAACCTTAACCAAGGAGGTTAAAGACCTGTACTCTGAAAACTATAAAACACTGATGAAATAAATTGAAGAAGAAATAAAATAAATGGACGCATATTCCACGGTCACATATTGTAAGAACAAATATAGTTAAAACGTCCACACTACCCAAAGTAATCACCACATTTAAGGCAATCCTATCAAAATATCAATGCATTTTTCACAGAACTATAACAACCTCTTGTAAAATTTGCATGGTACCACAAAACAATTCCTGAAACCAAACAAATTCAGCCAAATTCAGCCAAAGAATTCCTGAAAACGAACAACAAAATTGGAAGTATCACAATCCCAAACATCAAGATTTACTACAAAGCTGTAGGAATCAAAACAGTATGTATTGCCACAAAAATACACACGTAGATCAATGGTAGGGAATAAAGAGCCCAGAAATAAATCCATGATTATATAGTCATTAATCATTGACAAAGAAGGCAAGAAAAAGAGTGGGGAAAAGACATTTAATAAATAGTGGGAAAACAGGACGGCTACATGTGAAAGAATTAAACTGGACAAAATCCTCACACCGTACACAAAAATACACTCAAAATGGACTAGGAACCTAAATGTGGTACCTGAAACCATAAAAACCCTGGAAGATAACACAGGCACTAATTTCTCTGACATGAGCAGCAGAAATATTTTTCAGGATAGGTCTCCTGAGGCAAGGGAAACAAAAGCAAAAATAAACTAATGGAACTACATCAAAATAAAAAGGTTCTGCACAATAAAGTAGCAACAAAACAAAAAGACAACCTACTGAATGGGAGAAGATATTTGCAAATGACATATCTGATAAATTTACTATAAAATATATAATTTATACAGCACCACCCCCCCCCAAATACTCCAATTAAAAAATGAGGAGGAGACAAGATGGCAGAACAGCATGGAAGTTTTTTGCGTGTCACGTGCCCATGAAATACAGCCAGACCAAAACTAAACCATCCTACACACCTAGAAAACTGATTGGAGAATTAACACAACAATCTGCACAACCTGAACCACAGAATTCAGCAGGTACATGGTGCAGAGAACTGAACCTGGGGAGCGAGAAGCAGCAAAATGTTGGAACTGCTTTTGCGGGTGGAGGGAGGACGGAGAGTGGGGAGGGGGGAGAATATGGGAAAAGCACCCCTCCCCAAAAGCAGCTAGAGAGAAAGTGGAAAATTTGAAACAGCTACAGGGACTAAACTAAAAAGGGAGAATGAAGAAAGGAGAGGGTTTAAATTCCATTAAGACTGTAAACGAGGGGAGCACGAAGGCTGCAACTCTGCAGCTTGATACCTGACGGTGCTCTGGTGGGAAGGGCGAATCCCCAGGAACAGAGTGGGCTCCGGGAGGTTCTCGGGCCACACGGGGAAAAGCGGTTCCACTGCTGGAAGGACCTTTGGTACAGACTGTTGAAGCCAGTGGTCCCAGCAGACCCCAGAAAACAGCCACCTTCGCTGGTGCTGGAACAAGGTCATTTAAGGGTGAAGCCTGGTGCCAGGTGTGTGTTGTGATTTTCCATAATCCCTGAAATGCTGCTGCTACACTGTTTCGTGAACTTTTTCTGGGATGGGCTATCACCTGGCTGCAGTCTTGGCGCACCGGTAACAACAGGATCCAGCTGGCATTCCTGGGTGCAGCCAACATTCGGCCATTGCTCATTTGGCCATTGCTGGGTGAGACCCTCCTGCAGAGGGGCAGAATGGGGCAAAGCCGCAGTCCTTCAGAAGTAACGGGCCGGAGAAAACAGCCGCATCTGAGACAAAACTCGGGAGAGAGGTACTGCCTGGGGCCTGGTCACGGAGAGTGGAAAAGCGGAGAGTGGACAAGAGCTGAAGACAAGAGGATGGGTGCATGATTGCTGATCCGGGAGAACAGACTGGGTAGCTGGGTGATGCCATTTTCACTGCCCCTGCACATGTGCATAAGTACCTACCAGCGCCACAACAATCCAGCCCAGTAGGCTAGGAGCTCCATCTAGTGGAGAGCAGAGCTGTTACACTGAGCCCTGCCCAACTGGGCCAACTTGGCTCAAGAACACAAACCTCACCGCCAGCTTAATTTATGGACTATAAAGAGCTACATAGACTGACTTCTAGGGGAAAATGAAGCAATTTCAGTCCTTCATCAATCTGTTAACAGGTTCATCTATTCAATTTTCTTTCTTTTTTTTTCTTTTTTCTTTTTCTCTTACAATTCTTTTCTTTGTCTTGAATACAGAAAAATAAAAAATTCATTTTTATTTTCAATTTTTATTAAAAGTATCTTTAATTTTTACTACATTTTTTACTTTTGTGTAATTTTTTTCAAATTCGACTTTACTTCTACCATTTTATTTTAGTCTACTTCAGTGTACTCACCTTTTCAAATTTTCAAACAACTTCCTTTTTTAATTTTTCTTTTTTTCTCTTTTTCATTTCTTTTCTTTCTCTTGAATGCAGAAGGGGAAAAACATTTTTACTTTCAATTTCTTTTAAAAATAATTTTATTTTTTATTACTATATTTTTTGCTTTTATGTAAATTTTTTTCAATTTTTATCTTATTTCCATCATTTTATTTTAGTCTAATACAGTGTATTCACTTTTTCAAATTTTCAAATGATTTTTTTCTTTTTTTATCTTTTTTTCTCTTTTCATTTTTCTTTTTTCTTGAATACAGACAATGAAAACATTCATATTTATTTTTGATTTCTATTAAAATATTTTTCCTTATTTTTTCTACTATATTCTTTACTTTTGTGTATATTTTTTCAAATTCTATTTTACCCCCATCATCTCGTTTTAGTCTACTTCAGCGTATTCAGTTTTTCAAATTCTCAAACAATTTCCTTGTTTTTTTTTCTCCCCCTGCCTTTTTTTTCCTCTAATCTGTCAAACCACTTTCAACACACAGACCAAAAGACACTTAGGATCTAGCATCATCTGTTAGATTTTTGTGTGTGTGTTTTTAATTTTTAATTTTAATAATTTTTAATGTTTTTATTTTCAATTTCTCTACCTCTTTAATTCCTTTTCTGCCTTCAAAATGACAAAATGAAGGAAATCACCCCAAAAGAAAGAGCACGAAGAAATGACAGCCAGGGATTTAACCAACACAGATACAAGCAAGATGTTTGAACCATAATTTAGAATCACGATAATAAGAATACTCGCTGGAGTCCAAAATAGATTAGAATCCCTTTCAGCAGAGATAAAAGAAGTAAAAAAATAGGCAGAATGAAATTAAAAATGCTATAACTGAGCTGCAATCATGGATGGATGCAGCAATGGAAAGGATAGACGAGGCAGAACAGAGAATCAGCGATAGAGAGGACAAATTTATGGAGAATAACGAAGCAGAAAAAAAGAGGGAGATTAAGGCAAAAGAGTACGATTTAAGAATTAGAGAAATCAGTGACTCATTAAAAAGGAACAACATCAGAATCATAGGGCTCCCAGAAGAGGAAGAGAGAGAAATAGGTGTAGAAGGGTTATGTGAGCAAATCATAGCGGAAAACTTTCCTAACCTGGGGAAAGACAGACATCAAAATCCAGGAAACACAGAAGACCCCCATTAGATTCAACAAAAACCGACCATCAACATAGTCAAATTCACAAAATACTCAGGCAAGGAGAGAATCATGAAAGCAGCAAGGGGAAAAAGTCCCTAACCTACAAGGGAAGACAGATCAGATTTGCAGCAGACCTATCCACAGAAACTTGGCAGGCAAGAAAGGAGTGGCAGGATATATTCAGTGTGCTGAATCAGAAAAATATGCAGCTAAGAAATCTTTATCCAGCAAGGCTGACATTCAAAATAGAAGCAGAGATAAAAAAATTTCCCAGACAAACAAAAATAAAAGGAGTTTGTTACCACTAAACTAGCCCTGCAAGAAATTTTAAGGGGGACTTTCTGAGGAGAGAAAAGATGAAAATTATTTATACACACACACACACACACACACACCAAAAGCTACAAAAGATTAGAAAGGACCAGAGACCACCAGAAACTCCAACTCTACAAGCATCATAGTGGCAAGAAATTTGTATCTTTCAGTACTCACTCTAAACGTCAATGGACTCAATGCTCCAATCAAAGACATAGGGTAACACAATGGATAAGAAAACAAAATCCATCTATATGCTGTTTACAAGAGACCCACTTTAGACCCAAAGATACCTTCAGATTGAAAATCAGGGGATAGAGAACCATCTATCATGCTAATGGTCAACAAAAGAAAGCCAGAGGAGCCATACTTATATCAGACAATCTAGACTTTAAAATAAAGACCGTATCAAGAGATGCAGAAGGGCATTGTATCATAATCAAGGGGTGTATCCACCAAGAAGACCTAACAACTGTAAGCATTTATGTGCCAAATGTGGTTGCACCCAAATATATAAATTAATTAATCACAAACATATAGAAACTCGTCGATAGTAATACCATAATAGTAGGAGACTTCAACACCCCACTCACAACAATGGACAGATCATCTAATCAAAAAGTCAACAAGGAAACAATGGCTTTGAAAGACACACTGGACCAGATGGACTTAACAGATATATTCAGAACATTTCATCCTAAAGCAGCAGAATATATATTCTTCTCCAGTGCACATCAAATGTTCTCCAGAATAGATCATATACTGGGACACAAATCAGCCCTAAGTAAGTACAAAAAGATCGAGATCATACCGTGCATATTTTCAGACTACAACGTTATGACTTGAAATCAACCACAAGAAAAAATTTGGAAAGGTAACAAATACTTGGAGACTGAAGAACATCCTACTAAAGAATGAATGAGCTAACCAAGCAGTTAAAGAAGAAATTAAAAAGTATATGGAAGTCAATGAACATGATAACACCACAACCCAAAACCTCTGGGATGCAGCAAAGGCGGTCATAAGAGGAAAGTATATAGCAATCCAGGCCTTCCTAAAAAAGGAAGAAAGATCTCAGATATACAACCTAAACTTACACCTTAAGGAGCTGGATAAAGATCAACAAACAAAACCCAAAACCAGCAGAAGACAGGAAATGATAAAGATTAGAGCAGAAATTAATACTATCAAAACCAAAAAAACAACAGAACAGATCAATATAATCAGAAGTTGGTTCTTTGAAAGAATTAACAAAATTGATAAACCAGTAGCCAATTTGATCAAAAAGAAAAAGGACCCAAATAAATGAAATCAAGAATGAAAGAGGAGAGATCACAACCAACACAGCAGAAATACAAACAATAACTATTATGAGCAATTATATGCCAATAAAATGGGCAATCTGGAAGAAATGGACAAATTCCTAGAAACATATACACTACCAAAACTGAAACAGGAAGAAATAGCAAATTTGAACAGACCCAATAATAGTAAGGAAATCGAATTAGTAATCAAAAATCTTCCAAAAAACAAGAGTCCAGGGCCAGATGGCTTTCCAGGGGAATTCTACCGAACATTTAAGGAAGAGTTAACACCTATTCTCTTGAAGTTGTTCCAAAAAATAGAAATGGAAAGAAAACTTCCAAACTCTTTCTATGAAGGCATTACCTTGATTCCAAAACCACTAAAAAGGAGAACTATAGACCAACTTTCCTGATGAACATGGATGCAAAAATCCCCAAAAAGATATTAGCCAACCAGATCCAACAATACATTAAAAAAATAATTCACCACGACCAAGTGGGATTTATACCCACTTGGGATGGGTATACCCACCTGGGATGCAGGGATGGTTCAATATCCACAAAACAATTAACGTGATTCATCACATCAATAAAAGAAAGGGCAAGAACCATATGATCCTCTCAATGGATGCAGAGAAAGCATTTGACAAAATACAGCATCCTTTCCTGATATAAACCCTCAAGAAAGTAGGGATAGAAGAAGCATACCTCAAGATCATAAAAGCCATATATGAAGGACCTAATGCTAATATCATCCTCAGTGAGGAAAAACTGAGAGCTTTCTCCCTAAGGTCAGGAACAAGACAGGGATGTCCACTCTCGCCACTGTTATTCAACATAGTATCGGAAGTCTTAGCCTCTGCAATCAGTCAACACAAAGAAATAAAAGGCATCCAAATTGGCCAGGAGGAAGTCAAACTTTCACTCTTCACAGATGACATGATACTCTATATAGAAAACCCAAAAGATTCCACCAAAAAACTGCTAGAATTGATTAATGAGTTCAGCAAAGTTGCAGGATATAAAATCAATGCACAGAAATCAGTTGCATTCCTATACACCAACAATGAAGCAGCAGAAAGAGAAATCAAGGAATTGATCCCATTAACAGTTACACAAAAAAACCCATAAAATACCTAGCAATAAATGTAACCTAAGAAAAATCTATACACTGAAAACTATAGAAAGCTTATGAAAGAAATTGAAGAATACACAAAATATGGAAAAAGATTCCATGCTCCTGCATAGGAAGAACAAATATTGTTAAAATGTCAATGCTACCCAAAGCAATCTACATATTCAGTGCAATACCTATTAAAGTAACACCAGCATTCTTAACAGAGCTAGAACAAATAACCCTAAAATTTGTATGGAACCAGAAAAGACCCCGAATAGCTAAAGCAATCTTAAAAAAGAAAACCAAAGCAGGAGGCATCACAAAATCCCCGACTTCAAGTTGTACTACAAAGCTGTCATCATCAACACAGTATGGTGCTGGCACAAGAACAGACACTCAGATCAATGGAACAGAATATAGAACCCAGAAATGGACCCACAAACACATGGCCAACTAATCTTTGACAAAGCAGGAAAGAATATCCAATGGAATAATACAGTCTTTTCAGCAAGTGGTGCTGGGAAAACTGGACAGCGACATGCAGAAAAATGAACCTGGACCACTTCCTTACACCATACACAAAAATAAACTCAAAATGGATGAAAGACCTGAATGTAAGACAGGAAGCCATCCAAATCCTTGAGGAGAAAGCAGGCAAAAACCTCTTTGATCTTGCCCGCAGCAACTTCCTACTCAACACGTCTCCAGAGGCAACGGAAACAAAAGCAAAAATGAACTGCTGGGACCTCATCAAAATAAAAATCTTCTGCACAGTGAAGGAAACAATCAGCAAAACTAAAAGGCAACTGATAGAATCGGAGAAGATATTTGTAAATGACATATCAGATAAAGGGTTAGTACCCAAACTCTATAAAGAACTTATCAAACTCAACGCCCAACACCAAATAATCCAGTGAAGAAATGGGCAAAAGACATGGAGACACTTCTCCAAGGAAGATATCCAGATGGCCAACCTACACATGAAAAAATGCTCAACATCACTCACCATCAGGGAAACACAAATCAAAACCACAATGAGATACCACCTTACACCTGTCAGAATGGCGAACATGAATAACTCAGGCAACAACAAATGTTGGTGAGGATGCGGAGAAAGAGGATCTCTTTTGCATTGTTGGGGGCGATGCAAGCTGGTACAGCCACTCTGGAAAACAGTATGGAGGTTCCTCAAAAAACTAAAAATTTTTAGAATAGAACTATCCTACGACCCAGCCATTGCACTACTAGGCATTTATCCATGGGATACAGGTGTGCTGTTTTGAAGGGACACATGCATCCCCATGTTTATAGCAGCACTATCAACAATAGCCAAAGTATGGAAAGAGACCCAATGTCCATTGATGGATGGATAAAGAAAATGTGGTGTATATATGTGTGTGTGTATATATGTGTGTGTGTGTGTGTGTATACATATATACACACATACATACATACATACATACAATGGGATATTACTTGGCAATCAAAAAAAAATGAAACCTTGCCTTTTGCAACTTCGTGGATGGAACTGGAGGGTATTATGCTAAATGAAATTAGTCACTCAGAGAAAGACAATAGTCATATGACTTCACTCCTATGAGGACTTTAAGAGACAAAACAGATGAACATAAGGGAAGGGAAACAAAAATAATACAAAAACAGGGAGGGGGACAAAACAGAAGAGACTCATAAATATGGAGAACAAATTGAGGGTTGCTGGAGGGGTTTGGGAGGGGGGATGGGCTAAATGGGTAAGGGGCATTAAGGAATCTACTCCTGAAATCATTGTTTCACTATATGCTAAGTTGGATGCAAATTTAAAAAAGATTAAAAATAAAATTAAAAAATAATAAATAAATAAACATTTTAAAAAATGAGCAGAAAACATGAAAGGACATTTCTTCAAAGAAGACATACAAGTGGCCAATACACATATGAAAATATGCTGCTCAACATAACTAATTATAAGTGAGGTAGAAATCAAAACCACAAGAACATTTCACACTTGTCAGAACGGCTAAAATCAAAACCACAAACAAATATTGACCAGAATGTGGAGAAAAGGAACCCTCATGTACTATTAGTGGGATGGAAACTGGTGCAACCACTGTGGGAAAGAGTATGGAAGTTCTTCAAAAAATTAAAAATAGAATTAAAAAAATAGAATTCCCAAAAGATCCAGTACCGGTAATTCCATTACTGGGTTTTTACCCAAAGAATATGAAAATACTAATAAAAAAGTTCTATGTAGCCCAGAAAGATGTATTGCAGCAGTACTTAGAATAGCCAAATTATGGAAGCAACCCAAGTGTCCATAGATAGATGGAGAAATAAGGGTTGTATATGTATACAATGGAATCTTACTGAACTATAGAAAAGAATGAAATTTTGTCATTGGCAACAACATGGATGGCTCTCAAGAGTATAGTGCTAATTGAAACAAGTCAGTCACAGAAAACAATACCATATGATTTTAGTCATGTGGAATTTAAGAAAGAAAACAAAGGAACAAAGGAAAAAAGAGACAAACCTAAACACAGACTCTTAACTGTTAACTATGGTTAACAGAGGAGACATGGGTGGAGGGATGGGTTAAATGGGAATAGGAAATTAAGAGCACCCTTCATCATGATGAGCACTGAGGAATGTATAGAATTGTTGAATCACTGTATTGTACACCTGAAACTAATATAATACTTTTTGTTAACCATATAGGAATTAAAACGTAAATTAATTTTGGGGCGCCTGGGTGGCTCAGTCGGGTTGAGCTTCCGACTTCGGCTCAGGTCATGATCTCACGGTCTGTGAGTTCGAGCCCCGCGTCGGGCTCTGTGCTGAAGGCTCAGAGCCTGGAGCCTACTTTGGATTCTGTGTCTCCCTCTCTCTCTGACCCTCCCCCGTTCATGCTCTGTCTCTCTCTGTCTCTCTCTGTCTCAAAAATAAATAAACATTAAAAAAAAACACGTAAATTAATTTAAATTAAAAAATTACTGATGATGAAAATGACACGTTTTTACCTCTGATCATTAAAGAAAATGTTCTTATTTTAATGACTTATTGGAATGCTTAGCAAAAGAAATCTCCATTAAAAACGACATTTTTACAAAAGAGGGGTACATAACGGTGATATGGATCAGAATCTTTTTCTCCTAAAAGGAACGTAATAGTCTTGTAATTCGCCCATATAGAAGACTCCGTCTCACCCAGGAGTGTGGCCATCACTGTCACTGAATTCCTTGTTTTTGTTATTTTTTGTACTATTTTTCATTGTATGTGGAATTTTTGAGATGAAACTTTATTAAAGGACAGTACCCTATAGCTGTGGATGCAAGAAATGAGAATTCAGTGAAATAGAAACAACAAAGCAGACAGCTTCCCAGATAAATTATGTGGCTGAGGTGAAAGAGGGGTAAATGGATGAAATTGACAAGGTGATAGAGAATTTAGTTTTTCATAAGTTTAAACAAACTAGTATGCTGTTTCTATTCTGTAAGGAGAGCTGCCAGTAAGTTTTATCCCACAGATGGTGAAGCTGTAATACAATTAAAGAAACTTGTATGTGTAACAAATTAATTGTAATCAAGATGTAAAAGCTACATTTCTGTAGATGTCCTGTGTGGGATATCATAAAAATGGGGACAGCATGCCTAACTGGGTGCATCACTTCATTATAACACTCAGCTAAGCCAAACTTACGGCATAACTAGTTTAACTACAACCAGTGACTAAATAACTAAAACATTCGATCAGTAACATGAATCAAACATAATTAGAACCTGAATCTGATGAGAGGGGGAAGAAAAAGGAGACACATTTTTATAATTGAATAGGCGTGTGCTTTTACTTATTTATTGTATATATAATCTTCTAGAAGTGTTAAACAATGACCAAATGTAGCCTATCTCTTGTTTTTATTAATAAAATTGTCGGAACACAGCCACACCCGTTAGCTTACATATGATCTATAGGTGGTTTCATGCTACAATCGCAGAGTTGAGTAAGCTTAAATTATTTATTATCTAGCCATACCCAGAAAACATTTGCTATCCATGTTCTCTATATATACCGAGGCTGAGTTTTGCCCTTTATTTCTTTAAATGTTGGAATGTGTGTAGTGGGTAAGAAGCCCAGTGTGAAAATAATATTTAACTAAGAATAAAATTCTGCATATTGCATGCGAAAAATCTGCCTGATTTGATTCAACTCAAGTTTTCAAATAGTTACTTAGTACTTATTACATAGACTGCATCATAAATAATGAAAAATAATTCTAAGAAGTTACAGAATTTACAATCTGGATAAAATACATATCTATATACTCCATTATGAAAAATCAAAGAACTAAAAATATTATATTATGCATTAAAAACATTTTTAAATGTTTGTTTATTTTTTTTAGAGAGAGAGACAGTATGGAAGCTGGGGAGGGGCAGAGAGAGAGGGAAACACGGAATCTGAAGCAGGCTCCAGGATCTGAGCACAGACCCGAAGTAGGGCTTGAACTCATAGGCCGTGAGATCATGACCTGAGCTGAAGTTGGATGCTTAACTGGCCACCCAGTCTCCCCTATATTATCAATTTTTAAGTGAATACACTTTTATTAATAATATCTAAGGCAAAGTATAAACATACCATCACCCTGTATTTATATAATGTGCTCATTAAGTAACCCTGGGAAAGATGATGAATCCCTTTTCCAAAAAGAGTAGGCTTGCCAAACATTTACTTGTCCTTATGCAGTTAAATAAGTTTGCCTAATTTTGCCTAGTTACATGTTCTTATGGTAATACATAATATAAGATGCTTAAACAATAAAACTTTTTTCTAATCCAAAAATACATATTTGGAAGTTTCCCGTTTCTAACCATACACTAGAAATGATCAAATCACCCTCTCTGTTTCCAATTCTGCATGTGCTCACATGCCTCTTAATGCCTCTATTGGTAACCTTCGCTCGGACTTCATCTGTGGTAGTACTTATCCTGAAGTTACTGGGAAAATGGCAGGCCTATCACACAATTCCCAGCTACATTCTCTATAAACACAGGCTTTGTTGTCTGGAAGCCTAAGAAAGGTTCAAGTGAAAAAGCTGTTTGTACCATAATAAAGGACAGCCCTTTTTATACCCCATCTATAACCAGTTTTCATTACACCTTTGGATCCTAAGTTTTTTTTTGGAAAAAAACCCCAAAAAACCCCACTCTCTTACACACACACACAGAGGCACACACAAATTCTCCCACACTGATGACACATCATCTGTGAAATTGTACATTAGAATGAGGTTCCTTTTTCTCTGATAAGATTCAAAATCCTATGGAAAAGACATATGTCATTCACTTAGACAACACTGATCCAATAATTAGGGAATTGCCGACTGGAAGTGAGTCCATTGTATTAGCTGTGAAATTAAAGAGGAGCTGATGACATTAATGTAAAGACACACAGTTGGAGAGGATTAAATGGCTCAAAAAAGCAGAGGTAGTTGACAATAGCTGTTTATTGATACCCATTATATGCTTGTCCAAATGGAAGGAATTTTTTAGTGAAAACTCATCCTTCATTGTTTTTGTCTGCTTGGGCTGCTATAAGAAAATACCATAGAATATGTTCTTCTAAAGAAGATAAATTCTTTCTCATAGTGCTGGAAACTGGGAAGTCCAAGCTCAAGGTTCTAGAAGATTGTATATCTGGGGAGGACCTCATTCCTGGGTCATAGAAGGCCATCTTTTCACTGTGTTCTCACACATGGGAAGGGATTCTCTGGGGTCTCTTCTATAAGGCACTAATCATATTCATGAAGGCTCTATCCTCAGGATCTAGTCACCTCCCAAAGCCCAACACCAAATATTAGGATCTAACACATTTGGGGGAAGACGCAAACGTTCAGTCTATAGCATTCAAATTTCACAATTTAGACAAACAGGGAGCCTTTTCTAACTTGCCACATCTGACAAGCAAAATCCGGGTACAAATCATGACAGACATGATAAGAAATTGAGAGGTTGATATCGCTCATGAAAATAGATGCAAATATCCTAAACAATAAAAAAAAAAAAGGGTCAAAATAAGAAAGAAAAGTAAAAAGAAACCCGTTACGGCACTAGGGGCACCTGGGTGGCTCAATTGGTTACGTGTCTGACTTTGGTACAGGTCGTGATCTCAGTTTGTTGAGTGAGTTCGGCACCCACATTGGCTCTGTGCTGACAGCTCAGAGCCTGGAGCCTGCTTTGGATTCTGTGTCTCCCTCTCTCTCTGCCCCTCCCCCACTTGTTTTCTCTCTCTCTCTCTCTCTCTCTCTCTCTCTCTCTCAAAAATAAACAAATATTAAAAGAAAAAACCCAGCATGAGACTGATGTGAGAAAGCCCTGATTTTAGGCAGTTACCCTACCACTGCCACTGTGTGTCATTGTGTAAAATATAACTTCATTAGCCACATTCCCAAGGCTGTGGCTACCACAGCCAAGCAGCTCTACCCTCTGAAGACTATCATAAAGCTTATTTACCTGACAAAAACTGTCTTTTTTTTTTCCCGCACTTGCTTCCTTTATTTGCCAAGTGCTTTCTGCAGGCTTTTGCTTTACCGTCATCACTTGCTTTGCATCCCGTGATGGAAAAGCAGAGAACCCTCATCCCTAAGCCAGGAGATTGTATGGTCTGGCAACTCGGGGTTGAAAATGAGCATGGAAATGAGCCATCTTTCTCTTGATAGAAGGAAAGAGTAAGAGAGGAAGGTAGAAAAAAATGAGGAGAGACTGAGAAGGACGACTTAAAAATAAATGAATAAAATAAATAGGAAGTGCTAAATGTCCTGCATTGGAGTCCTCAGACAAAAGAGAGACCAAGTGAAGTAATAAAATCTATGGATCCCAAAGGGAAATTCTACGTAACAAAATCTTAGGCTAGGTTCTTAATGTTTGAGGGAGATGTCAGGAAAATATACACAAAGTAGCTCACAACAGACAGGTTTATCATAAAGATCATGATATTTAAGGTTCAGCTTCTGAAGTCACTGAGGGCCCCATACACATTGTTTTCACATGGCCGTGTATTTAAAATGTTTGGAGAGGGAGAGACGGGCTTCCAGTTATGGAGTGAGTAAGTCTCTGGAATAAAAGGCAGAGCGTAAGGAATAGTCAGTAACATGGAACAGTCAGTGAGACGTAAGGGGACACACGGGGGTTACTCTTGTGGTGAACATAACATGATGTAGAAATCTGTCAAATCACTAAGGTGTACACACCTGAAGCTAACGTGACATTGTGTGTCAACTATACTCAAATAAAAATAAAAATTAGAAAAAGATATTTTGACCCTTATCTATTATGAGTATTATTCATTTCCTCTGTCTTCTAGTGGCATAAGCGTCATTTTTAAGGGTTTGGCCAAGAGGAAATGTAGTGGAGTACATACAGATTTAATTCAGAGATACTGGGATATATTTATGGGGCTCAAGATCACTTCTATGTAAAGGGATAGGAAGGGTTTTAGCAAATAATCCTACCACCACTATGCTGATTCACCAGCCTTATGGCTGGAGGCCATATTGCCATACAATCATGTACTCCATTATCCCCAACTAGAGGTTTGAAGATCAAAGAGAAGCTAAGTGTTAAATATGTAATACAAAAGGCTAGTCTGTGGAAAATTCTTCCAATTATCAAGCATGTAAAATTGAAAACAAAGTCAAGGGCACATATCCTCATTTCAAAGATATATTTGATAATGCAACGTATATAATTGTAAATATATGACATGTTTTTGAGGGGTATTATCTGAATAGAATTTATCAAATTCACATTTTTAAAAACCTAAGCTGATAGAAGTAAATACATTTATGTGTGAAATTGCACGTTTTGTGTCTCAGTTATCAAAAGTTAAAAAAAATTCATTAAACTAGATGAAAAGGCCAAATTAATTTTCTGTTCTATCCATAAAAATACAAAATTTTCATGTTAAGAGGCAATCAAAAAGTACACAAAATGTAAGGAGAGAAATATTATAGTAGTATGTGAGGCAGCTGATAACAAAATGTTGCATTAGTTTTCTGCATTTTGTGTTATTTGGTATTTGTCAGCTTTTAAAATGTTTAACCTGCTGGTATTTCTTTCCTCTTTATAAATAAATGTTCACTTTCATAAATGAAAATATATAGGTCATACTTCAACAAGCAGTTACTAAATATATACTCTATGCAAAAATTATATTTAGAATTCTAGCAGTGAACAAGATAAAAACCGTCCTTACCCTCTTTAATATTACAGAACATAAGACAAACATTGAATTGCTAATGAAGCAATGGTCTAATACAGTTGCCAAAAAAGAGAAATTCAGGGTGCTTAGAGCTCCTGTTTCCCAAGCAGAGGTAGGGAAGATGGTAAGGGAAGGATTTCTTAGGGAGGTGAATTGTGTATTAACATTTTAGGATGAATTGGGATTATGTAAGGAAGTCTTGGCAGGTGTGAAAAGAGTCATTCAGGCAGAGGGGGAGCATATGTAATGGCTCTAAAGAAGGAAAAACCATGGTATGGTTAAGAATTTGAAAGACAGACAATTGATAAATGACAGATAACAAGGTGCAGCTGGGGCTGGTCAGTGGCAGGTGCCACAGGGCTATGTTAATCTCTCTTTTATCACTGGAAAACAAGATGAGTTTGTGAAGAATTTTAAGTATTCGGTGACATACTTGGTAACAAATACAGTTCTGACTACTCTGAATGATGCCTGAAGGAGCATAGGATGAGACAGGATTTTAAGGCAAGCCAGGTAACACCTGCTGCAACCAGGATGATAGCAGAAACGTGGAAAGATGGGAAAGCTATTCTTAATGGAGGAAAACAATGAAAACAAGAAGATAGAAGCCTGAAAATACAAAATCTATCAGGACTTTGACTTATCGTATGCAGCAGAGCACATGGTGACTCTTTAAAGGAAAGCATAGAAAATGAGTGCCAACAGATGGTCTATCTCCTTGAAGTCTTTGCTCCAGTACTCTTCAGTATTCTTTCAAAGAACTTCTAGGTCTTTCTATCACTCTAACTTGATTTCTGTTTTGTTCAGTTGTCTAAGCTCTCAAAAGAGTGCTTAGCATACACAGAACAAAATGGTTATGTGTGTGTTGAATGAATAAACAATGGCTTCAAACACTGAAACAAACAAAACCCATGATTTTGTAAGAACTGTATTTGAAGAGTTAATTCTAGAAAAAAGAGGACCTTTTTGTTGATATCTGGCACCTTCAAAATCTTCTCTAGTCACATCTAAGTTGCAAGTTTGTCTGAAGAACAAAAACAGCTATATCTCTCTTTTTCCTGTCCCAAACTCTGGTGAGATTTCAAAATAAGAACTTCCATGGGGCACCTTGGTGGCTCAGTAGGCTGAGTGTCCAACTTCAGATCAGGTAATGACCTCGTGGTTCATGAATTCAAACCCTGCATAGAGTTCTGTGCTGACAGCTCAGAGTCTGGAGCCTGCTTCAGATTGTGTTTCCCTCTCTCTCTGCCCCTCCCCTGCTCACAGTCTGTGTCTCTGTTTTCTCTCTCAAAAATAAACTTAAATTAAAAAAATAAATAAATAAAGAACTTCCAGATCGGATTTAGAACTTAATTTTAAAAGGTGAAAATTCTGCTCAGGAACCATTATCAAAAGTTCTAAAAGGAGAGCTGTTTTATTTCTTATTGAAAATTTATTTGATAAATATTAACTATCTAGATTAGGAAGGCACTGTACCATATTATTTAGAGATATTGATGAAAAGAGCAGGCATGGTGTTTAATGTCTACGTTAGACATGAAAAACAAACACACAAAGTAGAACAAAATAAATTAAAAGAAAAACATTTTAAAAGAACATGTCGATTGCTTTGGAGGTAACAAAAAAGTTACTGAGATCATGATTAGATGGCTCTCTTCCATAAGAAATGAATGGGAGGATTTTCCAAGGAGATAGTATTTAAGCAGTGATATGAAAGGTGAAAAATTTTTCCTGGAAGTAGCTAAAAGTTTGACAAAGCGAACAGAGAGTCTCTAAAGCAGGAAAGGACTTGAAAGGGTGAGGAAAAGGAAGGAAAGAAAGTAATGACAACAGGTGGCCTTTACTGATGGTTTCCTGTGTTTAAACACCATTCCAAGACTTTTCCTCTACTATATCTTTGAAATGAAACATCCTCACCAAGATCTCATCATTTTAGAGTCAAGGATCAAGTCATTCAGAGGTGTAACAATCATCACACATTTTAACTCAACTCCCTATCTATCACACAAGGGCTTATAAGAGGCTGTAAAGTTGTGTGGAGTCAAGATAACCTGGAACTTGAATTCTAGTATTAGCTATGCACTGCTCTTATCAGCATAGATGGTTATCATACATGATAGTACCTTCATTCCTTAAGATTTCCAACTGGTATTAAAGGTTTCCTTTTTTCTAACTAGAGATGGAATTTCTGGGATTAAGCAGTAGCCAAATGTTTCAATAGCATACTTATATATCCTGGAAAACATTCTCATATTTCAGAGAAAATTTAAAAAAATATTTAAATAAATGGAGAGATATACAGTTTATATTATATTATTATATCTTATATTATATCTTATATTACATTATATATTATATTATATTATATTATATTATATTATATTATATATTATTATTCACAGTTATCCTAACTATAATCCCAGAAACTTTTTTAAAAAAGAGAAACTGACAGGTTTCTAAAATGTAATGGAAATGCCAAGGACCTTGAAAAATATATATTTATATATATAAATATACATATGTGTATATGTGTGAAGAATGAGAATGAAAATAGGAATAATACATGCTATTTGATTTCATGACTTACTATAAATCTAGAATAAGCAAAATAATGCAGTCTTGCCTTAAGAATAAAAATATACATCAATAGAAAACAATTGATAGCTGAGATATAGATCTACCCTTATAAGGCCATTGTATTTATGACAAAAAACACAAAAGCCATGTGGTTTGTATGAGAATTATTTTTCAAAAGTGATGGAATAGTTGGTTATATATACACACACACACACACACACACACATATACATACACATATATATTTCATTTATTTAATTTGATATTTAATTTAATACTATACATGTATATATATTATACATATTATATATATTATATACATATATACATTATATACATTATATACATATATATATTTAATGACTTCTATTCATTTAACAGCATTCCAAGTGGTCTTAAGCATTAACTTGCTTCAAGCTTAGGCACTCCTTGCTGGCTGACCTAAGTCCCTTGATCTATAACAAAACTAACATACTTTCCTTGAGATTTGCAGACCACTGGCCTTGGAATGTGAAGAACCACACCTTCCCAGCAGGTAAGGCCTGACTACACTGGAAAACAGCTCTCCTGGATGCCAGCGAGTCTGTTCAGAGTCATGTTGACATATGACTAACTGCCTGGGCACTTGCTTCTCCTGCACGCAGACCCCCTCGTTTTCCCATGCCTTCCCATTTAAGTCCTCTGGCTTCCCCTGGACGGGGAAGGCGGTCTTTGCGACGTTAGGTTGCTGGCTTCCTGAATAAAGCAACCTTTCTTTTCCCCCCATCACTTGTCTTTCAAGTATTGATTTTTGAGCAGCAAGCAGCTACACCTGTGTTTGGAACCTGTTCTCTGTCTAGACATACTCACACCTTGTACCTAATGAACTGATTAATTCAAGATGAAGCATATCCCTAAATATAAAAGCTAAAACCACAAACTCTCAAGAAAAACATAAGAGAATAGCTTTCTGACTTGAGGACAAGAAAAGATTTCTTAGGTCACAGAAAATAACAACCATAAAAGTGACTAATCAGACTTCATCAAAATTGCTAAAATTTTGGTCATTAAGACACATCTTTTAATAATACAGACGAGCATTACTGTAAAACAAAATATGCATAAAATATATATCTGACAAAGGACTCCTATAGAGGATGTCCTCACATCTCCTACAACTAAATAATAAAAGAAAAACAGATACTTTAAAATAGAAGATACACTAATGACCATTACACAGTTGGAAACTGCTCAAATTATTCATTGTTACGGAAATGTAAATTAAAATCACAGTGAGATGCCACAGCACACCCATCAGAATACACTGACAGATCAATGTTGGCAAGAATGTGAAGCAATGGGAACTCTCATAAATTGTTGGTGGAAATTTAAAATGGTACCATCACTTGAGAAACATTTTGGAACGTTTTCTATAAACTAAACATTAACTTGCCCCATTATGGTGTCATTCCTAAATATATTCCTAAGAGAAATGAAAAATATATTCACAAAGCCTTCTGTCATCATCAAGACAGAATGGTACCGGAACAAAAACAGACACGTAGATCAATGGAACAGAATAGAGAAGCCAGAAATTGACCCATAAACATATGGCCAACTAATCTTTGACAAAGCAGGAAAAAATATCCAATGGAAAAAAGTCTCTTCAGCAAATGGTGTTGGGAAAACTGGACAGCAACATGCAGAAGAATGAACCTGGACCACTTTCTACACCATACACAAAAATAAACTCAAATGGATGAAAGACTGAAACATAAGACAGGAAACCATCAAAATCCCAGAGAAGAAAAGAGGCAACAACCTCCTTGACCTTTACTGCAGCATTTTCTCACTGGACATGCCTCGAGAGGCAAGGGAAACAAAAGCAGAAATGAACTATTGGGACCTGATCAAGATAAAAAGCTTCTGCACAGCAAAGGAAATAATCAGCAAAACTAAAAGGCTAACCAATGGAACCGGAGAAGATATTTGCAAATGACTCATCAGAGAAAAGGTCAGTATCAAAAATTTATAAAAAAAACTTACAAACTCAACACCCAAAAAACAAATAATTCAGTGAAGAAATGGGCAAAAGACATGAACACTTTTCCAAAGAAGACATTCAGATGGGTCACTAATAGACACATGAAAAGATGCTCAATGTCACTCATCATCAGGGAAATACAAATCAAAACCACAATGAGATATCACCTCACTCCTGTCAGAATGGCTAAAATTAACAACTCAGAAAACAACAGATGTTGGTGAGGACGCAGAGAAAGAGGAACCCTCTTGCACGGCTGTTGAAATGCAAACTGGTGCAGCCACTCTAGAAAACAGTATGGATGTTCCTCAAATAATTAAAAATAGAACGACTCTATGACCCAGGATTGCACTGTTCCTATATCCAAAGGATATAGGAATGCTGTTTTGGAGGAGCATATGCACCCCAATGTTTATTGCAGTGTTATCAACAATAGCCAATGTATGGAAAGAGCCCGGATGTCCAACAAATGATGAATGGATAAAGAAGATATGGTACAGGGGCGCCTGGGTGGCTCAGTCGGTTGAGCGGCCGACTTCGGCTGGGGTCATGATCTCACAGTCCGTGAGTTCGAGCCCCACGTCAGGCTCTGTGCTGACAGCTCAGAGCCTGGAGCCTGTTTCAGATTCTGTGTCTCCCTCTCTCTAACCCTCCCCCGTTCATGCTCTGTCTCTTTCTGTCTCAAAAATAAATAAACGTTAAAAAAAATTAAAAAAAAAAATAAAAAAGAAGATATGGTACATATATACAATGGAATATTACTTGGTGATCAAAAAGAATGAAATCTTCCAATTTGCAATGATGTGGACAGAACCACAGTGTATTATGCTAAGAGAAATAAGGCACTCAGATAAAGACAAATATCATATGACTTCACTCATATGTCAAACAGATAAACATAAAGGGAGGAAACCAAAAATAATATAAAAACAGGGAGGGAGACAAACCATAAGAAACACTTAAATACAGAGAACCCACTGTGGGTTGGCTGGAGGGGTTTGAGTGGGGGGATGGGCTAAATGGGTAAGGGGCATTGAGGAGGGCACTTGTCGGGATGAGCACTGGGTGTTATATGTAAGTGATGAATCACTAAATTCTATTCCTGAAATCATTATTACACTCTATGTGAACTAAATTAGATGTAAATTTTAAAAATAAAATAACATTAAAAGGAAAATTTATGTACTATATTATATTCTATATTTGTATCATAATTTATTTAATTATTCCTTTAGTGCACACTAATGATATATACTGTTTTGCTACACAAGTAATACAGAGAAGTAAAAATTTCTACAATTAAAACAAAATAAAGCCATGAGGCTATATTTGTAATAGTTCAATATGACAGGCAACTTCAGTATCCATTGGTGAAAAAAATCTAGCATATGCAAACAATTGAAAGCTAGTCAGCAGCCAGGAACACAAAATATCAATACTTGCAACATTTTTGATTAATATCAAAAACAATACACTAATCTAAGAAATCTGAAAGAGTACATGCTGCACAATTCTAAATATATGAACTTTTATGACCCACGAAAATAATCCCTGTTGTAAAAACATCAGATGCTTATTGTAGGACTGGAGTGAGAGTATTGACTTGAAAAGGGCAGAAGGAAACTATCTGAGGTGATGATACATTTTATATCTCAACATGATATGGGTTACATAGATGTAGACAGTTTTCAGAGACTAGTGAATACAAACAAGTTTTGTGTGTTGCATTGAGCAAATTTATATCCAAAGAAAAAAACTGCAACCAAATTATCATTAACCAAATTCTCACTGATTGAATACATATGTATAGGAGAAGGTATAATGATTCCATTTCCTTTGAAAGGTACCATAAATAATGTAGCTTGGTGGATGGATGGAGGAATGAACAGACGTACTGATATGTGATAATTATTGTAACGTGTTAACAGCAAAGTAGTTTGTAAGCCCATAGAGATTTGGTGTTGAGAGACTAAGAGAAAAATTACCAGGTGTACTCACAACTGCAAAGAAAAGACCCCCCTCCCCATTCCCGAAACCAGCCAGGGCGTGCCCGGTTGTGGTTTGAAATAAAGGCGGGAACCAATCAAGTTCTGCTGAGCGTTCAAATTTAAATGTCAACCAATAACAGCTCTGTAACCTCAAAAAATCCCTAACTTGTTTGTGCCTGTCTATAAAAGAAGCTGTAAGATCCTTGCTCGGGGCCTCTTAGCGTCACCGGCAACGAGTGCGCAGAGGACCGGGTTCGAACCTGCAATAAACGACCCTTGCCGCTTGGCTTTGACTGTGGACTCTGGTGGTTTGTTTTCGGGGGGGTCTCTTGAATCGGGGCATATCATTTGGGGGCTCGTCCGGGATCCCCCAAACCCACCAGACCTCAAGTCAACGGGTCGTCCCTGAGACCGATCGATAAGTGAGCCGGCTCTGTCCATTTCTGTTTGTCTGTTCGTTTCTGGCTCTCCCGCGCGGTATCTGTATCGGTGACTGACACGGCCCTGGCGGACGCGCTATAGGGCAGTCGGTCGGGTCCAGTAGGAGACGTCCACTGGCACCCGTCTGGGGCACCTTTTTGGGCCCATCGGAATTTTTCTGTTCGGGTGGCAGACACCCGAAACGCGCTAGCGATCTAAGTGTTGTGTTAAGTGTTGTGTTCTCTATTCTATAACCTTTAAGTGTTAAACTCCTTCTCTTTCACAGGTGACCTGGCCTGGCCCAGCCAGAAATCCTCATAACTTTACTGTTTCTCCTTTTAATCCTTTCCTCCACCTCCAGGATACAGATGGGCCAATCTCAAAGCACTCCTCTTTCTCTCCTCGTTGCTAACTTCAGGGATGTTAAAACCAGAGGACAGAATTTGAGTTTAGACATCCGGCAGGGAAAATTAATAACCCTCTGCCGCTCCGAATGGCCAACATTCGGCGTTGGATAGCCAACCAAAGGAACTTTCTGCCTCCCTATAATTGCTAAGGTGAAATCAAAGATTTTTCTACCGGGTCGCGAGGGACACCCTGATCAAATTCCCTACATTCTTGTATGGCAGAGTTTAATGGAAAATCCACCCCCTTGGTTGGCCCCCTTCCTATCCTCTGGAACGTGTAAGGTCTTTGCCATGCAGCCTGCAGGTCCCCCAAAATCAAGGACGCCAGCCGCGCCCTTGTATCCCATATTGCCCGATAGTCAGGACCTATTATCCCTAGACCCTCCACCCTATCATCCCCCTCCCCTCGCACCCCAGGCCCTGCCCTCAGCAGCCGCCCCACTAGTCACCCTGCTAGTTGCCCCCCTAGGGGAACCAGGAGGATGGGAAGCGGCAGCTGCGCTGGAACCAGGAGGACGGGAGGCAGCAGCCACGCCGGGCCGCGTTGAAAATGAAACCAACCACAAGGGGCCAGCCGGCCAAACCCGCGGGCGCACCCAGCGTGAGCCAAACCCTCGCCTCCCCGACTCTACTGTGGCCCTGCCCCTGCGGGAAATAGGGTCCCCAATGAAACAGGCAACCCCCGACTCCAGTATTGGCCCTTTCCCACCAGTGACCTTTACAGCTGGAAAACGCAGAACGCTCGATTCTCTGATAACCCTAAAGACCTAATAGCTCTTTTAGACAGTGTCATGTTCACCCACCAGCCCACCTGGGATGACTGTCAGCAGCTCCTCCGCATCCTGTTCACCACAGAGGAGCGAGAGAGGATCCAATTAGAAGCAAGAAAGCTGGTTCCCAGAGACGACGGTCGGCCGACATCTAACCCTGACCTCATTAATGCGGCTTTCCCCCTAACCAGACCTCCACAGGACGAATGGGACTACAACACTGCAGAAGGTAGGGGAAGGCTACTCATTTATCGCCAGACTCTGATGGCGGGTCTCCGGGCTGCAGCTCGCAAGCCCACCAAGTTGGCTAAGGTATATTCAGTCGTACAGGGAAAGGCAGCTGCTTACTTAGAGAGATTAATAGAAGCCTTTAGGCAGTTTACCCCCATGGATCCAGAAGTCCCTGAGAACCAGGCTGCAGTCGTTATGTCCTTTGTAAATCAAGCAGCTCCTAACATTAGAAAAAAAAAAAAAAAAAAACAAAAAAAACAAAAAAAACAAAAAAAAACTCCAAAGGCTAGAGGATTTAGAAGGTAAACAGATCCAGGATCTGCTCTGTATAGCACAACAGGTCTACAACAACAGGGATGCCCCAGACGAGAGACAGATCAAGGCCACAGAGAAAATGACTAAAGTCCTGGCCGCTGTAGTCCAGAAAGAACAGCTACCCCCAGAAGGCACTCAAACAACACGCCCTCCCAGGTGGCACTTAGATAAAGACCACTGTGCCTATTGCAAAGAAAAAGGCCATTGGATAAGAGAATGCCCCAAGAAGAAACAATCCCGCCCCAGCCAAGGGCAATGGCAGCCTAAAATAGCCCCCATACTGTTTACCCAAGATACAGAATAGGGAGGACGGGGTTCGGATCCCCTCCCCGAACCTAGGGAACATTGCAAGTGGAACTGCGGTCCAGTTCCTAGTTGATACTGGGGGGATCACCAACAGGGAGTGGGGGCGGGGCCGCGGCTCGTGCAGCAGTGGGCAACGCCCTGGCGTCCCGCGGGCCGCCGCCGGGGCACACATCCCCGGGGCACAGCCCCGCGCACGACTCGGCCTCGGCGCGAGCCACCCCGACAGGGCAAAGGGGGCCGGGAGGACTTGCAGGACCAACCACCAAACATTATCGGATGCGGACGCCATCTGGTTTACCGATGGAAGCAGCTTTGTTCACCAAGGACAAAGGTATGCGGGGGCGGCCGTAACTTTAGAAACTGAGGTGGTTTGGGCAGAAGCCCTACCCCCCGGAACCTCGGCCCAGAAGGCTGAACTAATAGCTTTAACCCAGGCCCTAAAATTAGGAAGAGACCGCAAGCTAACCGTGTACACTGATAGCCGATATGCCTTTGCCACCGCTCATGTACATGGGGCGATATACAGAGAACGGGGGCTCCTCACAGCTGAAGGGAAAGACATCAGAAATAAAGAAGAGATTCTAGCCCTGCTAGCAGCCTTATGGGAACCCAAAAAGCTAGCGATTGTGCATTGCCCAGGACACCAGAAGACAACCGACCCAGTTTCCCGGGGCAACAATTTGGCCGATCAGACTGCAAAAAACATATCTTGGCCCCCAGCGCAATTGCTGACCCTGCAGCTGCCAGACCCCGGACCCCTGGAATTGCCCCCCCAGCCCTGAGTATTCAGAAAGCGACATTCAATGGATGAGTAAACTTCCTATGACCCGAATCAAAGATGGCTGGTGGAGAGACTCCAAAAGCAGCATTATACTCCCAGATAACCTAGGATGGCAAGTTCTAGAGCGGATCCATCGCAGCACCCACTTAGGTTCCCGGCGAATGTTGGACTTACTGAGACAGACTGGACTAAAAATCAGAAATGTCTCTGATAAGGTCGATCAAGTAGTCACTAAATTTACAGTGTGCCAACTCAACAATGCGAGTAGCAATCCTCAGACAACAGGGGTAAGACAAAGAGGGAGCAGACCGGGGACCTATTGGGAAGTAGATTTCACTGAGGTAAAACCAGGAAAATATATAAGTATTTGCTAGTTTTTGTAGATACCTTTTCAGGATGGACTGAAGCCTTTCCAACCAAGAATGAAATGGCGCAGATTGTAGCCAAAAAGATCCTAGAAGAAATCCTGCCCAGGTATGGTTTTCCAGTAATGATAGGGTCAGACAATGGACCTGCATTCGTCTCTAAGGTAAGTCAGGGACTGGCTTCCATACTTGGGGCTGATTGGAAATTACATTGTGCATACCGACCCCAAAGCTCAGGACAGGTAGAGAGAATGAACAGAACATTAAAGGAGACCCTAACCAAATTGACCATGGAGACTGGCGCTAATAGGTCCTTCTCCCCTATGCTCTGTTCAGGGTACGTAATTCCCCATACAAACTGGGACTCACACCCTATGAAATAATACATGGTAGACTACCCCCCATCATCCCTAACCTAAAAGATAACCTTGTCAAAGCTGAGAACGATAATAGTCTTGAATTCTTGTTCTCCCTACAAGCCTTGCAGAGGGTCCATGAAGATGTATGGCCCAAATTAAAGGAACTCTATGGACTGGACCCCCGCCTATTCCACATCAATTTTGGCCAGGGGATTGGGTCCTCATCAAACGTCATCGGCAGGGAACTCTGGAGCCCAGGTGGAAAGGACCCTTCCAGGTCATCCTGACAACGCCTACTGCCATCAAAGTAGACGGAATCGCCACCTGGATCCATTTCGCCCACGCCAAACCAGTGGACCCATTCTCAGACCTCATCGGACCTTCAAAGGCAACCTGGACTGTTGATCGGACTAAGGACAATCCTTTAAAATTGACCCTACGCTGCCAACGGACTGAGCTGTAACTATGGTACTTGCCCTTCTCTTGATTGTTCTGCAAATTCTGTCTGTAAATCCAAACCCCCACAACCCCTATAATTTGACATGGGAAATTACTAATTTAGAGGCTCATGAAGTCTACAAAAATACCCTAGGAACTGACCCATTAAATACCTGGTGGCCAGATTTATATTTTAATTTAGAAAAAAATTAGTCCATTAGAAAAAATGGAAGGAGGTAAATGGAGGCAACTGCAAAGGAGGGTATCAATAAGTAGAAATGGAGTTTATGCATGTCCGGGATTTAGGACGGGGCGATGAAGCACACATGTGGAGGGTTTGAAAACCTCTATTGCGCAGCCTGGAGTTGTGTCACCTCCAATGATGGGGAACGGAAGTCGGAAGTAAAACCCCAATTTATTGAAATGTCCTATGTCCGACTATGTACCCGCACCAGGTATGATGAAAACTGTAACCTTATTTGTGTAAGATTTACAGAGGAGGGGAAAAAGGACAGGTGGTGGGTCTTAGGACTCACTTGGGGACTCTACTTATATCAATATCCCCTCTTTGGGACTGCCATTCAAATAAAATTAAAAGTCTCCCCTCTTGTACAACCGGTGGGGCCAAATCAGGTATTAGGAAAAAAAAAAAAAAGAAAAAAAAGAGATGAGCCTATCCCCAGGCAGATCCCCACTACTCCCTCCAGCAGGACGCCTGTCCTTATCCCAGGAGTAAAAGCACAAGCTGTCCAAAAAAAATCAGTACCCAGAAGGCATAGACTCCCTATGGAAATTGCTAACAGCAGCGTATGAGGCCTTAAACCGATCGGACCCTGAGGCAACAAGGGCCTGCTGGCTATGCTATGATATAAAACCCCCCTTCTACGAAGCCATAGGTCTAGCTGCTCCTTTTTCACAGTCAGGAGAAGAGTCGCCAGCAGCTTGCAAGTGGAATCGAAAGGGCCCCGGCCTCACACTGCAAGCGGTCACTGGCAATGGGACTTGTATAGGAAAGGTCCCCTCTAGCCATATCCAGCTCTGTGCCCCGACTAATTACTCTATGGGTGAATCTAAATGGATAATTCCAGCTCCTGACAGTTGGTGGATTTGTTCTAAGACAGGGCTCACCCCATGTGTTAGCAGGGATGTTTTTAATTTGTCACCCGAATATTGTACCATGATATTAATATTTCCAAGGATTATTTACCACTGAGAAAATGTATATGATCTGTGGACAGAAGGGATGGAAGCAAGACAGTCAATGAGAACAAAACGGGAACCCTTTACGACCATAACCTTGGCCACCTTATTTGGCCTCGGTGCCATAGGGGCAAGAACAGGGATCTCATCACTAGCCATTCAGCACCGAGGGTTCAATAGCCTAAGGGCAGCCATTGATGAGGATACAGCCAGACTTGAGGACTCAATATCGCGCCTCGAAAAATCTCTGACCTCCCTTTCTGAAGTGGTCCTACAGAACCGAAGGGGGCTAGATCTAGTCTTCCTCCAACAGGGAGGTTTATATGCAGCCTTAAGAGAAGAATGTTGTTTTTATGCTGACCACACCGGAGTAGTCTGAGAGTCCATGGCTAAAGTTAGAGAAGGCCTGGCCAAACGGAGGCGGGAACGAGAACAACAAGGCTGGTTTGAGTCTTGGTTCAATCAGTCCCCATGGCTAGCCACCCTGCTTCCTGCTCTAGCTGGGCCCCTTATACTCCTCCTTCTCTTCCTCACCCTCAGGCCTTATATTATTAATAAACTAGTTGCCTTTATCAAAGACCGAGTTAACACGATCCAACTGATGGTCCTTAGGACCCAATACCAACCCGTCATTACCGAAACATTTGAGTCAGACACATAAGATCCAAGATTGGCTCTTAAGGCACCAAAGAGAGGGGGGAATGAGAGACTAAGAGAAAAATTACTAGGTGTACTCACAACTGCAAAGACAAGACACCCCCCCCCCCCCCCATTCCCGAAACCAGCCAGGGCGTGCCCGGTTGTGGTTTGAAATAAAGGCGGGAACCAATCAAGTTCTGCTGAGCGTTCAAATTTAAATGTCAACCAATAACAGCTCTGTAACCTCAAAAAATCCCTAACTTGTTTGTGCCTGTCTGTAAAAGAAGCTGTAAGATCCTTGCTCAGGGCCTCTTAGCGTCACCGGCAACGAGTGTGCAGAGGACCGGGTTCGAACCTGCAATAAACGACCCTTGCCGCTTGGCTTTGACTCTGGACTCTGGTGGTTTGTTTTCGGGGGGTCTCTCGAATCGGGGCATATCAGTGTAAATATTTTTCAAATTTGCTATATACCAGAAAATTTTAATACTACTGTGCTGGGGAAATAATGTTCTCCTAACCTATTATTTGTATAATTATTAATATTTTTCCAATTACATTTTCCTACTGGCATAGCTATACTTTTCTCAAACAATAAAAAAAGACTAAGTTCATGTTAAGTAAAAAAAATATATTTAAAATCTAACAACAATTAAAAGAAATTTACAATCAAATGGCCTTTTTCAGTTGCTACTACTAGTGTGTGGATAGTAATATACGGTGCATAAAATAACATACATAAATAACATACAATAATTGGACACCATTGTGACAAACTTATTTAGGTGATTAGTTCAAAAATGTGATATATCAGTTTTGACATTGTAGCACAGGTGTCAAAACGATACACAAAGATTCTGGCATTAACATCTATTTCCATTTGTATATATTAAAATATATGGGAAAGGAAGAAACTATATTTCAATGAACTTACTCTTTAATAGGTACATGGGCTATGAACCACAGATATGACAATAAATGCAAAAATCACTGGATTAAGAAGAGAAAGTTACTACACATGGAGAAAATCATCTTCCATTTATTAAAAAGTGGAAACATTAGGAGAGACTAGCTATTGGCATTTTAGATAATCGCTTGATATATCCCATATGACATACTTCAAAAGTAAAATTTGAAAAAGAAACCAGAAATTATTTGTTATCAATAAAGTGCTAATACGAATTATAACCTTATTTTCTACAATTTCCAAAATTTGTGCATTTCTCTGGGAAGACCCCAAAGTACAAGTGAAAAAAATGGAGAGAATTTTTATTCTTACATGGCATGACTCAACATCATAAGGATGTCAGCTTTCCTAAGTTAGGTTATAAATGCAATGTCATCACCTCTACCCAAATACTACCAAATGCTAACAAGCTCTTGTAAGGAGCAGGAAAACTTGATAATGAAGTTCAAAGGGAAAATAACACAGATGCAAAAAAAAAAAAAAAAAAAAAAAAAGAATTCATGGAAAAAGAAAAGCTATGAGAAGGGATTGGTATTTTAATTTATAAATCCTTTACATAAAAACAGTGTAGTATGGCTCATAAGTACGTATTTGTAGAAATCTCATAAAGGAGAGTGCCCAGAGATTTACATAGGTATGTGTGGAATTTAGTATCTGGTAAAGACACTATCTAAATCTTCAGTAAGATAGATGATAATAAAGAGTGCTGACACAACTGACTGATCATTTGAAAATCACGTACTTTTTGTTTCAAATTTCATTATATGCCTAAGCCAAAACTCAAAGTAAAACTGAGATTTAAATGTAAACAAATAAATTTTTAAAAAGAAAGAAAGAAAGAAACCTTACAAAAACCATAAGAACACATGGATGTATTGCTCTATAACTTGAACATAGGAAAAGTTTTTAAACTATAACTGGAAATTCAGATGAAATAAAAGATTGATGAGTTTAACCATAAGAAACAAACATTTTTTTCTGGATAAAATCCACTATAAACATAGTCAAAAGACAACTGAAAAGCTGTAAGAAAAAACTACAATATATATCACAGATAAAGGGCCAATATCCCTAACATATAAAAGCACTCTTTAAACTTAAAGTTATAAAAATAAAACCCTGAAAATCCTACAGAAAAATGAGCAAAAGCATCACAAACAATTCACAATCAAAGATATAAAAATTGCTCTTAAACATAGTAAAATATGTTTAGTCTTGCAATTGGTGGGAATAAAAACTACCTGACATACCCTGTACTCCTTAAGAGAATGGCAAAAAATGTTTAAAAAGTATGAGGGCTACATTCTATTGGAAAGGCTGTGTGGGAAATAACGTTCTCAAAATTGTTTGTGGGAATGCAAATCAATACAACCCTCTTGGCAAATATCTGACAAGTATATTATTTTATTTTTTATTTTTTTATTAACATTTTTTTAAATATTTATTTATTTTTGACAGAGAGAGAGACAGAACATGAGCGGGGGAGGGGCAGAGAGAGAGGGAGACACAGAATCCGAAACAGGCTCCAGGCTCGAACTCACAGACCGCGAGATAATGACCTGAACCGAAGTTGGATGCTCAACTGACTGAGCCACCCGGGTGCCCCTGACAAGTATATTATTTTAACCAATATATATTTTTAACTTCAAAGTATTTTTTAAATACTTATTTTTGAGAGAGACAGAGCATAAGCAGGGGGGTGGGGCAGAGAGAGAGACACACACACACACACACACACACAACAGAAGCAGAAGCAGTCTCCATCCAGGCTTTGAGCTGTTAGCACAGAGCTCCACGCAGGACTGGAACCCCCAAACAGAGATCGTGACCTGAGCTGAAGTAGGTTGCTTAACCGAGGGAGCCACTCAGGTACCCCTATATTTTAACTTTTTAACCAGAATTTCTCTTGGAGGTATTTACTATGAAGATATACTTTGAACATATACATATACATATGAACAAGACTCTTCATTACAGCGTGATTTGTAATTGAGTAGAGCTGGGAAAAACCTAAACGAGGCAGGATGGCATGGACTCAGACACATCCATCTAAGGGGGCAGCTTGCTCCTGTGGAAAAGAGAAAGAGCTCTATGTGCACATGTGCGTGTTTCATCACTGTGTCTGCTGAAAGGATCTAGAAGGAGTGATATCCCTGTAGCAGTGAACAGACCTAGCGCCCGTAACTTGGTTTCTAAATGCATTTTCCACAGAGGATACAGAGCTACAGAGCTCCTTGAAAAAACACCCAATTCCTGGACTCTGGCTGGGGAAAAAAGTAATAAAATTAACCAGATCATCTCTTTGTGCCAGAAAGTGATGGACTACTTGAAGAGTAATGGTGCCATGTCAAAGGACATGGGAGCCAGCTTGGAGGGACTTAGGCGGGCCAAATCTGAAACAGTAAATCAATATAATGATAGTAATGGATTGTCACTCATTATAAATGATTAAGTAAATAATTAAATTGGATAGTAAAGAAATCTTCATGGTAGAATGCCAACTAATTAATATAGAAGGCGTGACAAAATTGGAAAATCACCCTTTGACAAGATCATAATAATAATCTTTGTAAGCAAAAATTATCTGGATGCCAATACAGTAGGTGAAATTATGATGTGGAATGGGATATTTGCAGATCTCAAAGTATCTCCCTACTGTATTTATTAATTACAAAGGGAAAGTGGAAACTTTAAACTGATGACATTACCTTAACCAAAGGATCAAAGTGAACCTCATCAGTGAAGGGGATTCGGCTTCACGTGACCAGTGCTATAATGCATCAAGAAGGATGTGCATTAATTTCATGGCATTCGTGGGGCGCCTGGGTGGCTCAGGTCATGATCTCACAGTTCATGACTTTGAGCCCCATGCTGGACTCTGTGCTGATAGCTCAGAACCTGGAGCTGCTTCAGATTCTGACTCCCTCTCTCTCTGCCCCTTCCCTGCTCATACTCTCTCTCTCCTTCTCAAATAAATAAAAACATTAAAAAAAAATTTTGTGGCATTCCTGGCAAAACGCATAATGCAATCATGAGGAAACATCACAAAATTCATCACAAAGCAAGGACACTCAGCAAATGTTATCTTAAAAAAAAAGTCAAAGATATGAAATTAAAAAAAATGAGAAACTGTTCCAGTTTAAAAGGCATTAATGGCCTCTGTGCCACATGCGGTTGGATCCTGGACCAGGAAAAAAAATCTTTTTTCCACATTTGTTATACGTATAATGATATTAGTGGAATAAATGACACCTTTGGAGCAAAGAATACGGATTAGATAATAGTATTTTTATTGTTGTTAATTCCTTGATTTTGATCACTGTACTGTGGTTAAGTAAAACATTGTTTCTATTTTCAGGAAACTCACTGAAGTACCTAAAGGGATATCACATCAGCAACTTATTTTCAAGTGTTTCATAACATTTGAGGAAACCTAAGTGAAGGGAAGGATACATGAGAAGTCTTTCTGCTATTTTAAATCTATAAATCTATAGATGAAACTAAATCTAAAAAATCTCAAACTAATTCAAATGAGAATGTTTAAAATATTCATACATATATTTTATAGCTGTATATAAATATATAATATGCATTTATATACATATAAATATATAATACCCATTGAAAAATCTATATTATATGTATATAATATATATACATTATTTATATACGTTGTATTCTGTCACCTTTAGATACTAGTCTGGAGAACAGTAAAATTAAAGAATTACTAAATGGTGATAGAAAATAAGACATATTCTGAAAGAGCAGACCTACGCCGGCCGACTCCATCTTGCTCTGTGTCCTCCATCTTGAGTGACTATGTCCCTGACATGCCCCCTTTCTGGGAAACCACAGAAACCTCAGACCATGCCTCCTCCCCTTGAGTAACCTCCCACTCACCCGTTCAAACTTCCTGATCAAAACACGCCCGGCAACCTGCCTAAGGGGACTCTGACCATTCCCCAGCCAATCGGCTGCCACAACCCTTCCCCAGCCAATCGGCTAAGGCCACAACCATTACCTCACCAACTGCCCCTAGACCCCTATAAAACCTTTGTGCTTTTGAAACTTGCTGGCTCTCTCCAGCATCTCACCACTGCGTTGGTGCAGGTGGGGGACTGAGCTCCAGCTAGCTCGAATAAAGGCTCTTTGCTTTTGCATGGGACTCGGCTCCCTGGTGGTCTTTGGGGATCGCAAATTCTGGGCATAACATATTCTATGGACCCTAAAATATTCTTAGCTAGAAATTGAAGGAGTCACAGATTGTACATGCCTTCATTTATTTATTATTTTTTAAATATCTCGCCTATGTCATCAGCCCTCTGGAAACACTAGAATAATTAAATTCTCACCAGTTAAATGTGTAGAATAATTAAAGTTGTCAAAACCTCCAATGTGCACAGATCCTGAGGCTATTCATATAAACAAAGCCAAGCAACATAGATGGAGTCACTTTAAGGTCATTTTCAGCATTTTTAAGTTAAAAAAAGAATGACACATAAAACAGTATAAACTATCTAATATGGAACTTCTGAAACCTTAGCAGGAATTTTTATATTTACAACAGAAATATAACAAATAACAGGTTAATAGGTTAATAACTATTGGATTCTTTCCCCTGAATGTCATCCTTAAATAACAAGCCTTAACCATCCCATTCTTTTTGCATTAATAAAGCAGACAAAGACAGGGGCGCCTGGGTGGCTCAATCAGTTAAACTTCTGACTTCAACGCTGGTCATGATCTCAGGGTTCATGTATTCAAGCCCCCACTGGGCTCTGAGCTGTCAGCACAGAGCATGCTTCAGATCCTCTGTCCCCCTCTCTCTCCCTCCCTTCTGCCCCTTAAAAATAAACTTTTTTAAGACAAAGACATTTTGGTAGTAGAAAAAGTTATATGTAGTGAGAAACCAAGTTAGCATGCATCCTTCACAAAAAGTGAGGCCCTTCAAAATAAAAGCACGGGGTCTGAAGCATTGTGAAACGCTACTTAAGTAATCATTATGATTTCTACGTAAGGGGCAAAGACAAAAGCTAGCACTGTCATCACCTTGCATGAAAATTTTATGCTAAGGAAAACTCATCTAGATGGCATTAGAAGTTTACATGCAGAGTCCTTTCTCTGCCTCAAATCTATAGCAATGATGACCAGAATAAAAATGTATACTTAAAATATAAAATGGTATATGGACAAGAAACAGGACAGAAACAAATAGAAAATGAGTCAAACTAGAACTGAATAGAAGCAAGAAGAGGTGGCCTGGAGTTTCATCTCCTGGAAAACAACGAATACTTCAGTCAACCACTGTGGCCTGTAAAACTGAGGCCAGGTACACTTCCGGCAAAAAGTACATACTGTGGAATCCCTGCGCACTTAAAAGGAGACTGAAAAATGCACAGCTGAGCCCTACCTGCCGCTAGGGTTTCAATAAGCCTGTTTATGTAGGAATCCAGTAGTATGTGGCCTCCGTGCTATGCAACTGTCTTGGCTCCTTCTGATTCTACAATATTGCCTCAGTTAATAGAAGGACCACAAATATGCTTCAGGACTGGGGACCCTGGGGAGTCACGAGGGAAAAAAGTAACAAAATTATGAAAGCAAAGAGAGAAGGGTCATTCCACACAAGTTTGCAAACCAAAATTCCAGAATGTATGAGTACAACTTAAAAGGTTAGCTGACAAAATATTAGATGAAACCTTTAAAATTGAAGGAAAAGAGGAAAGCAATCTAAGAATGACTGATTTTTCAAATATAAGTGAAAATACTGTTTATAAAAAAGAAAAACAATTAAATAAAAAAAACCCACAGAAATGAAGCAAGGAAAAGTGGATATATAAATAATGAATTAGAACTCAACAAGTATTAAGTTTTGGTTATACGAGATAAATAAGGTCTATAGATCTGCTATCAGTGGGAGAGTCTGTGTTGTTTTTGTGGATATCTTGGTCCTTGGATTCCCCAGATTTACCTGAGTTGGAATAAAGACAGCCAGAAGGAAACTTGCAAGCACAAAACAGTTTATCAAAGAAGGACACTCTCAAAATGGGAGAGCAGGCAGCTTCCTCAGGTGGAACTGGCCCCTAGGCTGTTTTGGGATGGGATATTATTGGGTCTTTCTGGTCTGGGAGGAGCTGGGACGAAGAGTGGGGTGGTCTCTAATGGAGGTTGCCTCCAATCCACTGCGGGACTCCTCTCACAGGTTGGGAAGGGGAGTTTTCAACCCTACTAGTTTTATAGCAAAACCTTCAAGGCAGCCTTTCTCTATGGGGAGCAGGGGGTCAGTGGGGAGAAGTGCCTGTAATGCACATGCAGTATAATGAGTCTAGGATTAGCCTGGGGCTAGGGTGGAAGAGGGAACCCCAGGCTTGCATTTGTGGGTCTCGGTCTGTCAGCCCCAAGGTCTTGGAAGCTACGCCTCAGTATGTTGTATTACCCAACTTATAATGTGACCCATTCATCCCCTTCCTTGCCTCCAGCTCCGGTCCTTATCACACCCCTTCAAGGACTTGGGACTAGGCCTGAGGCCTTCCTTTCATGGCTCAAGTCTAGCTTCTACATAACATATGCTGTAGGACATTGTACTTGTGACTGACAATACTGTACTCTCAGAAACTTAAGAGGAGAGAACTCATATTAAGTGTTCTTCCCAAAATAAAACAATAATTAATGAATTAAAAATGCTTGAAATGAAAAATGTACCATGAAGTTTGTTACATGACCCAGAAAGGGACTGCACACAAAGAGAAAAAGGAAAGTGGAGGCTACATTCAGAAATTCACCCAGAACACAGAGAATTCCCCCACGGAACAGAGAAAGAGAATTCTCAAAAAGGATGTACGTAAGGGATTCTACTTGGTCTAGTGTGGATTCAGTTGATCCTTGAATTAATTATCTATAATCATCCTTCCTCAGAGCAAATACCTTAAACAGAAGTGATGAAATTCTTTTTAGTACATTTTTGGCTATGGAATGATTGTTACCAATTAATTTATATTTTGTGAGAAAAAGAAAAAAAAAAGGGTTACATGTGGATAAACAAATGGTGATTGAGGACCTAAAATACATTGTTGAACCCTCAGCAGAACATAGAATAATATATTTGGAGCACAGAAAAGGGAACAAAATGTACATTTTGAACGTGTTCCTGCAAATGCACATTCCAGGCAGACCCTCGCATATATTAACCCAGAGCTGGGGAAGACTTGGGGCTTGATATGCAAAAAGAGTAGACTAGCTCCCTAGCCTGTATTTAAAGCCAGGCGAACAGGTGAAACAGCTCAGGAGGACTTGCAGAAAAGAAGATAGTAGGTCCAGACTGGAGCGCACAGCACTCCTCTATTTAAAGTTCAAGGGCAAAAGCATGGTTAAGCAAAGGAATTCTCAAGGAGCAGTCCATCGAGGTGGAGACAAACCAGAAATGCCTTTCTTCCTAGAAGGGGACACAAAGGTTATTTAAGTGGGGCCCTGGGTCAGGGTCTTGAGTGTGAGCAGTGCCTCCAGCCCAAGAAAGAGAAATGGCCTTCAGATTTGGAAACTTAAAGGTGATGGAGAGTGACTGGAATTTAGGCAGTTTAAATTTGTTATGATAATTGAACTTAAAAGCTGAATAAGGTATAGCCAGTCAGACAAATTTGTAGGGAAAAGACAGTGACTGTGATAGCTTCTTCACTGCAAAGTTGGGCAGAGGGCAGGAAAGGATTAAACTTCCTACACTCAACAGTGACTATCTCCTTTCTCTCATGTCATGCCTTCTTAGCTGCTCAGAATACTGTAAAACCTTGGTTTGTGAGCATAATTCATTGTGGAAACATCCTTGCAATCCAAAGTGCTTGTATATCAAAGTGAAATTCCCCAAAAGAAATAATGGAAACTCAGATGATTCACTCCACAACCCAAAAATATTCATATAAAAATGACTACAATACTGTAATATAATACAAAATAATAAAGTACAAAATATAAAAAAAAATAAAACAAATGAACTGCACTTCCCTTTGGAAACCTTTGTGGCTGGTGTGAGGGAGACAGGAGAGGAAGGTTACTGTGTAGGACGACTTTCACTAACGAAATCATTGCTATCTATTGGCTCCATGGAATCTTTTTCTGCACGGTGGCCATCGTATACACTTGCATGGATGTTGACTACAGTAAAGTATTAATAAACTCTTGTCTTGTACTGTATTTAATGTAACTCGCAATAAGGCAGCAGACGAAAGGGTCTCTATCTGTAGGCAGCCCAACCTAAAATGAAGTAAAGCATTCCTAAGCTTACTCTTGGATGGAAAAGCAAAGGACTGTCCCTAGGTGCTTGGAAGTGACAAAAATTACACTAGTGCCAATTGTGGGCATTTTCCAACGTTCTGAGATACCACTGATTTCTGCCAAATACTGTGGCCTGAGACCAAGTCTCTGAGCATGGGAGACAATCATCTACAATCCCACAGAGAGAGAGAGAGAGAGAGAGAACCACCATTGGCTCAGTTGTGATGTGACTTTCCACATCATGTACTACTCATATTGCAAGACATCAATCATTTATCAAGTTAATTTAAGTTTATTTATTTTGAGAGAGAGAGAGAGAGAAAGAGAGAGAGCATAAGCATGCACAATCAGCGGAAGGGCAGAAAGAGAGGGAGAGAGAGAGAATCCCAAGCAGTCTCCACACTCCACACAGTGTGGAGCCTGACATGGGGCTAGAACTCATGAACCTCGAGATATGGACCCGAGGAGAAATCAAGTCAAAAGCTTACCCCATTGAGCCTCCCAGGTGCCCCTCAAGTTAAAATCTATTAGAAATATTTGCTCATCTTGCAGAATACTTGCAGAACAAGTTACTCACAATACAAGGTTTTACTACATTTACTTCTTAGCACTCATCAACCACCCAAAGCCCTTCTGAGACCTTAGCCTTTCAATTCCCCCCACTGCACAAAATTACATCTTTGTAATGTAATAGGCAAAAACGAACCAACTTATAGGTAAAATTCAAATTTAGGATCTTGGTTTTATTAATATACCAATCTGAGGAAGAAGATAAAAGCAAACATTTTTTTTCTCTTTATGTAGCTAGACTCAGGAATAACAATTATAACTTTAACTTCCCAAATTGTTCTCACATATAAAATTCATATTTATCCCTGTGTTTGGTCTACCTGGGCCACTGTAACAAAATACAACAGACTGAAGGGCTTATAAAAAAACCCACAAAAATAAAACAAAAAACAAACATACAAAAAAAAACAATGTTGTTTATTTGTCACAGTCCCTGAGGCTGAAATTCCAAGACTAAGTCCTAGTAAGGATACCACCTGTTGGTTTATAGACAGCAATCTTCTCACTGTGTCCTCAACTGGATGAAGGGGCAAGGAAGCTCTCTGGGTTTCCTTCTATAAGGACCCTAATCTCATTCATGAGGGCAGAACTCCCAAAACCCCCCAAAATATCATCACACTAGGGATTAGGCTTCAATGTGTAAATTTGGGGGGATCACAAACATTCAGTCTATGGCATCCCATAAAATGTTATGCAGAATTCAACAGGAGGTAACATCCATAGAAGCATCCAAATAGCAAAGTGTTCAATGTTGCTTTTTAAAAACTATTAGTCGCCTTTCAAACCAGCACCATCAAAGTACTGAATGATTTACTCTGAGTAGGGAGTGCAGGGAGGAATTGATTTTGCAGGCACCAGAAGACTAAACTGTGGTGTCTGGTCTGCTCCACTGAGACAGTGAGCAGGCAGGCAGTACTGTCCAGAACAGACAGAGAGAAAATGCCTGTCAAAGCCTATTTCATGTGACAAGTCTCGAATTTTGTGGAAAGGAGGACATTTACCTTTGAGTAGGAGACACTCTGGGTATTCAGGCTGAAGCGTAAGCAGTGCAAGGACAATGTTGCAACGTGGCATTACATCTCCTCCTTGCTTAATTTCTGCAGGTGCCATCTCAACAAATCATGAGTAGGGCATGAGTGGGTTGCTCTGCTCCTAACCAGTGACCACCTTTCAGGGGATAACCTTGTATCGCCAATTCAGACTTCCGGTGCTAGAAGTGATAAGTAATAGCATTTCATTTGGCTGCAGCTCCAATTATTTAGGCATTAAATATTCTGATTTTCTTTCACTGAGAGATAAATTAAAGCCTTTTCAATTGGTATAAAATTATGACATATTTAATGCATACTTTACAAAATTTAAGTGAATACTGGCTCTTTTTTTATAGCTTTTTAACGGAGAGCAATAAACATATAACAGAAAGGTGCTCAAAACTAGTATATGGCTGAACAAAATTATTTCACAGTGAACATCCATAAAACACCACGGAGAAGGCTTCCTCATCTCTCCATCCAATCACCAATAACCATCCACTCTCTGCTCCTCAAGGATTTTATCATCATCATTTACATGCTTTTATTTATCATTTACCAACTATACATTCATTCCTAAACACTATAGTTTAGCCTGTCTTGTTTTGAACTTTGTATAAACAGACTCATCTATCTTTTATGTTAACTTCTTATGTTCAAAATTATGCTCATTTCTCCTGTACTGTTGTGTGCAGAATGGTTGGTTTGTTTTCATTGTTAGATTGTCTTCAATTGTGTGAATATGCCAGAATTTATTTAAACATGTTTCTGATGATAGATATCTGGGTTGTTTAAAACTTTCAGTTATTATGATTTACATGTTAGAAGAAATACATACACACACATTTCTCTTGGATAGACGGGTAGATGTGTGTGTGTGTGTGTGTGTGTGTGTGTGTGTATATGTATATATATGTGTGTATATATATATGTATATATGTGTGTGTGTATATATATGTGTGTGTGTGTGTGTATGCATATATATATATATATATATATATTGTGGTCATAATATATGTGCACCTTCAACTTTGCCCGATCATGCAAAACTTACTTTTTCCAAGTGGCACTATCAATTTACAATCGAAGATGCTGTATAACTAGAGTGTTTATTATTCCTTATTCTCTCAATACTCGCTCATATCAATCTTTTAATTATAACCCATTTGGTGGACATCGGTATTCAACGGAAGTTTTACTTTACATATACCTGATCATTAACAAAAGTGCATACAGTATGAACAGACGGTTAACTTGTGGCTAGTCTATGATAACTCTTGGCTTTTCTCTAGGGATGTCTGGAGCTACGGGAGTGATCTTGGCCAAAGATCAGGGTGAAGCATACCTTAGCTCTTGATTTATGGCAAGCAATTGAAAGTCAGAACCTGCTTGGAAAGCGCTCTGCACCAAATGTGGATACAATGTTCATTAAAAGTGTGTAGGTGGATGTTTGGTTCTTTGTTTATCTGGTTACACTGCCTGAATTCAGCTGTGTAACCAGTAGCATATGTAGACCCCTTGGTAAACTTGTTAACTTGATGGCTAACCATTGGGAGCTGAGCTCAACCAGAGAGTTTGTGAGAGGACCCAGAGCTGGGCCTGAAGGTCTCAGGTATGTGTTGGTATTTGCTGGCATTTTCTTTATCTATTTATTAACTGTAGTTGATGCTTTGTGTGGGTATACCCAATGAGTACTTTGGATTGTTTGATTCCATGTAATAACTGCAAACAATTGCTTATGTTTTAATGACCACTTGGGTAAGCTCTATTATAAAAAAACTATTTAAGCCTTTCAGTTCTCCATTGTTTCCTGTGAGATTTGCCCTGTTTTCCCCGTTCATTTCTAAGGGTTTCTCATAACTTATGAATATAAGCTCTTTGTGGTTCTATATACCTTCACTTGAGTTCTCATCCTCTTAACAGTGCCTTTTAATGAAAGGAAGTAGCTAATTTAGATGTAGTTTGTGGCAGGCAGAATTCTAAGATGGCCTCCAAACACCTGCCTCTGTGCCTATGTAACCGTCAGGGCTGCGAACTCTGAGCATGGCTGGCCACTAGCAAGCAAACAGTACCTCAGTCCTGCAAGCGAAGCAAAGTGAAATCCGCCAGAACCATATCACCACGGATGTGCATTCTAAGCTCCTGGTGAGAACTCAGGCCACTTGACGCTTTGCTTTTTAGCGTAGGAGACCCTCAACAGAGAACCTGTTGTGCCATCACTGAATTTCTAATCTACAGAAATACGAGTTAATAAATGAGTGCTGTTTTCAGCCACTAAGTTTGTGGTAATTTATTAGACAGCAATAGAAAACTAATCCATAGTTTGACAGACCAATTATTTCATTTGCCGTTTTTGTGTGTTCTGTTAAAAAGATCATCTTACGTCAAAATCACAGTGATGACATTCTGTATTTTTGTTGGTGTTCTATCAACTTGTTATCATATGTCTATCTACCATCAAAGTTACTTTCAGGAACTATGGTTTCCTAGATAGAAATTTCAAATGATTCTACAGATAATTTTTATAAGTATTCGATGATTTTAGTGAGGGCACTAGAGATGCTATTTAGAATAGGATCAAAAAATAAAATTCTTTACAAATGTATATAACAAAATATATACAAGTTCTTTATACAGGAAAAATGTAACTCATTACTGAGAAAAATGAGTAAGAACAAATTACCTCGGGGGATAGTTCATGTAACATGATTGAAATGAGTTATTAATATAAAGTTGTCAATTAAATCCAAAATGCTCTATCAACTCCTTGCAATGCCAGTGTAAAATCGCATTAGATTTCTTGTTGGTGGTGGTAGTTATAGCTTTTTGTTTATATTATTTTTGAATTAATTACAAAATTTACATGGTATTAAAATGATTGAATTTAGACAATTTACCTTTAAGAACAAATTCTGGGGAACATGTGCTAACAGATAAAATAATTATAAAGAGAGATAATATACTGGGTTGGGGGCAGGGAGCATGACAGAAATTCATTTTGGGTTCAGGCAACAAAGGGGTAAATCGTCTATACAGATTTGTGTGTGTGTGTGCATGTGTTTGTTTATTTTGAGAGAGCGAGAGAGCAATTGGGGAGAGGCAGAGAGAGAGAGAGAGAGAGAGAGAGAGAGAGAGAGAGAGAGAAGCCCAAAGCCCAAGCAGGCTCCATGCTGTCAGCTTGGAGCCCAATGTGGGGTTTGAACCCATGAACTGTGAGATCACGACCTGAGCCGAAATCAAGGGTCGGACACTCAACCAACCAAGCCAACCTGGCACCCCTGACTAAACAGATTTTAAAAATTAGTTTTTAAAAGTGACCAGATGTTGGTTTAAATTATTATGAACATGCACTGGAAATTCTGAATAATATCAGCAACAAAGTATTTCTCCCTACCAAGAAGATCACTGCCATGAATCCCCTCTTGGCATGCAGCTGGGTTTATTAAAAAGTAAAGTAACTGAGATAGTAAGGTAGGCAAATACCCAACAGGATCAAACAAAAGCCCAGAACAGAAACAACGAACCATAACATGGGCTTTATGACAGAGATTGCTCTGTGCAGTGGTGGTAGGAGTAGTAAAGAATGATCTTTGCAATAAGTGTTACACTGTGGGAAAAATAATAAGTACACTATGGGAAAGAATTGAGCTTTGACCTTTACACCAAACAAAAGCAACAGTAGGTAGACTGTTCATCAAATCTGTTACACATATATTTATAGTAAGTGGTTGGTTTTTCAACATAACCTTTTTTAAACTTAAATTTTAAACATACGTTATTGCTCATTGCGCATCGTAAATCTTATGTTTAAAATGCCTTTTCCACTCAAATCTTTCTGCTTTTTGGGTTTTAGATCTATAAACCACAGATATATTATGAATCTGGAAAACTTTCAGGTCTTGACCATTCTAACTACATGATATTCTGTAATTTGAGAACTGAGTCGTTATTAACACTGAGAAGCTGCACAGATGCATAAGACCATAGGTCAAATAAATGACAAGAAACATTAAAAGGCAGAACATTTAAGTGAAAATCTCTTTGCTTGCATGGTAATAGAATGATCCTTTTGGGTGTGATTGTAAAATATAAGGTTTTATGTTCTGTGCCAGCCCACTCTTAAGATAACTTCTTTCTGACATATCACAAATTCCTGTGTGTTAATGTTAGGCTAAGAAATATTTTGGGTCTGACATTTAAGTCGCCATTCTTAAAAATTAAAGCTTTGCAGAATCAAGAAAAATTTATTTGGAAACACCAGATGTTTGGTATTATTTAAACTCAACATCTGGATAATTGGGATTTTTTTTCCTTCTCATCCAAATGATTTGATGTCATGTGGGTACAACCACAGTCTTCTATAAGGGCAGAAGAAGCATATTTAACAATGGGTAAAACCGTATTGATAAACTAATGTCCCTATTAAGACAATAAAAATGAAGTATAGCTATTTTAAAGTTTCTATAACACAGGGGATAGAAACTGACATATTTAAATGTCCTTGTGACCTTAAAAATATGTTGAAGCATTTCAGAAATGAATTAGCTTAACAACTGAACATATTAGCAGGACGTGCCAATGAAAAATGACTGATTAATCCATAATAGATGATGTAGCTTTATTAAAATATCTGATACAAAATAAGTGTTCAATAAACATTTGCTGAATTAAATCAGAGCTAAATGTGACAGGATACCTAATATGACAGAGTAGCAGTTAGAGTTTCATGAACACAGGATTCAAATACAATTTTATCTTACTTACTTCTCTAAGTAAACACTCAAGCACCATTGACCCTTAATGACACAAATACTCGTATCTCCTTCTGCTTCTTCCTGTTTGATAAAAAGTGATGTTAAGTGACTCAGTCTCAAGAGCTCAGTTCTTCCAAGCTCTAGGAAGAGATCAAAATGGAGACTCTAATCTTCTTATAAGTTCTTTTTTCTTTGATGCTATTAACCAAATTGAAAACTGTTTTGGCATAGTCTGATGCACTGTTATCCAGGGCTTCTGTGAATAGTTTCCTCTCTAAAATCAATGTAATAGTCCTATAGACTTGAGCCCCAATCTTATGCTTCCTTCTCTTCATGACAAGACTGGTTCCCTTTGGGACTCTTGATTTCCTTCCCTTAATGTGAGCCTCCAGACAGATTTCCCAAACTTTGAATCTCTGGGGCAGATTCACTTCTAGGAAAAACAAGTTTTTCTTCCAGGGCATCCAACAAAAGATCTACTAATTCTAAGTATTAGATTTTTCAAAAAATGTTTTAGTCTTGTTAAATTTATAGTCATTAAAAAAAAAAAAAAAAAAGCAAACACCTATTGTGCTCACTTATGAGGAGCCCTGAGCAGTGAACAGAATTGTTGAATCACTAAATTGTGCACCTGAAACTAATATAAAAAACTGTATGTTAACTATACTGGCATTAATATTTTTTAAATTTTAAATAAACCACTATTGTCCTACTTTTTAACACAAAAACTAAACTGTTTTCAAGAAAATGTCACCAATATTTACAATGATAAGAAAACTACACTAACATGTTTTCCTCTTTTGTCCATTCTATACTACATGAATGAAGCAGTTAGCCAAGTGGTCAAGGATTGTAAGGAAACTGAGGCTCTTTACAATGTTGGAAGGTGCCAGGCACCTGGGTGGCTCAGTCAGTCGAGTGTCCGACTTCGGCTTAGGTCATGATCTCACGATTCGTGGGTTCCAGGCCCGCATCACGCTCTGTGCTGACAGCTCAGAGCCTGAAGCCTGCTTCAGATTCTGTGTCTCCTTTGTCTCTGCCCCCACCCCCTGCTCTCACTCTGTCTCTCAAAAATAAATAAATGTAAAAAAAAAAAAAAATTGAATGTTTGAAGGTGCAAATACGGACAACTGATTCATTAATCATCTTCATTTCACTTGGTCTTTAAGAACAAAATTAAATGGATGACTAAAGTAACGATATGCCTGTATCAAGCAAAAACAGTATAGTACTTCAGATATGCTACATTATAAGGGTCTTAAATAGATTTGATGAAGAAATTCCCCCTTATTCCCATAGCATTTTAATAGAATCGATTCTCTGCATCTGCTGAACTACAGAATTGTAATAATTCTGTATTTCCAGGGTAGTATGGCTGTTTGCTAGGGTACACAGAATGCTTAGAAACCCAATGGCAAGAGGTACTTTTTTAAGTAGAAATTATTTTTATTTTTCAATAAGGATGCATTTAGTATCACTTCTCTCATCATAATCCAAAGTAAAAGCACAATTTATTTTCCTTTTGTGTGCATCGTTTATTCATGTATTATATCATTTTTCTTGACTTAGGTGGATTATGCATATAGAAAATGAAGAGAGAAATGGAAAATAAGACAATATAGTGAAAACGATATTTATTTGATGTGTAACACATGAACCACATTTCCTTCCATTAAGATAATATAACCCATGATATTTAATATACTCTTTCAAGGCTGGGCTAAAAATGCCCCCATAATTGAGGTGACATTTATTTTAAGGATTTGTTTATAAAGAAATATAAAATATGAGGTTTATTTTCTTATTGTTCTATGACTATGACATTCATATTCTGTGGATTGTGAAGAGTCAGATAGGAGGCTAAATTCTATCATTAATGTACTATATCATGTCACTTTTCTTCTGTTCTCATAATTGCTTTTTGGAAAAAATGGACTATGTGAAACTTTCAATAAATTAATTTACACATGACAAATACTGTATTGGGTATTAAATTATGTCATATAAAAGTACAGGAATTTTCCATTGGCCCAATTTTACAGGTGGCTATTAATTTCTTATAAATTAGAAAACCCAGAAATAACCAAAGTCAATCCTAAAACTACTAAATACGCTGAATCAATGTGATGATAGCCCACCAGGATGTTTTTTTTTAATTTTTTAACTAAATTACAAAATAAATTTTGTTTTACTCACTTGTCGTTGAAATAAACTTGAATTAACTATCTAACTAGTTTGTTTAAATGGTATACTCACTGATACAGATACTCATTTCTTCATTTAGTTACCTCCTGGGTAAATACGAAAACCAACTGACTTAACTAGTTTAGTTAAATAGCCAGACAAATCTTTCAAATTTTTGACAAATTGTTTATCAGGAATCAAAACAATAAAAAATATTTTTAAAATATATTTTTCCATAAAGCTGCTTTTCTGGCCCTATAAACAACTAGAATAAGACAAAATCTACCAACTAATCTTAAATGTGAAATAAACATTTTCCAGTTCTCTTCATAACCTTGATAACTTCGTAGAAAAGGATACTGTCTTTGGAAACTTAACATTTTGATCATTTTTTCCCAATGACTCTTCATACAAAACAAATTCTAAATTCAAAATGCTTGCTCTGTACCTCTGTGTAACTTGTACTGTTAACCTTTGCTTTCACTTTTCATTTTGATAAATGAAAATTCTTTTTACTTATCTTCAGAAAAATAATGTACCCTATTTTGCATTTCTAGAATTTTATTAGAGCCTTCCAAAAGACCGGTTAAAATATATTTTCCACCACCTGTTAACTAGTGCATTTTGGATAAACTTAAAACAGTGCTCAGTTTACCTTTATCAAAATTTAAAAGCATGTTTAGTATTGTGATCATCACTTTTCAGTGTTGTTACTAATTGACACATGTATGCCTCTAGGGTCACCTTAAGTTAATACAAATGTAATCTTAACACATTTTGTTCCCCATCATTTTTATCAGTTTCTTTGAAATCGGGGAGGATTTTAATGCTCAGAAAGCAATTACCTTTTAGGAAAAGAAAGAATGGAATAGGATAGGATTAAAGTAGGGGTTAAAACAACAAAAGGCATAATGATTGCCTTATAGGAGTTTCAAGACACTGTGTATTCTAGTCTAAGGACTCATTGGACAAAAATAACATAATCATAACAAAAACAGAGAAATGGCTTTTTTTCCTCTATTTCCTTAAGAAACATCTAAACTTTTGACATTGTTTTATTAGATCATTAAGAAAGGGGTTGCATGTGGTTGAATGTGTATTCCCATATACATGGAAGGTGTTGCTGAGATTCCCTGGGAACTTATTCACAGGTGCTCAGAAGAAACATAGTGCTGCACAGTACAACCCAATTGCTCTTGGCTGAGCGCGGATATCTGACATATACCTGTATTTTAATGGCTCTGGACATCTAACTGGAGAGAAAGGAAATGGCATCATGCTAACATCCATCTGTATCACAAGAGTACCTTCTGGGTCATCAAATTGAGGCAGAATTCCACAATTATATCAAAACAAAGAAACACCTATGTTGTATAAGAAGTACAAAATGTTCCTATCTTCTCTTTGTAATCAGTTTTATGCCATACTAATTAAATAGACTAAAGTGCTAAAAATATTTATCTTACACTTCCTAAGTTATACTAATTATAAGATAGGTTTATCTGATTTTCAAATGTATAGAAAAGCACCTCAAATGCATTTATTTCTATATTTTGACCTGAGAATTAAAAAGAAAAAATAATGTGAAATGTGAGTTTTAAGGCATTTTAAAATTTTTTGGTTGCAGATCTTTAACAATGAAAGGTATTTTCCACGAATATACCTCTGGGAAATTCTTTCATAATAATTATCAACAGGAGTGATGGTTCTAATGGATTTTTAACTGTATCAGGTAAAATATGGATTCTTACATAGCTTTGAGGAACTTCTTTTAAATCATTAAAAATATGTATAATTGAGTTTGTGTCTACTGGATGCCGGTGTAAGTATTCAGTATCATCAATCATTGAATGCTGTTTAATAAAAGCCAAAGATTTATCTACAAATGACACATCTATACAATATGCTTATTTTTGAAAATTAGAGAGTTTATCTCTAAGAATGCAATGAAAATTAGACTGAAATGGTAACAATGAAGTATAAATATGTGTATTAAATTCGTAACAGTTTACTTAGTTCAGAACAGGAAATACTTAGCATGGTGAAAAAAATAAATTAAGAAAGACTTTAGGCTCTTAATTAAAGGCTCTTTAATTAAACAGGAAAGGACACCTCCATTTCCCAGGACTATGACAAATGTTAGATTTTTCAAATGTGTGTGTGCCTAATAGTTACTGGCTGACTGTGTGTCCTCGAAAACTGGTTCTGTGGACTCCAAAGAAACTCCATACCCTGAGGCTTCAAGCTGGATGCTGTGGGCTAAATTAGGGGCCCCCCAATTCACCTGTCAAAGCTAATCTGCAGCGTGATGCCATTTGGAAACAGGGTCTTTGGGAGGGAATTAGGTTTGGAAGAGGCCATGAGGGTGGGGACCTGTGATGGCATTAGTGCCCTTCAAAGAAACAAGAAATCTTGCTGGCTTTCTCTGCCACTGGAAGAAACCATGAGAAGGCAGCTGTCTGCAACCCCACGAGAGAGCTCCCAAGACCAAGTGCACGCTAGCACCTTGATCTTATACATTCAGTCTCTACATCTGTGGAAACAGCAGGTCTCACTTCGTAAGAAAACAAGATCCTATTTTTTAAGCCAATCGGTCCTTGGAATTTTGTTATGGCACCTTGAGCTAAGACACTGGGTGTGGCTGATGCAGAAACTAGAGATGAGAAATACGGGGGCAGACAGATGGGAGGTTCTCATTACCTCCTTGGCATCCTGCCTGTGTTTGACAGGGGCCATGTTCCTCCAGCAAAGCTAGCACATCCCTCTGGAAGCCGCTTTAAAGGGCTGCTACCAGGGCTGTCTGACTTCTCTTAAGAGCTTCTTCCTTTTTGCTCCTCAGGGCTGGGGAAGCCTGTCTCCATCTCTAGTTGGAACGTTCTTCACCCTCTGTAAATACTCCACTAATTAACCTCTCTCCTGTCATCCTTTGTTTGCCACCTGTGTCTTAGGGGTGGCAATAAACTGTAGAAGCTCCAAATTAGAAAAACTCCAAATGACACAACGAAATGCCTACTATGGTGTTCTCTATCAAATTATATATTTACAGAGTGCTCACGGAAGCCCAGTGCATTTGTATGAGCGTGCTTATAGATTTTCCAAAATGGAGTGTGTTTTTAAAATCTTTTAATGTTTATTTAGTTTTGCAAGAGACAGAGCACAAGAGGGGGAGGGACAGGGAGAGAGGAAGACACAGGATCGGAAGCAGGCTCCAGGCTCTGAGCTGTCAGCACAGAGCCCCACATGGGGCTTGAACTCACAAATGGAGACATGATCATGACCTGAGTTGAGGTTGGAGACTTAACTGACCTTGACACCCAGGTGCCCCCAATATTGCAGTTTTACATTACATTCTACACTACCTGTTTTAAAAACGGTGTATTCCACCCCCAATTCAGAAATAAAAGGTTTTTGTTTTTTCTAAAGGCAAACTAAAAACACAATATTTCATTTAAATAAAGAGAATGGGATGAAGACAAGACAGCTAGCTTGCATATCCTGGCTGTGCCACTTACTATGTGATTTGCAAAATCTTCATCAACTTTCTGCATCAAAGGATATTACTTCATAATAATATGTAACCTCATGGGCTGGTAGCATGGATTAAGTATCAATATGTGATTTATTCTTATTTCCCTCAGTCATGAAAACCCAACGTTCTTTTCAGCAAATATATATAGGACTGTCAGTTGTATAAATGTGTATTATCCAATGACCATAAATAATAAAATATTTTTTAAATACAGGGATTCTGTGTCAAATTTAAATGTAAATCTGGCTCCAGTGTTATTTTTTTTAAGAAAAAAGGATGTTTTTCAAATCATGAAAAAAAAATAACAAATTCATTTATTAGCTGGTCACATAACTTAAATGGATTTTCAGACTTATTTTTGGGGGAAGTTCTGGTTAGCTTGATTAGGTCTTTTTTATAGCAAATTTTCTCCATTTTCTTTCTTAATTTATATCCCCTCAATTCAATACTATACTTCTCTCATATCTGTTACCTATATGTGTGCATGTATATAATGTAACTCATTTACTTTATAACATGCATATACATACATACAATGTAACTGATTGTCCCTACATGGGGACATGCCCAAGACTAAACCCTTCAATAAAGACTACTGATGTTTTTTATTTTGTTAGGACAACATTTTTATTCTTTATATTTCCTAACTCTTACACTAAATCCAATTCACATGCCATATGCTAGTTTTCTATCGGCATTTGAAATTTGACATTTATTTTAGATTATTAAAAGCTTACCTGAATATAACACGTACAGTACTATTAAAGCCTGTGGGTCCATTTGTGGAAATCCATAAATTAGATTATATTTTATATTACTTATAAATGAACTAGCTTAAAACTCAGAACACTTCTCAATCTCATTTATAATACTGAAAATGTAAGCACTGATTTTTGAGGAGTTTCAACTTAATTAAGAGAAAACAGAAATTATTTTTCTTGATCATACTTTTTTTAAAATAATGCTTTGCCAAATTCCCTCTTCCTTTTCCTCAACAACATAACTCATAGATCAGACATCTTTTGGGTCTTTTTTGGACCAGTCCAGTAAATTCTAGTTAAAATGTATAATTTTACATGCAAATCAAGGCTCTACACTTCCCTTGTCCCATGCAGGTAGACCTCTGAATTTTGCTGCTGGGAGCAGAGACAGGACTGTGTGCTGTAGGATGTGTTTACTTTCTCTGAATGTTCTACACATTAATTTTCAAGGAGTGGGTGAAAGTAGGTCTGAGAGGCAGCAAAAAATAGCCAAATATGCTTAATCTAGAAGTGTTCCTGTATTCCTTTGTTTAGGAATCACATTTTGGTTATATTATGTGCACACCATTATTGGTGCAATGTACATTTTCATTCCACATTTTCTGTGGCTGAAGATTTCCTCAAAGAAAGATATCTCCCTCATTCCTGTCACTGATCCTCACCCCAGCCCCTTGTGAGGCCACCATACAGTGAGGAAATATGTTACATGGAGAGGCCGTGGTAGGCACTATGGTTGTCAGTGCTAAATTCAGCTTTTAATTCATCTCACGTCAATTGCCAGATGTGTGAATTAAGGAGCTCCCACATGACCCCAGCCCCCAACCGTTTGAGCCTCTTTCAGAAATTCCACATACCACTTATCTTGCTATGTCCTATCTGAACTCCTAGCCTCAGACTTTATGAGCATAAGAAAATTCTAAAACCTGCTAGAATGGCTATTATCAAAAACACAAGAAGTATTTCAACAAAGTAGCTTTAGAGGGAACATACCTTAACATAATAAAGGCCATATATGAAAAACCCACAGCTAATGTCATACTCAATGGTGAAAAACCGAGAATTTTACTCAAAGATCAAGAACAAAATCTCACTACGTTTAGTCAACATATTACTGGAAGTCCTAGCCAAAGCAATCAGACAAGAAATAAAAGGCATCCAAACTGGTAAGGAAGAAGAAAGTTTCACTACTTGCAGATGATATATTTTATATAGGAAACCCTAAAGACTTCACTGAAAAACTACTGGAACTGATAAATAAGTTTAGTAAAGTCACAGTATGCAAAATCAAAATACAGAAATCTGTTGCATTTCTATACACCAATAATGAAGCAGTAGAAGAGAAATTAAGAAAACAATCTCATTTACTATTGCACCAAAGAGAATAAAATACCAAGGAATAAACTTAACCAAGGAGGTGCAAGATCTGTTCTCTGAAAACTATAAACCACTGATGAAACAAATTGAAGACAATGCAAACAAATGAAAAGATATTCCATGCTCATGAATTGGAAGAGTCAATATTGTTAAAATGCCCATACTACCCAAAACAATCACCAGATTTAATGCCATCCCTATCAAAATACCAACAATATTTTTCACAGAACTAGACAAATAACCCTAAAATATGTATAGTACCACAAAGACCCTGAATAGCCAAAGCAATTTTGAAAAATGAGAAAGCAAGCCGTAGGTTTAATAATCCCAACTTTCAAGATATACTGCAAAGCTGTAGTAATCAAAACAGTGCGGTACTGGCACAAAGATACACACATAGATACACACACACACACATAGATACACACAGCTACACACACAGATACACACAAAGATACAGACATGGAACAGAATAGGAGCCCAGAAATAAACCCACAGTCATATGGGTCAATTAATCTACAACAAAGGAGGCAAGAATATACAAGAGGGAAAAGACAGTGTTTTCAATAAGTGGCACTGGGAAAATGGGACAGCTACACACAAAAGAATGGATCCGTTTCTTATATCAGACACAAGATGGATTCAAGACCTAAATGTGAGAACTGAGACAATACAACTTCTAGAAGAAAATACAGGCAGCAATCTCTTTGACATTGCCTGCCACATTTTTCCTAGATATATCTTCTGAGGTAAAGGACACAAAAGCAAAAATAAACAAATGGGGCTGTAGCAAAACAAAAAGCTTTTTTGTGGTCAAGGAAACTATCAACAAAATGAAAAGGTAACATACTCAACGGGAGAAGCTACTTGACAATGATGTATCTAGTAAGTATATAGCGTCCAAAATATATAAAGAGCTCATACAACTCAACATGCAAACACACACACACACACACACACACACACACACACAAATCCAATTTAAATATAGGCAGGAAACCTGAATAGACAATCTTCCACAGAAGACATACAGATGACCAACGGATGCATGAAAGGATGCTCAACATTACTAATTGTTTGGGAAATGCAAATCAAAAGCACAATGAGATATCACTTTACACTTGTGAGAATGACCATTATTAAAAAGACAAATACCATGTGTTGGTGAGGATGTGGACAGAGTAAAAGGAACCCTCACACACTGTTGATGAGAATGCAAAATGATGTAGCCACTATGGAAAACAGTATGAAGGATCTTTAAAAAAATAAAAATGGAATTGCCATATGATCCAATAATTCTGCATTTCAAAGAAAATGAGAACACTAATTTGAAAAGATATACACAGCCCTATGTCTGTTGCAGTATTATTAACAATAATCCAGATATGGAAGCAACCTAAGCATCCACTGATAAATGCACGAAGAATATGTGCTGTGTATATACAATGCGCGCACACACAGACACACAAAGTGGAATATTATTCAGCTATAAAAAAAGAGTAAAATATTGTCATTTGCGATCACCCACGTGGACTTAAGGGTAGAATGCTAAGTGACATTAGAGAAAGACAAACACCATATGATTTCAGCCATATGTGGAATTTAAGAAACAAAACAAAGAAAAAGAGACAAGGAAATAACCCCGGACTTTTAAATACAGAGAACAAACTGGTGGTTTCCAAAGGGAACCCACAATGGGAAGATGTGTAGGGATTGGTAAAAGAGATAAAGAGGACTAGGAACATACTTACCTGCCGAGTGCTGAGAATGTATAGAATTGTTGAATCATTATATTGTACAGCTGAAACTAATATAGCATTGTATGTTAACTATAATTGAATAAAAATAAAACAATAAAATAACAAGTGTTAAGGAGGATATGCAGAAAAGGGAACCACTGTGCATTGTTGGTAAAGATGGAAACTGGGTATGGCCACCATGAAAAATAACATGGAGTATCCTCAAAAAAGTAAAAACTCAGCTACCATATGATTCAGCAATTTCTCTTCTGGGTATTTATCCAAAGAAAGCAAAAACACTACTTTGAAAAGATATATGCATCCCCATGTTCACTGCAACATTACTTACAATAGTCTCACCATGGAAGCAATGTAAGTGTCCACTGATGGATAGATAAGAAATTGTAGTAAACACACACACACACACACACACACACACACACACACCCAAATGGAATATTACTCAGAGGGTAGAAAATAATGTATTCATGGCAACATGGCAAGAAAACAAAAAAATAACAAGTTCATAGGTACATAGGACAGAAGTGGTTGCCAGAGGCGTAAGGTATGGGATGGAAGAAATAAGTAAAAAGGGTCAAAAGGTACAAACTTCCAGTTATAAAATATGTAAGCCATAGAAATGTATGTTATGGTGACTCTAGTTAAAACAATACATTGCCTATTTGAAAACTGCCAAGACATTCATTTTTAGAAGTCCTCAAACAAGAAAAATTTTTAAGAGTGCATAGGGATGGGTGTTAATTATACTTATCATGGTGACCATTTTGCAATATATACGAATATCAAGTCGCTATGTTTTACATCTGCAGCTGATGCAATGTTATATGCCAATTCCACTGCAGATTTTAAAAAAAGGAACATTTTTCTTTGTGCCAATATATTCATGATGACTTCATTCACAGAAATATAACTGAAATAGTCACATTAGTCCCAAAATTCCAGAAAAAATTGTACAAGTTATCTAGAGAAACCTTCTACCCTTGTGGTGTTTCGAGGATAGCCCATAGCTGAATAGCCTGTAGGACCAGGGGCCCAACAGCATCTGGCTGGCAACTGAAGACAAATTGTCTATTTTTGAGATGATGATCAATCTTTATGAATAATTCTCTTGCAGGCCCCCCATTACAGCCATGCTAAACTTTGGGGAGGGTATGGGTGCTTGGTCAATATAATTAAGTCAACAAAACCTCCCTGAGAAAGCACTACAAAGATGTATGACTTTGTAGATGGCTCCTTGTAGCTTTTGTGACCATGGGGTGAAACTTAATGGCAGTTGTTTTCAGTTCGGGGTCTCATCTCCAAATCCATGGCAATATAAAAAGATCCTGTACAATACTCTTTAGTATTGTGTATGTGTGTGTGTGTGTGTGTGTGTGTGTGTGTGTATATATATATACCTTATATATATATATATCTTATATATATATATATCTTATATATATATCTTATATATATATCTTATATATAAAAAATATATGTATCTTATATATATAAAATATTTTTATATATTTTTACTAAATACATTTAAAATATATTTTACAATATATTTTAAATATCTATTTCACCATATTTATAAATATATATGTAAATACAGTATATAAATATAAATATATATTCTCTAAAAAGTTATACAGTATATAAATATAATTTACATAAGATATAATATTAAAATATATTTTATATATGATATATACAATTACATACATTAATTATAAAAGGATTCATCAAATGAAAAAAAATTGACAATATTAACCAGAGGAATTTGGTTGATTTACACAAAAAAGTCAATTCTAAAGGAATATACTGAGAACATACAGGGTAACCTCATGTCCTGTGTCAAGTTCTCATTAATTCTATTTTCTTGATCAGATGATACTTTATATAATAGTTTAAATTAAAAGACATAAATTATGACAAGAGGTCCTATGTCCTGCTTGGGCATATCAGACTCCTTTATTTCATATAATATTTGAAATAGCTTTGTTAATCAAGGAATATTCAGGAACACTGAAAGAGACGTAGACACATACCTAATTTGCAATGTGATATTAAGCAAATATGCATTGAGCAACTGCTTTGAGTTCCTATTACTTTAAATATTTGGCATAGAGCATGAGCAAAATAGAATAAAAAACAAATCTTGCTTTCATGGGCTGTAAACCTGAGTGAGGAATACAGATAATAAATAAAAGACAGAGTGGTCATTTGTTGGCAGGTGCTAAAGATAACTTCAAATCTGGAAGGAGGTATGGGCAGTTTTGGTGAAAATACTTGAAAATTTAAATTGTCCGTTCACGGAAGTCCCCACTCCCCAAGGTGACTTCATCAAAGACTCCTAGGATGTGAGAGGGAAAGCCATTCTGCTATTAAGACAAGTATGTTTGGGCGGAGGGCAGAGAAAAGACAAAGTCCCAGAGCTAAGAGTTCACCTGATGGCCATTACAAATAGTTTAAGGTGGGGTAGAGAGACTCTCAGAACATTGTGAATGCATCAGCATTTACCTTGAGACAGGAAACCATTGGAAAATTGGGAGCAAAGAAATGAGGGCATCTGTTGTAGGTTTTCAAAAGGTACTGTGGCTTGTTTTTAAAAATAACCTGTATGGTCAAGAGTGGAAGTAGGTAAATCAGTTAGGAGACAATTTTTATAAATTAGATGAAAGGGATTGAGGTTTAGAAAGGGTCTGAAGGTGAAGTTGGTTTGAAATGGTTCTAAATCATGATGCCACTAAGGGTTTGGGGTCTAAGAAACTACAGGAAGGAAATGACATTTACTAAGACAGGGAAGTCTGAGGAGAAAGTTTGTAAGACAGAGCAAGAATTTGGGTTTTGGACATGCTAAATTTGCTTAATAGTTGCATGCAGACAGATGTGCAATTGGCAGTTGCATATAACAATTTTTAGTTCAGAGAACACTGAAATATGTATGTGGAAATAATTTATAAAGTAGGTATTATTTAAAGATGAGGCATTAGGTGAGTTCATTCTACTCAAGAAAATGAACATAAAATGAAAACAATTTCAAGGACATGCTGCACATTCCTACATAAAAATCTAGAAATGAGTAGGAAGACACAAAAATGAATGAATGAATGAATGAATAAAAATGGAGAGCAGTTATCCACAAGCAAGAAGGAAAACTATTTTGTCCTGGACAACTAAGTGTTTTCTCTGGGCAAGAATTTAGAAGAGATGACCAAGTAGCTCTTGCAAGTCAGTGTAAGAGTTCTGGCACAGGATTCACCAATGTCAAATGCATCAGTGTTGAAGTAAGGTGCAGACTGTGAGCTGACCATTTGCTTTAGCAACATGAAGTTTTAGCCATTGGTGATTATGATAAGTGAAGTTTTGGGTAAGTACATAGAAACTGGGTACAAGGCTTTATGAAGGAAATTGGTAAATAGAGAATTTCAAAACACTGAGTCTGTATAATCCTTCCAAGGAATTCTGATATAAAAGCAGAAAGAAAAATAGACCGGTAACCTGAGGGGTCTATCTAGTAGAGAAAAAAATCATCTATATAAATTGATGGAACAATCACTTAAAGAAGGGGAAGTTGTTACAGGCTGGAGGAGGCACGATAGAGGATGATGTTCTCAGATGGAAAAAAATTGAAAAGTGGTGAGGCTGTATTTAGATATGAATATGGGTGGTCTGACAGTCAGCAGGCTCAGGACCCAAGTAAAGCCAGTTTTTTGGTTTGAGTTCCAAGACAAGAAAAGCCTAATATCTCAGCTCAAATCGTCCAGCAGGAAGAGTTCCCTCTCCTTTGCCTTTTTGGACTATTCAGGTTTTCAACTGATTGGATGAGGCCCATAAACATTAGGGAGGGCAATGTGCTTTACTCAGTCTCCTGATTTAAATGTTAATCTCATCCAGACACACCCTCACAGACCCCCAGAATAATGTTTGGCCAAATGCCTGAGCATCCTATGGCCCAGTCAAGTTAACATGTAACATCAACCAAGCCACGTGGATAGATGTAATAGAGTAGCGCATATATATATATATATATATATATATATATATATAATGGAATAAATATATAAATATAAATATATATGGAATATAAATATATATTTATATAAATTTATTTGAAATTTATTTTATTTATTTGAGTTTATTTGAGAGAGAGAGAAAGAGAGCACAAGTGGGGGGAGGGTAGAGAGAGGAAGAGAGAATACCAGGCAGGCTCCATGGCATCAGTGCAGAGCTCGATGTGGGGCTTGAACTCATAAACCGTGAGATCATTACCCGAGCCAAGATAAAGAGTAGGCATTTAACTGACTGAGTCACTCAGGTGCCCTTAGAGTAGCTTTTAGAAGTTCTTCCTGATTGCTTCCATTTAATATATAACATAGATCACCACAGAGTGATGATGCTGGTAGTGTTTACAATTTGAGAAGGGAAAGTGTGAAAAAAATCATTTACAGGAGAAAAAGAGTAAATTGTCTAGGGACCGTAGAATCACTGCCACTCATTGTTAAAGTCACACTGTTGTGTGTGGCTGGGAATTTATATTAAGATCGGTCAGGAAAAATGTAGAGATTTTACCAAAGCATACAGACTTACTGTGGCAAGCCCAGAGTATGTGGTGAGTTGGTTCAGTCAGGATTGGAACTGTGCTAGAAGTGCATGGAAAGAGAAACAGAAAGGAGAGAGAATTCAAGAATGGTACAAGAGGTGCACATAGCGATGTCCCATAAAATCCAACACCATAGGTGGAAAATAAGACGATAATACACAGTGAAATGGTTGGGAGACCCATGGAGTTCTTCTGGAGGTTGAATGACAATTGGAATCAGTGTACTACAGGGAATTAACTGGAATATAAGGGTTAGTGGCTGAAAATGGGGACTCCTGAAGTTGGTATAATAAGAGGGGTTATGATGATCGGTGATGAGGGGAGCCAGGGGCATGGAGTGAAAAGCTGAGGTGGGTGGAGAACAAAGTTATTAGTAGATATGAGTCCAAAAACTGTGAAGCCATGATATTGGAAGAATATACTACTTGGGCACAAAAATCATCGTACATTATGAGAGAATTATAAAGTTGGTGATAACAATCCTGGAGTTAGAATCTTTCATGAATGAGTATGGATCAATGTAGTTTTGCAGATGAACACAGCAAGGAGATACAGTAGGGGGTATAATCTGTTCGGACGGATTTGAAGGACTGGGAAAACAATGAAAACTGCAAGGACATCAAAAACTTTACCTACAGGCCCAGCAGCATGCTAGGTATGGAAAAGAAAACACACATTACTTAGGGTTGCTACAGCAAAGTGGTCCTTGGGGAGAAAGATTTCTGGTAGAGAAGAAAAAGTGAAGGAAAAGTGAAGGAAAAGGCAGATAAAAGGGTTTGAAAATGGAGGACATTTGTTGATGACTGGCTGTGAGTTTCAGGGGCCTAATGAAAGATTTTGGAATTCGGGAAGGATTAGAAGTAATATAGGAAAAGGAAAATAGAATTTTGTCTTGATGTGAGTCCCAGAATTGAGAGATTACCAGGGGTACTTGGCTTGTTGTAGTGAATTCACACAAAGGACAAAAGATGTAATCTCATAAATTCTGAAGTTTTCGAGGTATATGGCACCTAGGATTTAAATGCATGCTGTCAGCAGAGTGGTGGCTGTATTTTGAAAATCATGTAAAGATTTTAGACTCAAATTCAGTGCTTCAGATGTTAATATGGATGCTGTGTGAAGATAAATCCCTCACTCCAAAGCTCTCTTGGGTCTATGTCTTTTCACTCCTGCTGATGGGTGGGTGGAAATCAAGGGAAATGGTTGCCTTATCCGGAGCACATGCGATTCTGTGGCTCCCTCTTTACCCTGTTGTCAGCTCTGAGGTCAAGAACTTGACAAGTTTTATCTGAATAGTTGGTAATTAACCACACACAGATGGATCTGATGGACTAGGGTTTTCTAAAAATGATTCATCTTCGGAGGGGGCAGATTTATGAAACAAAATTATCATGGATTAAAATTTATGTCAGCACAAGACAAACTGAACATCAGCCCAGTGTGTTGGTCAGTGGCCACACGAACAACATGAAGCTATCTTTAAGCATGGCTTGACCTCCAAATCTCAATTCTTTCCCCACCTTTTCCTGACCCTTTTTGGATAGGAGAAGGGAAAGGTTTTTTTCTAAGAGAAAAACTGTGATCCTTACTGTCAGTCTATAAACTCTATTTTGAAAAGACATTCTACAAGGTGGATCAAGGGATTTATTAAACATTTTCCTACCAGCTAAAAAGTACAGAAAAGCACTGGGCATAATTGGTCTTCCTGAGGTGGGCACCAGCATCAATAGCCATCCATGAATATATTGAAGAATGAAAGTTTGGAAAATAACAGCAATGTTACAGGTAGGTAGTGTCTCAGCTGCCACAAGGGGGTTGGAGAGGGATGGCCATTGGGGAAAAGCAAGGACAGGAGGGTAGAAGCTTTAGAGTTGAGTCCAGTGGTAATGATACAAGACTATCCAGCCCTAAGTGGCTGGAGGCTGGTTGAGGAACTAAATACAAGAATCCTGTCAGTTGGGGCACCTGGGTGGCTCAGTTGATTGGGCATCTGACTTCAGCTAAGGTCACAATCTCATGGTTCATGAGTTCAAGCCCCACGTCAGGCTCTACGCGGACAGCTTAGAGCCTGGAACCTCATTCAGATTCTTTGTCTCTCTCTCTCTCTGCCCTGCCCCGCTCATACTCTGTCTCTGTCTCTCAAAAATAAATAAACATTAAAAAAAGAAAAAAGTTCTCATCAGAAGAATCCTGTGAGAAGATCACATCATTTAAGTGGGTGAGAGCTCAAGAATTTATTTTTAATACTTTAAAAAATGTTTATTTATTTTGAAAGAGTGTGTGTGTGCATGCATGTGAGAGAGGCAGAGAAAGAGAGAGAGAGAGAGAGAGAGAGAATCCCAGGCAGGCTCTGTGCTGTCAGCATGGAGCCTAATGTGGGGCTCAATCCCACAAACTGGGAGATCATGACCTGAGCCAAAATCAAGAGTCAGACACATAAGCAACTGAACCACCTAGACATGTCAGAGCTCCAAGATTTCAGATGTGTGAACTGTTGCAGATGTAACACACACACACACTCACCTAAATAACCAATCGAAGAAGGTATTTCCCAAAATAGACACATAGATTAGCTGTCGTAGACTGCAGTCTAATTAAAGACATTAAAGTTTAACGTGTTGGTGAGAACTAATGAGCTGGTGACTTATAATGGCACACATATTAAAGTACACCTAATATTGAAATTAGCTAGATGATCTCATCATTAGACATTCTTACTAACTAATGTTTTGGAAAATCAGAAAATGGGTTAAGAGAAGCTACCTTTCCAGAATTCCCCTTGTGCATGAATACTAACTTCCCCTTTTAAATTTTCCTCAGGATTTGTATTGTTGGGGCATGCCATGGGCTTCCCCACATTACCTAATTTAAGGCTAGTCTTCTCATATCTGAATCTGGGCCATCTGGTCTCAGTATGATCAATAGCATAAAATCTGCTTCTTTCAGTAAACAATCCAACTTTTTTTCAATTGATCAGAACCTCGATTCACTTACTTCCTTTGCCTTATACCCAGCCAGCACTTTCTGGTTTTTGAGTAGAGAGTGTTAATTAATTCAACACCTCGTAGAGGGATGAAAAGGAAAGAAAGTCATTGTAGATGTCTCAGCACTCAAACACCACAGAAATTTATTTCTTGCTTATATAACAATTTTAGGAGATTGTTCATGTTGAGGGGGTAGCTCTTCTCTATGTCATTTTTCAATGACCTAGATGTCCTTTATATAAACCCATCATCTCTGAGTACCTCATTACTGAATGCTTTCAAGGGGCAAAGTGGCAAAAGAGCTTGGGCAGGCATTCTTGTGTCTTAAAACTGAGAAGCATACATTAGTTTTGAAGACATTGGTCACATCACCACACCCAACTACAAAAGGTGGGAGGTGTGTTGGCTGTCTACGGGCAGCTACTTTCCAGCAACTCTTCTCCTTAATACAGTAAGTGAAAATGGAATTTGGTGGACCAGCTCAACATGGACTATCCCTGTGGGCCACAGAAATCTGTATCCACTCCTACTGCCACACAAAGAACGCTCACTTCCTTAGGGATGTAACCAAAAGTCTATCCAATCACTTCAGACATAGCAAAGTCCAGGATCTCGAGTAACGTGCAGACTTTTCCACTGAACCCAGAAATGGCTCCTTATGGTGTTGCCACTCAATAAGCAAAAAGGAAAAGTTCCCTGACGATGCACCCATTAGGCCTGCTGACATGTTTACGGAGATAAACTGATGGGAATAGAACACATCCCAGGTATGCAGGTCTTCTGTTACACACTGCATCCTGACTCGGTGCTCAGGGACCCAGCAGGTGTGGACATCAGCGCTGGGGGAGGGAGGAGGAACTTCTTAAATTAAGAGACTGAGGAAGAATCAGACCTGGCCCTGGTAGTTCTGGGGCCTGGGATTGAACAGCATTATAATGGAGCAAATACTGGTGTTTAGCACCCAATTTTGCCAGCATATCATTCATGGGAGAGGAGCATCATTCCATCAGCTGGAGTGATCTGGGCCCTGTGCTGACAGATGTGTCAGAAGACAGGTCAGTGTCACAATAGCATTCCTGTGATTTGGGGAGTACACCCCCTCCCGTGGTGTCCAAGCCTTGTGTTGGCAGCATGGAGCACTTGGCTGACAAGTGACTTGCCTTATCCCATCAGGACTCTACCAGAATTGACGGTGTTAGGTACCTGGCCATACCCAGTTTTCATGCTTTGCAGGAGCCCACTCTGCAATCTGTTATTCCTTACGTCTCAAATATGTAGATCAGGGAGTCATTAGATTATATATCACCACATGATTGCCTATAGGAAACATGAAGAAACTTGCAGAATAGGCACATGTAGTACCGAAAGATTGATTATATTTTAATCCTTTGTTTTGGTTTTGAGCTTCTGACAGATATGTCACTTAAAGACATTGATGAGAATTATGTTTAATACGAGTAACATAATTCTCAAGAAAGATGTATAGACTCAGACTTAAGGAAAATTTTTATAGGTGGAAAAGTCACAATATTAAATTTTAAAGTATCTTAAGGCAAATAAAACTTTTCAAAACACAGTAGTTTTAGGATAAGAACAAAGGAAAAGTTTTTGTTGTTGATAAAAAATACAATGTCTACCTTTTTATGTGATGGAGGGCATTATTAAGTGCTTAAGCTAGCTTTTAATACTTTTTATACAATGCTAAGTTATTCCTGACTCTATGGAAAAATTTTAGCTAAAGGTATGATTATCAAATAATCTGTTAAGGTTTTACCTTTTGTGTCTAGAATCACCTATTCTTATATATATACATATACATATATATGTGTGTGTGTGTATATATATATATATATATATATATATATACACATATATGTGTATAAGTATAATTGAAATATATATTTTTGGTTTTTGTGTCTTTTTTAATATTTGATATGTCTGAAGTTTGTGGGAACATACTTGGAAGGAAGACTGAGCAAGAATTCTAGTGTGTGATAAGATATTTAGGTATGAACTGTGAATTTCTTATCTTGTTCAGATCAAAGATAATAAACTCTACATAACAAACTTATCTTTAATAAATAGACTTATGCCAGAATAAGGACAAATAGCTATATTATTATATATATGTGCAAATTAGATCATGTTATGACTAAAAAGTAAAATTATAAACTTATATTTCTGGTTATATTCACACAGGCATAGATTTAATATAAATATGAATCTTTAAAGATTTTGTTTATGTGTAATAAAATGGAAATTCTTTCAACTGAGTGAGGAAAAGATCATTTTTTATATTTTTACTAAGAAGATCAAGTATACGCGGGTGGCTCAGTGGGTTAAGACTATGACTCCTGATTTCGGCTCAGGTCATGGTCTCACAGTTCATGAGATCGAGCCCCATGTTGGGCTCTGCGCTGACAGTGGGGAGCCTGCTTGGGATTCTCTCTCTCCCTCTCTCTCTGCCCTTCCCCCATGCACTCTCTCTCTCAAAATAAATAAACTTAAAAAAATCAGAACCTTTTTTCTTTATTTGGGTGAATTCTCTTTTATTTTTAAAAATGCAAATATTAAATATGTATTCTCCCATTTAACTTAGGAGGTTTCAAAAATACCATTTTTAAAAATTCAGAGGCAGTAGCTGGCTTGATGTCATTGTTAAATTACAGATTTGGTCAAATTATTACTTTGATAAGCAGAGCTCCAAAAGCCTGAGCTATTTTAACATGGTTTGAAAAATATCAGTTGGACTAAGTCTAGAGCAGATCAAGAGATTTTTGGTTTTAGTTACTATATTAATAGTTGGTATTAATCCAATTGTACCGATCATATTTTATTATGTCATTAATAAGATTGCATTAAACTCTAAATTTGCGTTTACTGTTATTTATTCTTATTTTCATTTCTTGTATAGTCGTGATGGATTTGATTTACCATTATTTCACTGACTATATTGATGAGATATATTTTTCCTTATCATAGGAAATATGACGATAAAAGCAAAACGAGCTATGGGTTTGAGAAATAAACCCAAAGGCACCTGAGGGATGTGACACACAGTTGGAGTTCACTGTGTTCTTGGCCTTTAATTTTTATGAGATTGCCTTTGTTTGAGGGTTAAGTCTCTAAGATCTGGCACTGAAGGAGATTGGTGGGTTATTAAATATAAAAGATCTTACAGGGGAAGAAAAACATTAGCTTCAGCTTCAGAAATATTTAAAATACAAGTTAGTTCTGAGGAATTTAATGAACATGCATTCTCTGACTTTTCTGATTTGATAATCATAAACTCGTTAAAATTTAGTTTTCATGTTTTTATTAAATTGTGTAAGTTACATCACAAGTGCATTTGAGATTTTTACCAGTTTTTGGTTATTTGAACAGTTAAAGGACATCAGTCATGAAATGTTCTTTCCATGGCTAATTAAGTTCTCATGGAAGTATGAAAAAGCCATGCAGGTAACACCTTAGAATTTATTGTACTAGCAGTTATCTTTAAGGTAGATTTGGACTCTGTTCAACTCTTACTTTTAATTAATTCTGAATCCTTCACTGCCCTTTCCTGGAAGCATCTTAAGTCTTCCCTGTTTGCCACATTACCATTTACATGTTTAAGTGTTTTAAGACATGCAGGTAGAAATATCAAAGATAGAATTGATGAGAATTGCCCTGAATCATGCAGGAGGGTTGCCAGCAAGAGTGAGTTTTAAATTCTTCAATAATGCCCAGATTCAAGCCTGGAGAAAGGCTTTCATAGAATTAGTTCATCTAGGCCTATTTTGCTAAATGGGTATAAAGAAAAGACAAGAAAGACAGGAAGGCTAGGTTATTGGCAAAACGTTTGCTAAAGTAGGATAATGTAATCTAAGCCGGGCAAGAGGAAGTGGAAAACTAAAAGAAGTTTAATAAATGGGAAAACGTTTAGAAGGCAAAAGACTAAAGCTTCTATTTAAGTAAGTACATACTCTTACTGTGGCCTAGCAAGGGTAGAGGGATTTGCTTTTGAATGGAGAAAACATAAAATCAGACCTAAGGAGGGTAGGATGGGTCCAGATGTGAATATGTGAATAAGTTTTTATGTTTCATGGAGAAAGTGATAACAGGACACCGACCAAGGTGTCATGGGGAGAGATTCTCAATCTTCCAAAGATACAACCATGCTATCCATTCATTCACCATGTCAGGCGATAGTGTGTCAGGCACTAGTGCTAGAAATTCTTTCGTGAGTAAAACGTGCAAGATTCTCTGCCTTCAACTGGCTCACATTTCAGTTGTGGAAGCTAGGAAGAGAGCCCTTAATGAAAAATAAGTAAGTACAAGTATAGCTGGAAGAGAACACTGGCTATGAGGGAAAATGGCGCACACAGGTTAGAGGACAATGTGTGTGCACAAGAAATTGGAAAGAGGGACATGAGGTCTTCAGAAGAAGGAATCATATGTGTAAGGAGGTGAAGGAGAGTAGGGAAACACAATGGGATCCTGGAGGAAAGACACATGCAGAGAAGTAAAAGCAAGCCCATTACGAAGGGGCAGCGAGGAGACTAGGGTATCTGGAGCAGAAGAAGCCCGAAGGGGGACTGTATGAAATGAGGGCAGAGAGGCACCAGGGAGGCACCCCCTGTAACCTTGCCAACTTTGGGGCTGACTTCAGAGTCACTCTGAGACGTTGGAAGCCACTGTCACATTCTAGCTGAAGGGTTTTGTTTCAAGGGTGTCACCATGCCTGGCAGATTAAGAATGGATGGAAGGCTAGCAGGAGCAGCAGACGTAGGGGGAGGAGTTATGGGGTGACCACAAGATTCTGACCAGAAGCCAACAATGATCTGCACTTCAGCAGTTGCTGTGGAGATGGAGAAAAGCCATCAAAGACCAGATATATTTGGAGCAAGAGTTCAGTCGTGGTGTAAAAGGTAAACTGGTATGAGAACATCGAGGGAGAGGCAGTTATAGGGATGAAAATTACTTCTTCATTGTTGCTTTAGCGGCACAGAATATTACTTTTAGGTTATTTCATATGTATTTCAAAAAGTATTTGAGAAAAAGGAAGCCTGGTGGTTTCACTCACTTTGTTTGGCTCGTCTAAGAACTGCAGCGAGAATATGCAACGTTTTCAATAAATGCTTAACAGAAATAGAATTTACTTTCATTGGGTCTAGGCAGAATGATTGGTTGATGGTAAATAAAAAAGATTGGTCTTGTTATTTTCAAAGCAGTATTTAACACTAGGACGGTAATTCACAGCATAAATACTTAACACAGCAGCATAGTCTGGATAATGAACAGCAAGCAAACCATGAATGAGATGAGGCGAGATCATGCCGATGCGGATTTCTTTCTTCAAAGCTCTTAATTCTGCGTGATTCCGTAATTTAAATATTATTCTCTGAGACCTACACTTCATTTAGCAGGTGATTGAGTATATTTTCCTTCTACCAGGTCTTGGAAAGTGGTTCAGTTAAATGTTATTTGGAAAAAGTTATCAGATCATTAAGAAAATGTTCAACTATTTAAAAGTATCCATAAATTGCCAAAGTTTTTAATGGTTTGTATGACAAAACTAGCAGTTATATGTTCTGTATTTGATTTTTTAAAATATAATTTATTGACAAACTGGTTTCCACACAACACCCAGCGCTCATCCCAACAAGTGCCCTCCTCAATGCCCATCACCTGTTCTGTATTGTAAATATATGAAACCTTTCCTAGATAGAAATGGTTTACATCAACTAGACTTATAAAATATAAGTTCTATTCTCCTTATATTCTATGAACTTAACTTATTCTTCCATCAAGCAAATCAAAAAGAGGGTCTGAAAAGATAAAGTTTAGGATTCAGGGAGGCTAAGATCATATTCTGGATTGCTAGTTTTTCCATTTTATAACCTCCTTCAAAAACACTCTGAATTCTTTGAAGAGAAAAAAAATATTTTCACATCGTCATCACTTCCATCATATGTAAAAGTTATCTAATGTAAAGAATAATGATTCTAGGGTCAAGTCTAGGATAATGCCAATTTCACAGCCCACAACTTTTAAAACATCCCTTTATCAGGTCATCTTGTAACAGACAACAATTATAATTCTATATGTATAGAAAGAATTCCTTAAAATAGGAAACTCTGAAAGGAAACTGTAAATGTAATCTATACTATATCAATGACATGGCAGAGAGACCAGTATTTGCTCAGTGGGAGGCAGTTTAGGATCAATTTATAGCCTGCCCCCCATGAAACCTTCAAGATTCACTGTTATTAGATGGTCGAGTTATCCGAAATCTTTCAGAAAAAAATCTATCTAGATGTAGGCATATATCCATCTATATCTATATCTATATATCTATATCTATATCTATATATCTATATCTATATCTATATCTATATATAAAATCCATAAATTTATAATCTATATAGAGATATATGGAGAAATTAAATATATAAATATCTTTCATAATCCACATTTACGGTACTGGGTAAACCACAATGATAAAAAGTTTACACATTAATAATGCATTCATGACAATAATTGTCCACTATATACTAGACTCTGGGTTTAAAATAAACCCACACCTATATGGTCAATTAATCTGGACGGCTGTATGTAAAGGAATAAAACTGCACCACTTTCTCACACCACACACGAAAATAAACTCACAATGGATTAAAGACCTAAATCTGAGACCTGAAACCATCAACTCCTAGAAGAGAGCACAGGCAGTAATTTCTCGGACATTGACTATAGCAACATTTTTCTAGATATGTCTCCTCGGGCAAGGGAAACAAAAACCAAAATAAACTATTGGACTATACCAAACTGAAAAGCTTTTGCACAGTCAAGGAAACCGTCCACAAAACAAAAAGTCAAACTACTAAATGGGAGAAGGTATTGGCAAATGATAAAATTAGTAAGAGTTTAATATCCAAAATGTATAAATAACTTATAAAGCTCAACACCGAAAAACCCTAAATGATCGGATTAAAAATGGGCAGAGGACCTGAACAGACATTTTTCCAAAGTAGACATACCCATGACTAACAGACACAGGAAAAGATGCCCAACATCCCTCATCACCAGGAAAATGCGAACAAAAAACTCAGCGAGACGGCACTGCACACCTGTCAGATGACTAAAATAAAAACTACAAGAAACCACGAGTGTTGGTGAGGATGTGGAGATAAAGGAACCCTCATACACTGGTGATTGAAATGTAAATTGGTGCAACCGCTGTGGAAAGCAGTATGGAAATTCCTTAAAAAATGAAAAAAAAAAAAATAGAAATATCATACACTCTTGTAATCCCACTACTGAGTAAACTCCACTACCCTGTGGAAACAAAAACACTAAATTGAAAAGCACCCCTGTGTTGGGGCGCCTGGGTGGCGCAGTCGGTTAAGCGTCCGACTTCAGCCAGGTCACGATCTCGCGGTCCGTGAGTTCGAGCCCCGCGTCAGGCTCTGGGCTGATGGCTCGGAGCCTGGAGCCTGTTTCTGATTCTGTGTCTCCCTCTCTCTCTGCCCCTCCCCCATTCATGCTCTGTCTCTCTCTGTCCCAAAAATAAATAAAAAATGTTGAAAAAAAAAATTAAAAAAAAAAAAAAAAAAAGAAAAGCACCCCTGTGTTTAGTGCAGCATAATTTACCATAGAGGAGATATGGAAGCAACCTAAATGTCCATGGATGGATGAATGGATAAAGAAAAATGTCGTGTATGCGTGTGTGTACGTAAATGCATGTATATATGTGTCTCTGTGTGCATATATACAAACACCTACACACAATGGAATATTAGTCATAAAAAATGAGTCTTGCCATTTGCAACATGGATGGACCTAGAGGATATTATGCTAAGTGAAATAAGTCAGGGAGAGACAAATACCACGTAATTTCATTTTACGTGGTATCTAAACCACAAAACGAACAAAAAGAAATAAACAAAAAACTCAGAAAAAGACCCATAAATCCAGAGAACAAACTGGTGGTTCCCAGAGCAAAGAGAGAAGTGGGGGAATGGGCAAAATGGGTGAAGGGGAGTGGCAGACACAGGCTTCCAGTTAGGGCATGCGTAAGTCCCATCAATGAAAGGTACTGCACAAGGCATATGGTCTACGGTATGTAATAGCGTTATATGGTGACAGATGGCAGGTACACTTGTGGTGATCATAGAATAATGTAGAGAGTTGTAGAATCACTATGCTGTACGCCTGGAACTAATGTAGCACTGTGTCAAATATACTTAAATAAAAAGAAATGAAGATATGGGGTAGAGATCGTCTCAACTTGTCATTGAAATGTAACATTCACTTGTAGCACTATATACATTCATACTAACAATAAACCATGCATTTAGTAAAAATATATAGATCTATGATATGACCCAGTCATTTCACCTCTAGGTATTCACGCAGAGGAGATGGAAACAGGAGTTTGACAAGATATATGCATCGTCAGTATTTATCGCAGCATCACCCACAGTAGCCAAGATATGGAAACAACCAATATGTCCATCAACAGATGAATGGCTAAGACTTGGTACATACACAATAGAATATTACTCAGCTATGAGGAAGGAGGACAGCTTTCTATTCGCCAAAGCAAGAATGTAATTTGAGCATATTATGCTAAGTGAGGTAAGTCAGACAGAGAAAGGTAAGTGGTCTATGATTACTTATATGTGGAATCCAAAAAACTTAAACCTATAAAAAACAGTTATTAAATTGGTGGTTACCAGGGGTTGGGGTGGGTAACAAGAGTGATGGTGTTTAAAGGTACAGACTTGTAGTTAGCAGTAAATAAACCATATGGATCTAATAGCCAATGTAATGAATATAGACCATATTATACTACAATGACGTAATGTGATAAATCTTGCCACACCAGCAATCATATTACAGTATATAAATATATCAAAGTAACATGCTGTGCAGCATAAACTGTCATATTTATTAATTTTTTAAAAAGCAAGAAAATATCTACCAGTATTGTGTCTTTCTCATAAGTTTATGTTTCCCATCTTTCACTGGCCTCGCAGGATCTCTATGCCTAACCAAAAATACAAAACAAAGTCATCAATAATTCCTGGAGGAAGAAACTCAGAATCATTTCATCTAAACTTACCACCCAGTGTGGACTTTTCTTGTTACAGGAGAGGGAATAATACCCCCAAATAATCTTAGTCTTTCCCCTGCATTTCACGGGCTGCTTGTGGTTAAGCAAACACACCTGGTTAAGGTGTGTGACAAATTCTGGCCAGTGGGTCACAGACATATCTGACACATGGCAAAGCCAGGTCACAACCTCACAGAATGGGTCTGGGTTCTGAGTATCATCGTACCCTTTCAAGTTCAGGTTGGGGAGTCAGATCTTGGAAGTGACCATGAATGCTGAATCACAACATGAAGGACAGATGTCCTGGAACACCAAATCTCCAGAGGACTGTGCTTCAATGAGAAAAATCACATTTGTTGTATTTAGATCCTTTTTTTGCCCTTTAATCCTGTATCAGCCCAGCCTAACCTGCCTAATTTACTTTCCCATACAGTTTTTAAGGTTATAACTAACAGAAAATTAATTGTGGGGCATTTCACCTCTTATCTTTGGCAGATTTTGTATCAAATTACAATTTTTTTCCTCGTGACTTTGTCAGACTTTTTTTTCCTTTCCAAGTTTTTATTTAAATTCCAGTTAGTTAACACACAGTGCAATGTTATTTTCAGGTGTAGAATTTAGTGATTCAACACTTCCATACATGACCATCAGTGTGTTCTCTATAGTTAAGAGTCTGTTTCTTGGTTTGCCTCTCTTTTTGTTTCCCCCTATTGTCATTTGTTTTGTTTATTAAATTGTCAGGACTTATCTTTAAACCAGTCTAAGCTGCCTAATTGTACTTGTTTAATGGATTTAAGTGTATTCAGGATTTAAAATCTTCTCCTAGCACTACCATTTAGAAATTTATTTTCTGAGGATGGTGTTAATATCTGTTTTTATCTTCCATTTTTTACTGAATGATATATTAGCAATTTTTATTATTCCGGATTAATAGCTAGCATCTCCGCATTCCACAGATATGATTCCACTAAGCGCTGGTTCATACCCTCTGATTGGTCATTCTTTTGTAGGGAAATTATCTTTCGACAGTAGCTATTTTTTAATTGTTTTTAAATGTTTATTCGTTTTTGAGAGAGGCAGAGAGAGAGAGAGAGAGAGAGAGAGAGACAGACAGACAGACAGAAAGACAGACAGACAGACAGAATCCAGAGCAGGCTCCAGGCTCCGAGCTGTCAGCACAGAGCCTGATGTGGGGCTTGAACCCACAAACCGCAAGATCATTTCCTGAGCCAAAGTCAGAGGCTTAATCTGAGTCACTCAGGTGCCCCAGCTGTGGCTGTTTTTATAATATTCTCCTTGACTTTTATTCTGTAAAAATGTTACATTCTGTAATATTTATTCTGTAATAAATAAAAAATATTTATTCTGTAATATGCCTCCTTGTGAATTTCTTTTTACTTGTGGCATTTTTTTTTATTTCCCAAATTTGAAGGTTAACTTTTAAAATTATTTCTGATAAAAAGTGTTAAATGTCATTAAATATAGTTCCTTCTCTAGTAATTCTCTCGGTTATTTGTGAAGTAAATTCATGTGTAGATTCTATATTCTTTTTTTTAAATTATTTTTTATTTTTTTTAAGTAGGAGCCATGCCCAACTTGAGGCTTGAACGCACTACCCTAAGACGAAGAGTCTCATGCTTTACAGACTGAGCCAGCTAGGCACCCCCATATTCTATATTTTATCTAGTTTGGATTTCTCTCACCTCTCCATGATACTAAGCTTTTGTCACTCTTGCTGGGCTGAATTCTGTGACATGTAGATTTCACTAAGTCGCTATTTGGCAGGTTTGAATCAACAGTTTAATCCACCTTTTGAAATTTTAATTTTAACATTTTCTCATGTTTAATAGTGCTCTATTTTACTTTTTCATATCTGCCTGATATTTATGATAGTGTTTGAAGTTTTAGCCCTTTAAAGGCTTTAAGGTAATTACTTTATACTCTTTAGCTTATTATTCCAAAATATAAATACTTGGACATCTCCTGCTCCTCCTTAATCATAAGGTCTGTCTGTGATATTGGCTTGTATTCTTCTACACTTGGGAACTTGGTCAGTCATCTCAAATTCTATGAGGTTTTATTTACAGGTGATACGAGAGGCTTGGGTTGAAGATGTGTTCCCCTGGAGAGAATTTGCTTTTGTTTTTGTAAAGCAACCTATGAACCCTTTTACATTATTTTTGTGACTGTGGTTTACACAATCATATTGGTAATAAAAGTCAGACCCTAAACACCAATGTGGAAGGACAGTGGAAATATAGTCCCCACCTAGAACACAGGCTCTAAGAGAAAACATCTATGTAATATTGTATATAGACAATATCCACATAGATCCCTTAGTTTTTCCTCCTGTTTAACATCTGTAGGGCTTAGCTTTGCTGGGGCAAATCTTAGTTCCCAGTCGGCTGCAGCTTACTGAGATTGGCTGATGGTCAAGTGTAACTAAAGTCTCAGAGTTTAGGCTTCTATTCTCCACTTTGAAACCCTGCTGCTTTAAAATTTTGGTTTCTTTGATGTTATCTTTTATCATGAGGGTTAGTTATTAATGTCAAGAATGACTGTAATTTTATTCATCATTACTAGGTGCTTTCAACTGTAGGATTCCTAAATATTAAGGTGTGAAAGGCCACTCTTGCTGTATGATAGCTATGCCACAAACACTTTTCTCCTCGTTAATGTATTAGTCTAATTTATATCCAATAGCTCCTTTCCATACATTTCTTGTCACTCTGAAGCCTAAAGATTTTCTGCCATTCCAGAGGTTTCCTCAGTGGAAAACTCTTTCTTTCTTCCTTTCTTCCTTTCCTTTCCTTCTCTTATTTTTTCCTGTACACTTAGCTAGTGCTCATGGTCTCTCAGTAGCCCTCCTTTACTTTTACAGCCCTTCCTGCTCACAGGTTCAGCCACGAGCATGCAAAGCATCTATCCCTCCAAAGCATCCCTCAGTATGTTCAAGGTTGGCCTCCTATACACATTCCATCCAACTACACTAATGCCTTAAGTACTGGTAATTCTGGATCCAGATTTTACATCCCACTCTTTGAGACAGTGAAGTCTTTAACTCCCTGACTAGTCCTTGCCTCTTCAGTGGATCTCACTCTTAATTTTGTCTCAGACCTAATTTCCTTTTGTAGCCAGAGCCACGGATACAATTAACCTTTATTCCCCTTCTACATATTAACATATTATACCAAAAAGTAAATATATGTGGGTTTGTTTCCTATTATTCATATATGGAATATGGACTATATTTGGAATAATATAAATATTTGGAGGTCTCCAGGCATTTAGATCTCATCTCTGGACAGAGGTCTGACCTTAATTCTGGAATGCAGAAAAAACAAACATTCATTTCTATTGCTCTGGGTTTAGAGAGATCCTGATTATCTCAGCTTTTAAACTGACATCCCATCTAGAAGCTCAGCTCTACATATTCATGGACCCAGCTCTATTCATAGCTGTGATTTCTTCCTAAACACTTGTGTAATATTAAGGTGATCAAGATATTCCAGTTTCCCACTAAAACTTTCAGTTTTAGAGCTGAAATTTCTTTGTTCCAATACACCCCCTTGTCCTTGAAAATCAGGCACATTGTGTAATAAAGTTTATATTGTATATTTACTATTCATAGTCTAATGATATACTAATATTCTGAGGTTACATACTTGACTTTATCATGTGAAGTAGGTGATTTTTCTGTTGATAAAAAGGCACAAAAATAACAAAATTCCACAATGTTTTTAGCTCTTTTTCAAAAGGACAGGGCGCCTGGATAGCTCAGTAGGTTAAACATCCAACAGCAGCTCAGGTCATGATCTCGCAGTCTGTGGGTTCAAGCCTCGTGTTGGGCTCTGTGCTGACAGCTCAGAGCCTGGAGCCTGCTTTGATTCTATGTCTCCCTCTCTATGCCCCTTTCCCACTTGAGCTCTCTCTCTTTGTCTCTCTCAAAAATAAGTAAATGTCAAAAAAGTTTTTTTTAAAGGATAAATAAGAAAACGATTTCACATACACGGTAAGATGACCTAAAAAGACCTAAATTTCTCTGGGAATTTTGAACATGACAAGTAAAACATATACTTTCTACATGAGTAAACTAGAGCAACATGTTCTTCAACCATTTCCTTACACATGCATCAAAACAGAATTTAGACATGGTTATTTAGGTGTAACTTAGGTGTAACTACTTAGGTGTAACTTGATGACTTTCTTGTACACAGAAGAAACAGACACTGTTGAGTAATGGCCTGTTTTATTCTTCCTTATATTTATATTTGTTCTTATTATAAATCAGGTCAAGTGGTTTTATGAAGGTCTATGTAATGTGAATGAATTCTCCAAGAATTAATCTAGTATTTTTGGCTCATCCTGGGAAATAAGAAGTGACCCAAAATGATTTCAATCACTTCAGGATTTCCAGGATCTAGGGACAACTTTAACACTCTGGTAGTAGAATATTATTGTCCAAGATGACCTCTGTAAGATAGTCTTCATGACTTCAGATAAATTAAGACTTCGTCATGGTAAGAAAAGGCAGGACTTTATCTTCATAGGGAAAATGGGTTATAATAAGCACTTAGACTCCTTCAATCCCTTGAAATTGAACTCCCTCTAAAATTATAACCACTTGTCTCTTCTCTTCTCCATCTATACTTTCTGCTGTTACCAACTACTCCTGTGCAAGAACAACCTGCCTTACCTATGACTTCCAAACATGATCTTCAGTTTCCTTCATCTTCTGAGCCCTAAAACTGCCATGGATGTTCACCTGAATTCTCAAATAGTGGATAGAGAATATGAAACTCAATGTACACCTCTTCCCTAGAAATTTGTACTTTCTACTTAGTTCTTCTAGGTATCAAGTAAGACAATCGATCAAATGCATCCTGCCTTCTAGGTTAGCACCAAATGCTCACCTGGGACGTCTCTTTCACTCAACTCTCAAAATTTAATTTCTTACAAAATTCCGTCAATTTTCACTTTCTCTTGAGTATCTTGCATGTTTCTATTTTTAAGGCCACAATTCAATCCATTGGTAATTTGTGTCTAAATTACCACAATCATCTCATAATTGGAAACTATATTTTGTTTAGTGTATGCATATGTATATATATGTTTATGTTAACAAAATGAAAAACAAATCCAAAACCAAAAAACTATCGCCAGATTTAGAGGCATCAAACAACAGCCATTTTATCTCACCATTTTGTGAGTCAAGAATTTGGGTAATTCAACTCCATGTGGCTTCCTCTGGGACTACATGCACTAGTTATTGAGTTGGTCTGGAGAGTCCAAGTTTGCTTAATTCATATGCCTGGCATTTGGGACAGATGGTTGGATGAGCTTATCTGGGCCACTCTTCCTCTTAAGGTCTTGTCAGGGACTCTACTTGTGCTCTCACTGGGAGAGTGGACTTCTTTTTTTTAATTTTTTTTTTTTTAACGTTTATTTATTTTTGAGACAGAGAGAAACACAGCATGAACGGGGGAGGGGCAGAGAGAGAGGGAGACACAGAATCAGAAGCAGGCTCCAGGCTCTGAGCCATCAACCCAGAGCCCGATGCGGGGCTCGAACTCGCGAACCGCGAGATCGTGACCTGAGCTGAAGTCCGCCGCCCAACCGACTGAGCCACCCAGGCACCCCATGGGAGAGTGGACTTCTAAGGTGGCACCCCAAAAGCCTCTAAGGGAGCAAGGAGAAAGCTGCCAGGCCTCTTAAAAGTGACACTCAGAACCACCATATTGTCACAGCATCTGTTTTACCCATACTCTTTTGGTCAGAGGTAGTTACAGCTCAGGTTCAAGTGGAAGGGGAATATATCCAAACCTCACAATGGGGGTTAGGGTGGTGTCAAAAATGTGCCGCTATGTTTTACCCACCAGTCTTCTTTGTGCCCATGAAAAATCTATGGTCATCTTAACAGTTCTGATATCTTACATTTCTCCAAGTTTGAACTTTTCTCTGAAATTCTGTCAGAATTTTCTCCCGAAGACACAAGGCTAATCTTCTACTACTGAAAAGTCGTAATTACCGTTCTGAGCTTCCATGCTTAGTATAAAAATTTATTTTCCTCTTTACTCTGTGCTTGTACCTTGTTACTTCTCTTATGCTTTGGATCCTATTGTCAGCTTTCTGATAGAACCAGACGATCAATGCCACTCTGCTTTACTATTCTCCTCAGAAGGAAAGCTTTACATCTCATTAGAGTTAGCCTTACTGAGGCCATATATCAGCAATGATATTTTCCATTGGCACAGCAAAGAAAACTCCAATTCAACCACATGGAACAACAAGGAATATTTTTCAGCTTACCAAATAAAACTTGTCCAGGCAGTGTGGTTTGAAAAGCACTTCAGTTCAGTGCATCTGTGTCCCCAGCATCACAGGTTTCCTCCAGCCTTATATTCTTCCAACAGTAGCCTACCGCTTTATCTCCCTCCCGGAGGCACGTTGGTTGCAGTAGTTTTCCTCTGGTGTGTGTGTTTTGTCAAAATTATAATGAATACCTATAACAAAATAGACAGCTATTAAAGGATAGGAGTCCTAAGTGACTAGCTTCTGCAAATAAGGATGGAGCATTGAGGGTTGAGGAGAAGAAAGCGGGCGAAGTAGCTGGAGTAATGCTGGCATGCGGAGGAAGGACTGAAGGGCCACTGGAAGCCTCTCAGCAATGACTCTGCTCAGAGTAAACAAGGGCTCAGCCTCTGTCAACTCAACTTGGCTCATTTCTGATTTACGGAATGCCATAAACCAAACATCTAGAACCTAAGAATATGCCATCTAATAGCTCTATCCCCTCTAATTTATCCAAACTAAGTTAATTATAACCCAAGGCTGTCTGCTCTACCTTCCCTCATTTCTTAAAATAAGATGAACATAATCACTTTGCAAAATTTCATATAAAGAGCCGCTTTGGGTGACTCTCTCCTCACGAGCATCCCTCCCCATCTCTACTTGCTTTTGTACTACGAATAGGATGTCTCTTCCTTTCCAATTAAATCCTATTCTTGTTCTAAGTCCCAGAGAAAACGTGGACTCCTTTAAAGCCCTTTCTAAGGAACAAGTTAGACTAAATCCTTCCCTCCATGCTGGATCATCCCTTTTTCACCGGTCCTTCAAGCGGACAACACAATGTGCACTTTGGAGTGATAGACATTCATTCAACTTCTGAATCTGCTGCTCACTTTGCCCCAGACAAATCAATAACCTTCCTGCACACTTATTTCTTATTTTTTAAATGTGGAAATCAGAACTCCTAGAATTAGCATTATTAATCATAAGATGATATACACACATATTTTTTAATGATTCTACTGTACATGTATATATGTTTTTATAAGAGAATTACCACATTCAGCAGTTAATTAATTTGGGTAAGAATTTCCTTGGACACTTTGCTGACAGCTAAGGACCTCCTTCTTCCGATAACAATGAACAAATAAAAATATATTACATGTTTTATGACCTTGGAAATGCAAAACCTGACTCACGAGTGTAGCTTCAATATATACTCAGAACTTTCATATTTACCTTTTCAAATGAAGCTAAAATTGCATCAAATAATGCCAGAACTCTTCATGATTATTTGGAGTAAATTAATGTCAGAAAGTTTCCTCTTTCCTTTATCCTTAGTGCTAAACTCAATTTGGCTAGCGGCTGCATTATGAATGCTGTCTCTATTAGCAAGAAAGGTATTATGAAGCCACATTTCAATTCTAAAGTCATCTGAAGGAAATATTTTAAAGTGTTCTTTGTTTTCAGGTATCTGGAGATTTCTGTCCACAGAAAAATTGACAAGACTTTGTAGTTTTCAATTCCATCTTGAAGAAGTGCTTTTTCCAGCTTTGCAAAGTTTGTGTAACTAGGCTGTGTCCTTTTCCAGAGAGTCTGCATAGAAAAGACCACATGGTTCTTTTTGCAACATCCATAATGGTGACTTTGGGATCTTAAAAAAAAGATGGATGCCATAAATGGGCCCAAACTACCCAAAACAGTGAAGCAAGGATAGAACTGCTTCCTGTTGAATTATTCTGAAATTATGCAATCTTTTTTTCCCATAAAATATTTATACCCATATATATTAAGACATGTCCTATTTTAAAAGGCCACTAGCCATCGACATGCCAGACAAGAATAGTAACCATTGTCCTGCAGGTATGTTCAGGGATTTCTTTAATCGATATTTTCTCATGACCCTGATTATAAGATGTCATGCCTATGGGAAAAACACATTTTGGTCTCATCGGCAGAGGCATTGATGCCATTGGATATTCACAGAGAAAGCCATGAGTCATAAAGTCATTTGGGCGTGTACCCTTTATACATGTAGCAAAATTAGATGTGATATACGGCGCCACGTGTCTTCCGTCTGATCTCAGAGCGAGAAGACTTTTCTTCCAGATAAAGTTCTACTTAGAAATGAAATGATTCATGACTTTGAACATATCAATTGCCTTTCTTAATTTTTTAGAGCGAGCAGGGGAGGGGCAGAGAGAGAATTTTCAGCAGGTTGCGTGCTCAGTGTGGAGTCCACTGGCTTAATCTCACAACTCTGGAATCATGGATCATGACCTGAGCCAAAATCAAGAGTCGAATGCTTGACTGACTGAGCCACTCAGGCGCCCCTCAATTGCCTTTCTTATTTTTGAAAGAGCATCACAAAACAGAAAGTCTCCTATGATACTCAACCTGTCCTTAGCTAGAGGTTTATAAGTTGGGTTTGAGAAGTTCCAATACTTCTGTGCAGCTACGTGCTGACAGGAGATAGCACAGATGAGCAATCTACCAAGACCTTCTTCAACATATTGAAGGACTAGTGATTCAGAAGCTATAACATCATCTGGCAGAGATACACTTCCAGATCCTCCTGCTTAAATAGCTAAGTCACTTCCAGGATACATAAATTGACCATGTTCTCTCCAATCTCGAGTGGCTTCTGATTTAGCATCCAACGACCTACTATGAAGGGTACTTCGCATGCAAGCTTTTAGCTCAAAGTCCAACCTTTGCAAATAGGGCCACTTTCTTCTGGAAAAGCTGCACATTTTCTTATAGCTTTGCCGGCTTCAGGCATGGCACTCCAATAGCACTGCAGTTTGTTGTTTTAAATATATATGGAAATGAGTAAAAATGCTTTCTGGTGCTTTTATCTATAATATTTTCCAATATATAGGCTGGGTTTAATATACATAAAGATTTATGCCATAATCATATGCCTAATCAAAATGTACATTTACTTCAAGTTTCATTAAGTGTACATTTATAGATATTGTGACAAGTGACTACTGTTCTGACAATTACAAGCAGTATCAAAGTTTATCCTACACTTTTGTAGTGAAATAAAATATTGACTATATGTTTTAAAATCAGTTTTCAGAGGAACCAGAGAAGAAACCAGAGACAAAAAAAAAAAAAAAAAAAATAGCTGCCAGTTCACAGACTCTGTAAACCACAGTCCTAGATTCTGTAAGTATATGATTTAAAATTGGGTTTATTACTCAATTGCTGTGTCCACTTAGCCAAGTTACTTGATTTTCCCACTTTTCCCAAAGATAAAATAATCATGATTATGTCCATCTCATTTTTACAAAAATGAAAGGAACCTAATTGTACAGAGTGCTTGGCAAATATCTGGCATACAGATACACTATTAAAAAAAAACAAAACATTGTTTTTTCTTTCTGGCTTTCCTTATGCACCATCTTATATTTTCCTGTACATTTCTGTTATCGGAAGACAAGTCCTAAAAAATGTGGTATAGCTCAATGTTTGAATATTTTAGGTGCTAGGGTATTTTCTGAAGTCGTGTGGTCACAGCCCTGTTAATGCCTTTGTGTTCAGCGACACCTTTTATCCTTCTGGTAGATTTATTGCTGGTCTGTGATCTCCCACTCCATATTTGATCACCAACTTCTGTTTACTCATTTGATCCTTGAAAAATATTGACTTTTTTTTTCTTCGACTTTTACTGGCCACTTCTCAATTCTTCATGCTTTGGGTGAAGCTAGGATATATTCCATGCTTCAGACTCTGTATTCAGGCCCTGGGTTCTAGTCCCCAGCCTCTTTTCACAGCTTCATCAAAGCCTTTCTCAGGAAAAGTACCCAACAATGTTCCAGTAAGTACAAACATTTCTATAGGACCCAATTATTTAGTGCATAAGGCTTCTTTTATCTTGTCCCCAAACTCTTTTTTAATATTTTACTGCACAACTTAAACATTTTCAAAACCCAATTATTAAGAGTGCAAATTATCCCTTCGGTACTTATTCTGCCTTTTGTTTCATTCCACTGGTTTATTTCATAATGAATGCCAACTTTCATCTACTCATCAGAATTGATCCATGTTTACCACTCTATCTGCCCAAATAGTTGGATTCAAACTAGAAAGAAAAAAGAATCGTATCTGCTAGTTTATGGAAAAGGGGCACCAGCATATTCTCTCTTTGCTGCCAAAATTTCAGTGGCTACTCCCCATCTCCTTGGGTATATCCACTCCTGACCGTGGGCAAACACCCTCCTTCCTGTAACGGGAGACATGTGACTAACTCAACACCTCTTTAGTGGCTATGCGCTTTGCTTTATGCAAACTGCACAAATAAGATTAGTAACAAAAACCAAGAATAAGGAGAGAAATGAAAGAAACAGAATTTACTGTTGCGATGAATTGTATGTGTTGGTGCTATCAGGGCACCAGGATTGCTGCGACATCAAAGATGAAGCATTTGGACTGAACAAATCCAAATTGCTTATTTTTTTTTAATATTTATTTTTAGGGAGAGAGAGAGCACAAGCAGGGGAAGGCAGAGAGAGGGAGAGAGGGAGAGAATCCCAAGCAGGCTCTGTGCTGTCAGCACAGAGCCTAATGCAGGACTTGGTCTCCCAAACCCTGAGATTACAACCTGAGCCAAAATTAAGAGTCGGACGCTTAACCAGCTGAGCCACCCAGGTGCCCTGAACAAATCCGAATTTCACCAAACAAGTGTATCCCAACCTTCAAATTCCAAAAGCTCAAGAACAAGAATACTGTTCAATCCACATACATAGGGATGCTGTGGTGTTCCACCTCGACACCTTTCCCCTCCGCCTTCCGGAAACAAACCTTGCATTTCTCCAGATGCAGGGACAGTAGGATAGTTGTGTCACACTGTTGTCCCTTCTGGTGACTGTCAACAGCTGAAGAGATGTGTGTGTCTAAGATGATATTCCCTTTCCTGTTGTCATCTGTGTTCCATCAAGGGATGCTGTGAAGCATAAAGATGCAGCCACCATGATTTAACTAGGGACAATTTTATAAGCCATAATAGCTTTTCAACCTCCTAAGGGATAGATGGAGGCCTTTGCTGTGACTGAGCTACAGCTGCCCTATCCAATCCTATGTTCTTTTCTTCATCCCAGGAGTTGATCCTAAGAGCACTCTTCAATAAACTCCCAACACACCAATTTCCATCTCAGAGTCTGTTTTCCAGGGAACCTGACCTGCCACAGTATGGTATGACATTTTATAGAAGTGTAATAAAATGTTTTTGGCATTGTTGTGTCATAGGAAGGGTTTCTGCTGTTTCCTGGGCTTATACTAGATAAAAACAAACAGCCAGGTTTACTCAGATGCCAGAATAATCACGATCAAACAAAGAACTTCGTAGAAAATTAAAGTGAGATTTAAATCAAGAGATAATATTTCATTGTTCTTCTGTTTATAGGACCATAATAGGAGATAAACATATCAAAATTAGATAATAAGTTAATGATAGGACTCCACAGAACCACGCATTTTATTCTTGGAAATTATGTGATGCTCTCTCTTTCATGAAAGGACAATTACATTTGAATAGAGGGTAAAATGAACTGATAAAAATCTTGGATATAAAAGAAATAGAATTTTAGGGCTCTTCAAGGGTACTTTTGAGTCAACAGCACAGTGTTGTGATGGGTCCTCCTACCAGAAGCTCAGCAAATATTTACTCCACTAGAAGGAAGCAGGACCTGTTATCTGTGTCATTGTAACCTTGGCTAGAATTCTGGTTTTGCTTTTTTTATCGGGGATTTGGGAAAACACTCTTTTGTTTAACAAGGTGCTATTTTCTGCTGTGCATGATTGCCAATGGACCCGTCGACAAACAAAAGACTCTTAGATCTGGAGGGCTTACTCCAGCAATGTAAGCTCTAGTGAGCATGAGCAGTGGGAACATGGGACTGTCGGCCTCCTGGCCAAAGGTGCTGCTGTGGGGAGAAGGGCCCATGGCAGTGTGGGTTTCAGGGCTGATGTGCCATTATCGCCTGCCTGTAAGATTCATAAAATAGGACTGACAACACCTCCATCCCCATTACACCCAATTAAGTTCCTATTTGATGAAGTACAATTTGTATAATAAATAGAGAGACTGTAAATTAGAGCAAAATAGGTAATCATTAAAAATCAGATGCAATAAGAAAGTCAAGTATGTGAGGGAAATTATCTTAAGGAAAAATGAGCTGATATTTCAGGTTTTTAAAAAGCCAATTACACGTTACACAAAATACCTTGATGAATTTAACATTCCTTCTGGGTTGGATATATTTTTATAAGGAATAAAAATCCCATGCCTGGAAATATGTTAAAGTGATACTTTAATTTTGATTCACGATCGCCATCAGTATGCTTTAAGAAGCATATGGATAAGGGTAACTCGACTTCAGAGAGAAGAAATCTAAGTCTAATTTGCACTTGAGAGGAGGCGTGTGAAGGACTTCAGTCAATATAGAGGAGCTCATTGTATTTTTGTGTTAAGTATTTGATATACCCTTTTGGCAGTGTAGTCACATACTTAATTTGCATGAAGAGTTTTTCTTAAATGTCAGAAGTGAGATATGACAATAAGTATTCTCTTTGATTAACATGTTCAAAATTTTGCTTGACCTTAAATGAAGATATGCAATAATAACTCACTTCAAAAAGGTGAATTTGGTCTTTATAAATTGAAACAAAAAATCCATCCCGACAGTCAAGATCAGAGTGCCTTACCTTGTGCATATAGATACAGTGCTAAAATATATATTTTGCCCTCTTTGAGCCATTTTCTTATTGCCATTACTGAGATTCATTATTCAAAGTAGATTATCACCTTTTTAAAAATGTCTTTGCACTTGAATGAATTCATGAGCTATCTTTTCTAAATAAGATAAAAATGTAACAGGCAATTTTGTGGTAGTAATAAAATTTAAATAATAATATTTATGTTATAGAAGGTATTACATAATGAAGCTTTCTTATAAGTGTAACAAAGCACCATATGCCTGTTGACACAAATATGCACATGTGTGTTTTGTGTGTATGTGTGTGTATATGTGTGTGTGTGTGTGTATATATATATATATATATATATAGTCACCCATATGAAACTGTGCTATAATTATTGACAGCCCCCATGGATTTGAGTGAAGTAGGAAGTCGTCATATTGAAAGACTTTGCTCATATTCAGATATTTGATAAGAATTCCTCACAACATTGTTATACTACATAATATATGCAGGTAATATGAAAATCATTTTCACTATTATAGAATGTCTAGTGACTATATTATAATATTCTTATACCCAGATAAAATAAACCAATCTGGAGATGTGTAAATATATTCATATGATTTTCAATTTGCTTGGCAACTGGAAATACATATTTATGTTCCGTTATTCATAGCTGGAGTCCCATCCTTAAATTCAAGTCCTATCACCTCGAGTTTCCTACCTACCCAATCAGTTTAAGTGAATTGGCAATTTACCTGTTAGTTATTATCTAGTCACATCAAAAAGAATGCTTTCTTGTCGCCTGTATTTGGGACACAGTCACCGAATATTCCTCTGAGCAGCTTAAGAAGTGATCAGAAGGGAAGAAAATGCTGACCATCACTCCCCAAAATTCTCTGTCTACTGACTGAGCTCTGAATTGAATCCATTTCCAATATGCACAGGAAGAGCCACGAGACACTAGGAAAGGACTGTGTACAAGTGTTGCTCTGTGTTTCCGGTTGTTATTTGTACCAACTTCCACGGTTGAGTCATGAAGTCTACCTCCCTTGCCACTCTCTCTACACTGAGTAAAAACTGGTGTATATCCTTGAATCTCTCTAGTTTTCTTAATGATAGGTTAATTAAGTTCAGTGATTCCTTAGCTCATTAAAAATGACTTTAAGTCTCACTGGGAATGCAATAACTCTTTAAAGATGGTGAGGAAAGTAAAAAAAAAAATACTATTTTAATTAATAGGAAAGGCAGATGTTATTAAATCTATTGGTATGTGCTCTCCCCTCTTCACCTCAACGCTATCATAACCTGAATTAACCCCTATGTAGCATCCTCCTTCTCCTGAGGTGATTTGTGATCTATTTCCTTGTTGTGAAATCACTACTCTCCTGAGGTAATTTGTTATGTACTTTCTCCTCTCCTCTCAAGTCTTTTTTTTTTTCCTCAAATACCACTTTCTTTGCTTAATTTTTCATCCATGTAGAAGTGTCACCTAAAACTTGGGTATCTCTGTACATCTCTGTATTTAAAGCGTGAGCAGAGGAAGAGTATGTTAAAAAAACAAAAACAAAAACAAAAACAAAAACAAAAGATAATATGGATCGGATTAGAATTAGAGGTGTCCAGTGTCACAGACGCTGAAGGCAAAGGTGAGTAAAAAGCATGAAAAAGCACAAAGCTGTCAGACAAGACCAGAATTAGTGCTGGGGAGCAGTAAGGCTCTCATTTCCCACTTCAGTGATAAATAGAATAGTGACACGTTAAGCAGTTTTATATCACAGATTCCATAAAATACTCCTATGAACAAAGGTTCTCTTCAATTAAAACCAAAGTTGATAAAACAATCACATAGTAAAAGAGTATTATAAAAGTATCGTTAAAATTGGAATTGCTACACTGCACCCATTTCATTAACTTGCCATTTAATTTTGTGCTTCAAGCACATAACGAGGAACTTCCAATAGACTAGCCTTTATTTATTTATTTTAAGTTTATGTATTTTGAGAGAGTGAGTGAGCGGGGAAGGGGCAGAGAGAGAGGGAAGGAGAGAATCCCAAGCAGGCTCCACCTGGTCAGCACAAGAGCCTGATGTGGGTCTTGATCTAACAGACCGTGAGATGATGACCTGAACAGAAATCAAGAGCCAGATGCTAAACTCACTGAGCCACCCAAGTTCTCTTAGACTAGCTTTTAATTGTCTTACATTCATAATACAATGTTGATAACATGAAAGGAGTTATAAGTGGTTCACTGTACAAACTTCAGTGATAGTATATCTGGATAAACATCTCATTTTTAAAACTTACTATGTACCTTTGGAAAATACTTCACCTTTCTGTGTCTCAGTTTCCTCATCAGTAAAATGCTCATAACAAAAGGACCCAACTTACAGGCTTATTGTGAAAATTAAGTGAATTAGTACAGAAAAAGTTTTGGAATATTCTCACACAGATATATAAATATTTGCTGTTAATCATATCCATATGATTTTACAATTCATATTCAGTTGAAAAGCAGTATAAACTCCAACATTAAGGTTATGGCAGCACAAGGGGATTATTATTATGCCTGTGAATTCCACCATACTGTAGATCATAATGGTACCCTCATGTCTAAACTGGATGATAGAACTTCAGAGTTGGAGGGAATCTATAGAATCTGGTATAAATTGGGCCAATCAAGTTGCCTTACAACAATCCCACATCCAGGTCCAAGTTTGAGAAAGGAATAGTGAGAATTAAAATTTCATAAGGAATTGAATGAAATACATTAACAAATAATTTCTTGAACTAACTAAACCGTCAAAGGGGAAATAATGTACTAATTCTGCTTTTCCTCCCATCATTCTTCTTAAGCCTACTGCATTGGATTTCTTGTATCTGGTGTAGGAGAAAATATGAGACAAAAAGTAAAGCTTTTGGTCACTCTCAATTACAGTCTCAGAAATTTACAACCTCACACAATGTAAATGTAATATGAATCAATAGTCCAATTAAAAGTCTCCTGTCCCTCCAAGCTAACAAATCAGTGTTCAGAAATCCACAATGGAGAAAAAGTTATAATTTCCTCCTTCTTCCTTGTTCCACCTCAAATCCACTTCCTCTACCCAGGGTCAGGGCAGCACAATTTGGGGCAAGATTATCAAAATGTAAGCTTGAACAGTGCCTACCATGCCTGTTTGGTTTAAGTCCAAATACTGGCTCCTCCTTTCATGGGATGCTATCTTGATTCTTCAGAGGTGACTCCTTGTAAAATAAACAATTTGGTTGGCCCTTGTTCCAGGTTCCTGCAAGGTAACCTCTCAATCCCTGGAATTTTCTCAGTGATTAGAGTGTCTTTCCCAGTGATTAGAATTCTCCCAGTGATTCATGCCCCTCAGATCACAACTGGTATTTTATGCTAATGAGGTGGCCCATAGACGAGCCCCTGTATAGTTTATGTAAAGAAAATGATTCAGGCTAAAATCTGGCCATACAAAGAAAGACCAACTGTGTGATAAGGGGGTTGGGGCTATGAGCCAGGTAAAATAAGCTCAACCTCTAGGGAGGACAGGAGGTTTAGGAGACTGAAGTTAACCACAAAGCCTATAACACAGTCAATCTTAATTCTGAAATGCAACCTCAATAAAACTTTGGACACTGAAGCTTGAATGAACTTCTTTGGTTGGCAGTACTCTTTTTGAGTATTGTTCTACTTCAAAGCCTCCCTGAGCATGACAGGGGCTTTACGTTTGGAACTCTCCCAGACCCCACCTTATGAGTCTCTCTTTGGCCGATTTCAGTTTGTATCCTTTTGCTATATTAAAACAGCAGTCATAGGATACTTACTTGAGTTCTTTAAGCCTTTCTAACAAATTATTGAACCTGAGGCTGGTCATGGAGCCCCAAATTTGTAGCCCCTTAGAAGCAAGAATGGTTCTGGACCTCTGAATTTGTAGCTGGTGTCTGAAGTGAGGGCAGTCTCATAAAGGAGTGTGCCCTTAACTTGTGGAATGTGGCCAACTCATCTGCAGCCACCTCCCACTGACATCATTCCTAGCATATGTCATATGCCTTGGGACACTACAGAGTCACCATATTTGGAGTCAGAGTGTTTTACTCTTCCAGCTGTCTTTTTATATAACATCAATTCTGGACTCCCTAAGATACTGTTTTCAGCCTCCAAACCTTAGAAAAGTGGGCCACCTCTGCTTGAATCTACTTTCTTCCTCTACTCCCCAGTTAAGATCCAGTCAGAATTACACCTTTAACCTTTTTCATGGGAGACAGGCCCATTCTCTGTATTTTCCGAACTTAAGGGGTCATATAGCAAGTTCCACCAATCTCATGAAATGCTAGTCTGACCAAGAGCATTCCTTTCGAACAGGTGTGGCAGGGAGGAATATGCCCAGAACTCTTATAATTATTTCTAAAGAAATAATTATTCATCGATACTCTTTTCTCATTTTTCTAACTTTGCAATATATTGGCCAACAGGGTGATGGGCTTGGGTCCCGAGAGTGACTTAAGCAGCAATGAAGCACATTTCTTTAGGAAGTGAGGATACCTAACACTTGGCATTCGTAGATTCTGGGTCAGCAAATACGGAGACAAAAAAAGAAAGTTTCCCTTAATTTCCAGGTGCACATGTGCCCAGGTCCAACTGTGAGAAATAAAAAATGACCTGAAATTTGTTCAATGTTTGTAGATGTTTCACAAAGTATTGTAGCACATTTTAATTCCAGGTGATGTTCATAGTTACTACCGAAGTGTAAAACATCCCATGGCCTTACAAGCTTATGAAATTCTGGGTTAAACAGTATTAAAGAATTATCATTTTGTCAGGACCTCCCAGATTCTTTAGTATAAAATAAGTTGAAAATTTCTGTGAGTGTTTGATATTCCAGGTGTTCTAAAATTACTGGACTGTAAAGACTTTTAAAACTGTTATCTGATGGGACAGTTTCAGGTGTACCTGACTGAAAAACCCAGATTAACATCTCATCTTCTTTTTTTTTTTTTTTTAACATTTTTTGTGATTACGTCAGTTTTTTTTTATTCAAGTTCCTCAATGGCAGCCTTCAACTGACTGAAGAAATCAGTTATGCCCATTCTTACCCATTTCCTTTGACCCATTCCCCTTCTGAAATATTTTGAATGGATAAATATCTTTTCTTAAACGAAAAACAGATATTATAATATTTGGGTGTGCTTTGGCCCGTACAGGGTACTGTGATATTATCAAATCTTTAGTTCTATGTAGTTTTATGCTCTGTATAATTTATTTTATTAATAATTTAGCTAATTATAATTTTAAAACAATTATTTTTAAGTGTGGGTAATCCCTTTACCTGGGTGACAGTTAAGCAACTTCCTATTAACCAGGAAACCCCAAGCCTGTAATGGACAGGAGGCCACAGTCACTCCTCTGGCATCCTATGACTATGTACAGTACTTCTGTTTTACAAGCATGAAAAACTCAGAGTCACATTGATTGTGTAGATGAGAAAAAGTAAGTGACAAATTTTAGGTGTCCAAGCCTATTTCACACGTCCTGCCTGGTTGAGTGATGTGGTATTTCATCAGTCTAGCTTTTCATGTTAATTACACTTCACATTACTTGAGATCTAAGAACTATATTTTTTTACATCACAATTTTAAATCTTAAAGTAATTGCCAAGCTCACATTTTCTGGGTAAAGGAACAAATGAAAAACTTTTTAACTTCAAAATACGTTGACCAGTTACCAAATAAAAATGGCAAATGGTCCTTTTGAAAAGCAAAATAAGCAGCTGTCCACACTATGCTCTACATAACTAAATAGAGGGAGAATGTAAAGCAAAGTCTTCATAGGCTGCTTAACGTATTATTTTTATGTTTAAATATAGAAGCAGATGAATAGCATCACTTTTAGTGTCCTGGGTCTTAAAACTATCTACTACATCAATCAATGGTGTGCCTAATTCTCAGTATTTGTGCATGCAGTGGTTGTACAAGTTCAATTATCTGTAGCAGGTAAAACAACATTTAATATGCTTGGTAACATCAGGATTAATAATACATAGGTCCCTTTAATCTCTTTGGAGGGTATGCTCAGCTTTGTAATAACACCTTTACTACATTCTGCAAGTTATTTCTGTTTGGGTTATAAGCAAAGGATGGATGAGAACACATATTTAATTTTTATGTGCATGTGGAATCTAAAAAGGGCAATGTTAATCCCAGTTAACAAAAGTCTCAGAATTGTAATGAGTTGTGTGTGTTAGCAAATTAAAAAAAATGGAACCATATTTATGGTTTTGTTTACTATCGTTCTGACTCAGTATTTTATAAATTTTCATCAATAGGACTTATTTGTTATCATTATCATCATCAAATAGAATGAGGTATATGTGTGTAAAGTAGCATGGTCTTTTTTGATTTCTGTATTAAAGATAATTTTCAGAAAATGAAGTATTGGAGGTTAAAGGTACACTCACTGCAATCTACTTAAAATTGTTTCCCCTCTGGTTAGAAACATTGTCAATATTTATTTACTTTATTTAGTTCTTAGTGGTTCAGCCATTTTCCATAAACTGGGGCTGATTCTATTTTATAAAAATATCTTCAGTGGAACAAGTAAAATCTTTAGAACTATATAATTCATCAGAAATTACAATCTCTACCCTGAGGTTTTAGGCTTCCAACATGGAAGGATATATCCATTACAGGCGACTTTTCCCACTGACTACAACTAAAAACTATAAAATGGAAACAAGCAATTATCTAAGGAGACTGAAAATAAATAAAAGCGGGTAGATTGTGGAAAGGAGACAAAAACAAAAGTGACCCCCAGAAGGTGTCAGTTTTAGTAACAAAAGAAGTCCAAAAGACATTGTGAATATCTGGGTGGAAATAATAGACTTTTTTCAAGTTTATTTATTTATTGAGAGAGAGAGAGAGAGAGAGAGAGAGAGAGAGAGAGAATGAATATGAATATCCCAAGCAGGCTCCTCACTGTCAGTTCAGTGCTCAACTCAGGGCTTGATCTCAGAATTCATGACCTGATCCAAGATCAAGAGTCGGTCACTTAACAGACTGAACCACCCAGGAAACGCAATAGACTATTTTTTGAAGGCAAATATTATGACACTATCCAGTGGCATGTTCAATATATGAAGGTGACAGCATGACAACTACAAAAAAAAAAATCTACATTTAAATACAGAAATCTTCACTTTTTAAGAATACTGTGGAAAGTTGTGTGTGTACTATAAAAAGTAACCACTAAGAAAAATACACAAAGATGTATCAAACAACTATAGTTTTATCATTTACTTAAAATGGATTCAACAACATTTCAGCAGTACAAAAGAATGTATAAAAAGGAAATCATAAAAATGAAAAATGGCGCCTGGGTGGCTCAGTCAGTTGATCCTTTGACTTTGGCTCAGGTCATGATCTCACAGTTAGTGGGTTCGAGCCCCGTGTCAGGTTCTGTGCTCTCAGAGCCTGGAAGCTGCTTCCGATTCTGTGTCTCCCTCTCCCTCTGCCTGTCCCCTGCTCATTCTGTCTCTCCACAATAAATAAGCATTAAAAAAATTTTTAAAGAAAAATGAGAAACAGAGGAGAAAAGCAGAAAAAAATAGCACTTCTAAATCTGACAATTTAAACATTTACATATATAATGCATGAATGAAAAGACAGAGATTACCCTTGACCTTCACTTCTGGGAAGACAGAGTAGATATTATTTTCCCTATTCCACCCATTAAGCACAAATAGTCACCATGCATATAAAAACAATCACAAGAGGACTCTGAAAGGTGGCAAGCAGGGATATTTGGGACTCAAAAATGACATAGTGGTGAATCCCTGGGTTTTCCTTTTTTTCATAGGTCTTCGATTTGGAGAGGAGAGGCCAACAAACTAGAGATGCTAATGGACAAATTTAAAAAGAGAAGAAAAGAAAAAAAAAAAAAACAAAGGACCCAAATCAAAAGAACCAAGGAAGGCACTTCCTAGGTACATACATACAAGAACTGCCCTTACTCCACATAAACAAGGCAGAGGAAAACCAGAGGCCGCAGCACTGAGTGAAGAGCCTAGACCTTCACCCTCCCCAGGCTGTAATGAGGCAGACCCACGGACTAGACTAGTGGGATACTCTTCCTACTATTCAATACTTTGTGATAAGCTACCTAAAATTTAATGTATTAAAGTAACTGCTATTTTATATTCTATGTTATGATTTTGTGCATCAGGAATTTTGGTTGGGCTCAGCTGACTCTCCTTCTTCATGTGATCTTGACCAGGGTCACCTGGCAGTTGGCGGATGGCTTGTTTGCAGGATCGGAGACAGAATCTCTCATATGCTGACCCCTTTGGGTGTAGCTGGAAGGATAGACTCAACAGGGCCCCTCTCCTTCTACTGGGCTTTGTCATGTAAATTCTTTAGCAAGGGGTTAAGACAACATGGTGGCTGGGCACCCAGAGAGAACGGCGAAAACTTGCTCTGACTTGTTCTCAGAGGACAGATTCTGAGCCCTCTTACATACAGGTAACAGGACAGAAGATAACATCATGGCCACAGGGTGTCGTCCAAGTAGTGACAGGCCTGTCTGGATTTGGAGAGAAATGGAATAGATCCTACCTATTAAAACCAGTGTGAAGGAAACTATAGCTCTCTTAATCCATCATCAGATTGCTGCTAAATATTTCATTGTAATATTTGCTACTAAAGTCAGAAAATAATCCAGGAAAGGTGGGAAATACTGAATGAAGATGTCTATTTAGAAAAGGAAAAATAATATTTTATTATATTAAAAATTATCATGAGTTCATAAGTCACCACTCCATCCTAACAGCAAGTAAAAAGCTAAACAAATAAAATCAATCACTCTTTCCAGATCTATCAGAGAAATAAGGTCATAGGGAAAAACCATTGCCTCTAAAATTCCAGAGACTGACAGGCAGAATCAGAGAATCACAACTTACTGGAATAGAAATCCATGAGCAGAAACCTACCTGGAAAGCGGGGCTGGGGCACGTAGACCTGAACCACAGGTGACAAATGACTGGAGGCTCAGGGTGGGCAAATCCAAGAGAGAAACACTTCAGCTGAACACAGTCATCAGTAACGCCCATGTAAATTTCACCTCCAGGAGCTCTAGCAGATCTTTACAGACAATATTTAAGAAAACTCCCCTCATGATTCTGGAAGGAGGACCGGTATAGGAACCATTTTGAAATACTCCAGGTAACTCTTCTTCTTAACAAGATCTTCCTACAGGAGAAGCTACTTTAGTGGAGCCTAATATACTTGGGGGAAGGAATTTGCCCACCTGCAGCCCATGCTAGCCAGGCTTTCTAACTTAAGGTATGGTGAAAAGACTGAGAAGCATCTGTGAAGGTCACGGCCCAAGGGCACAGGACCACCACAAGACTGGGACCTAATCGCAGGACTATAGGAGACTTCCTCTCTCCCTATGTCACCACCACATCACTAAGAGCTATTTACTGCAGTACCTTTTAATCAGTACATCATGTCCGCCTTTCCACAAAAAAGTGACAAGACATACTGACAGGCAGAAAGCACGGTTTGAAGAGAATGAACAACCATCAGAACCTCAGAATCAAGTAAGGCAGAAATAGCAGAATTATCAGACAGGACATTAAAAAACAAACAGCAACAACAACAAAAACTAATGCTGGAGATAAAAAACACTGTAACAGAAATGAAGACTGCCTTCAATGGGCTCGTGAGTAGACTGGAAATAGCTGAAGAAAGAACCTCTGGGTTTACAAATATGACGATAGAAACTTCTGAATTTGTGAAGCCAAAAGAAAAAAAAAACATAATAACCAAGAACTGTGGAACAACTCTGAAAGGTTCAACATGTGTAATGGGCATACCAGGAGAGGACAGGAAGGAACAGAAGCAGTATTTGCAGCACAAATCACTGCACATTTTCTCAAATGAATGTCAGAATCTAAACCACAGATACAGGAAGCTCAGAGAATGCCAAAGAGGAAAAATGCAAACAAACAAACAAAAGCAAACAAAAAAATACCAAAACCTACACCCAAACTCAAAAAACTATAAAGAAGAAATCTTTAAAGAAGCCAGAGGAGAAAAAGAAATACTTATAAAGGAGCTAAGAATTACATTCACTTTCCCAGAAACCATGCAGCGAGAGTGGAGTGCAAAATTTAAAGCATTGAAAGAAAAAAACCCCACCAACCTAGAAATCTGTACCCTGTGAAATTATCCTTCAAAAATGAAGGAGACATAAAGACTTTATCAAACAAACAAAAATGGAGGGGTTTTGTTGCTCATTGACCTACCTTGCAATGTTAAAAGAAGCCCCTTCAGAGGGTAGGTAAATGATAGAGGTCAGAAATTGGGCTCTCCGTAAAGAAAGGAAGATCATAGGAGAATGGCTAAGTGAAGATAAAATAAATTTAACAAATGAAAGAAAAAACCATTTTAAGGTTTTCAGCAGGGTTGTGACAAGATTATATTCTTTTGAATGGCTTACCTGGGGCCTCTGTGGAGCTGGGATTTTGAGAGGTAAGATTTAGAAGACTCTTAAGCGGTTATTTTAGTTGGCCTGGTGAAAGAAACGATGGCTGAATGTCAGACCATAGGAGTGGAAAAGAGAGAAGGAGGTTGGGGCATTGCTACTTTTTAAAAAGCTCCTCAGCTGATCCTAATGTGCATCAAAGGTTGAAATTCACCCTGCGTGAAATTGATAGAGGCAGGTGAGGACTGCCTGGAGAAGAAGCTCAGGGAAGTCCAGGCAAAGTCGAAACATCAAACAGCCTGCCAGCACAACTAACAAAGGTCATGGACCGATGCACACTTGTGATGGCTTTTGTAGACCACTTTCCCTTTCACTGAAAGCTGCAATTCTCATGCCACCTGATGCTTAGAACGAGGAAGACGCTGATGAGAGTTTGGGGTTGGGTGTCTTCCAGCATTGTAAGCAACCGGTGTCATAACTGCTGGGCTTCCAATGATACCTGGAGACACTCAGGTCTCACTCAGTACAAGGTTCCAGAGATTTCACTGAAACTCCAGAGATTTCACTGAAGCTCGATTTCACTGAAGCTCCTTTGTATAAAACAAGGAGGCAAACTTCACTTGATCTTCTCTGAAAATCTATCAAGTGTTTCTCATCTCTCCTTCACTACCAAACTTTTATTTAAGTTTATTTTATTTATTTTTAGAGAGAGAGAGAGAGAGAGAGAGACAGAGAACGAGCAGGGAAGGGGCAGAGGGAGGGAGAGAGAGAGAGAGAGCGCATCCCAAGCATCCTCTGCACCATCAGCTCAGAGCCCTACTCTGGGCTTGCTCCCATAAATCTTGAGATCATGACCTCAGCAGAAACCAAGATTCAGTTGCTCAACTGACTGAGCCACTCAGGCACCTGCCTAAAAATCTTTTTTTTTTTGTTTATATTTTACTTATTTTTGAGAGAGAGAGAGAGAGAGAGAGAGAGAGAGACAGAGTGTGAGCAGGGGAGGAGCAGAGAGAGAGAAGGAGACACAGAATCCGAAGGCAGCTCCAGGCTCTGAGCTGTCAACACAGAGCCCAACGAGAGGCTCACACTCACAAACCGTGAGATCATGACCTGAGCTGAAGTCGGATGCTCAACTGACTGAGCCACCCAGATGCCCCATCTAAAGGGAGCATTGTTTCCATTGTTTCATCCACATGCACTTTTCAGTCTGCAGATAAGGACCCAGCCCCCAACCGGCAATTATGCTCTATCCTCTCTTTAAGCAAGTGAACCTTGTTCATTTGAACGACAAACAGAGGTGATTTCCTATCCTTTACCTCTTGTCCAGACCTCCTTCCTCAGATTGCTACATGTGTCCAACTGTGCACCAAACTTCTCTATGAATCCTGTTGGCATTTAAAATTCCATAATGTTCTTTTGAATTAATCAAGTTCACTGTGGTTATCTCAAATCTGCTTTCCTTCCTATGTCCTCTCATCTTGGTTAATGGTATCTAGTCACTGGAGCTAGATAGCTGGCATTCCTTCTCACTTCTCCCTCCATCACCAGTTTTTACCTCCTACATGTCAATACATGATTTCTGAGCCAGTAAAATATATGACTGGAAAATAATTAACTTGAAATTTTAAAAGGAAATGAACACTGGATTTTCAAAACTGTTGTATTCTCTATCATCATCAAATGAACATAGAGAAACAGTTCTCTGTCATTTTGCTAAAAAACGTTTCATGACATGTTAATTTGGAGGTATTCAAATAGAAGTAACTTCTGTAAGATAGTTTAAAAATGTTATGAGGAGTGCTTGCCTGGCTCAGCTGGTAGAGCATATGACTCTTGAACTCAGGGTTGTGAGTTCAAGCCCCACATTTGGTGTAGAGATTACTTTAAAAAATGTTGGGGCGCCTGGGTGGCTCAGTTGGTTGTGTCCAACTCTTGATTTTGGCTCAGGTCACGATCTCATGGTTGTGAGATTGAGCCCTACATCATGCTGTGCCTTGGGCGTGGAGCCTGCTTGGGATTCTCTCTCTCCCTCTGCCTCTGCCCTCCCCCCCCCCCCCCCCACTCTCTCTCTCCTTCTCTCTCAAAAAAATGCTAGGCCTTTTGTGATATCCTGGATGTTCCAAATGCTGTCACAGTACACTGTATAAGATGTTATGGGAATTACCAAATTTGTCCTTTACTCCTTGGTTTTGGCATTAGGTTTAGAACAGAAGATGACTGAGTTTGTATGTTTATTTTAAAAATATTTTTCTTTTTTTTTCTTTACAGTGAAATGAAAACAATTATATTCCTGTCTCCTTACCCTGTCTCATAGGAAAAAACTTGCTTCAAGTCTTTGTTAATGAGTCCATAAGTTTTAAGGGGCGGTGGGCACAAAACTGAAAATAAACTTTGCTAAAACACAAGCCCACATTTTTTTTTTCAAGCGGCCTATATCCTTATCCCGACTCGTGTCATGAACGTGGCATTGGGAGAATTGAATACCACGGGGACACTGAGTGATGTGTTCAGAGATTAAGGATAGCAGCTTCTACAAACATTAATGAGACTATCACTGCCCATTCGTGGGGTGGTTTGTGGAAAATGCACTGCTCTCTGTCTGCAGTTCTGTCCTCTCCATACAAAGTAGAAGCAAATGAAGAGCTGTTGTTCCATAAAGCTTAATATCCAAGCAAGGCTGTCCAGGTCTGTTTCAGACCCAATACCCAAGGTGATCTCTGGAAGTTGTTGCATGAGTCACTACAGCATGTTGTCCATCATTTTTATTAATAAGGGAGAAGTCATCTATGGGGCATCAGTAGTTTTAAGGTGTAAGTTGCTTTAAAACACTATGTTTTGAAATAATCATAAAAATTCAGTTACATGTTTATTTAAATGACTTTCTGAAATGTAATTGTTCCTCTTATCATCTACCAACACTGTTATCAAGAATTTTGATGTGTCTTTGCATTTTTCCTTTAAAAAGGTAAACTTAAATCTGACACAGAATAACAATAATTTTTCTTTTTTTAAATCTGTCTAGCAGTCCTTGGTGATAACTGAATTTTCGCTAGGGTTTTTGTTTGAGCTAATATTATTATATGGACACAGTTGAGAAAAACATAAATTTATTCATTTCTACTAAATAATATAATGTCCTTAATACATGGCTCTAAACTATGCAAATATAGGGTCTTTACATACAGAATTTTTTTTGATTTATTCATTGAGGTCATGTGCTAGGCAGTTTTAGGTCCTAGGCATACAAAATCACTGCACCCACTGAACTTACATCCTAGGATGGGGAAAATGAGAAAAATAAACATACAATCTATATCAAGTAGGGATAATTGCTATAGAAAAAAATTGCATGGTGAGGGAAAAGGGTAATGATTATGTAGCCCTCTCTGAGGGGATGATCTATGCAAAAGGCAAAAGAAAGTGAGAAAAAATCCATGGAAAGATCTCATTTAAGAGATCTGCAGAGAGCAAACAGCCATTGCAAAGACTAGAGAGAGACATGAGGCATGACTTCAAGGGAGGCCATCGAGCCTGGAGAAAAAGGAGATTGTTGGCCATTGGTTTGAAATGAACTTGGACAGGTGCTCAGGTGTATCTGTTAGGGTTTGCTTCATAACAAATCACTCTAAAATCTGAGTAGTCTAAAACAAGCAGCATTTATTATTTCACATGAGGCCATAAGCCTAGGCCAATCAGTCTCTGTTGGGCTTGATTATATATCTGCTGTCACCTGGTAAGTCATATCTTCACTAGTCAGTTGAGGAAGCTTCCACCAGGATGGCTTCTCTACTCCTTCTACTGAGTCTGGCAGTGGGCCAACTCAGGCTAGTGCTCATGACAGAGGTAGGGGTCTGAGGGCAAGCAAAACTTGCAGGACCTGTTGTGTTCTAGGCATGAACCCATCATGACCTCACTTTGCTGCCTTCTACTAGATAAAGTAAATCACAAGGCAAACCTAGGGGTGCCTGGGTGGCTCAGTTGGTTGAGCAACCGACTCTTGATTTTTGACTCAGATCATGATCTCAGGGTTGTGAGATTGAGCCCCTCATCAGGCTCTGCACTGTGCGTGGAGTCTGCTTAAGATGAAATCTCTCCCTCTGCCCCTATGCCCAACCTCCTCACTCTCTCTTTCTCTCTCAAAGAAAAAAAAAAAAAAAAGAAGAAGAAGGCAAACCTAGGTTTATGGAATAAGGAAATAGATGATCAGCTTTGGGGAGTATTTGCAAAATATATTCCAAAAGGAGAAAAAAGGTATTAGTGTTATTTTTATAGTCAATCAACCATGGCAGGAACCAATTCATTAAGATCTCATAGGCCTGAGATTACTGTAGTTCTGAATAAGCAAAGGAATGATTTTATTTATGGTTCTGTTCTGTTCTCCATTGTTGTTGAGTGGAGAAAGAATTTTATGTGAGGTGGGGAGTGCAGGAAAAGGTAAGAAATGAGGCTTTATTATAGTCTACTTGAAAAATGATAGTAGCATAGACTCTGTTATAGCCGATGGTGAAACTGTTTCAATTTAGGTTTTAGATTGAAATTAGCCCTGCCGTGATTTGTTGAATGATTATGAGGAAATTAGGAGTGAAAATAGTATCCTAGGTTTTTAGATTGAGATTTTTTAAAAGTAATTATTTTTCAGCCTGCATACTTTATTTTTATTTCTTTTAAACTACTTTTAGTATACTTTGACATGCAATATTGTATTAGGTTCAGGTGTACAACATATTGATTTGGCATTTATATACATTACAAAATGATCACCCTATAAGTTATCAACTATTCCTTGTGGTGTATGTTATATCCCCATGATTTATGTCCCCGTGGCAGCTCTGAGCTGTCAGCACAGAGCCTGAGACGAGGCTCAAACTCACAAACCCACAAGATCATGACCTGAACTGGTCAGATGCTCAACCGACTGAGCCGCCCAGGCACCCCTCCATGGTTTATTTTAGAATTTTAAGTCTGTGCTTCTTGATGGTCACTCACCTGTCTCATCCATCCCCCACCCCTTTCCTCTGGCAACCATAGTCCCGTTCTCTGTACCAATGAGTCTGGTTTTGTTTTGTTCATTTTGTTTTTAGATTCCACATATAAGTGAAACTATATCCTATTTATCTTTCTCTGATTTATTTCACTTAGTATTATATCCTCTAGATCCAACTATGCTGTCAAAAAAGGCAAGGTTTAATTCTTTTTTAGGGCCAAGTTGTATTCCATTATATCTATATATACAGATATATGTATCTGTCTCTATATATATGTATTTATATCTAGATATTTTTTTCTTTATCTATTCATCCATTAATGGACTCTTCGGTTGCTTCCATATCTTGGATATTGTAGATAATGCTTCAATAAACATGCGGTTCCATATACCCTTTGGAGTTAGTGTTTTCATTTTTCTTTGGATACATACTCTGAAGTACAATTGCAGGACCATATGGAAGTTCTACTTTTAATTTTTTGAGGAACCTCCAAGCTGTTTTCCATAGTGACTGCACCAGTTTACATTCCCATCAACAGTGCATGAGGGTTCCCTTTTTTCCGCATCCTTACTAACATTTATTATTTTTTGTGGGGTTTTTTGTTTGTTTTTATAATGGCAACTCAGACAAGTATGAGGTGGTATCTCACTGTGATTTTGATTTGCATTTCCCTGATTAGTGATATTTAGCATCTTTTCATGTGTTGGTCGGCCATCTGTATGCCTTCTTTGGAAAAATGTCTGTTCAGATCCTCTGCCCATTTTTTTTTTTTTTTTTTTTTTGCTACTGAGTTGTATGAACTTTTTATATATTTTTTTGGATATTACCTCCTGATCAGATATATTATTTGTAAGTATTTTCTCCCATTTAGTGGGTTATCTTTTTGTTTTGTTGATAATTTCCATCACTGTGAAATAGCTTTTGTTGTATATACTCTCATTTTTGTTTTTTGCTGCTCATTCTGATTAATGAGCCGATTCTAATTGAGTTGTTTATGTTTTCTGAAGGATGAACATCTCCATTTTTAGAAAACTGTCTTCTATAACCATATATATATATATATATATATATATATGGTTATATACATACATACACACACACACATATACCTATATATAATAGCTGTATAATTTTGGAGTAAGAACTCAATTTAGTGAACATTTTGAAGATGATACTTAATATCTTTTACATTGATTTTAAGGTAAAGAAATAAAATTTTTTTTTTTAAATTTTTTTTTTTTCAACGTTTTTTATTTATTTTTGGGACAGAGAGAGACAGAGCATGAACGGGGGAGGGGCAGAGAGAGAGGGAGACACAGAATCGGAAACAGGCTCCAGGCTCCGAGCCATCAGTCCAGAGCCTGACGCGGGGCTCGAACTCACGGACCGCAAGATCGTGACCTGGCTGAAGTCGGACGCTTAACCGACTGCGCCACCCAGGCGCCCCAAGAAATAAAATTTTTAAAAAATAATAATTCTGCTGTAATAGTTCTAAAGCTTTTTTTCATCTCAAGATCCTGTATTTTCTAAAATATGTTTAGGAACACCAAAGGTCTTTTGTTTATATGGATTATATCTATCGACATTTATCATAATATATAATAATTCTGAGAATATTTAAAGTGTTTAATTCAAAGTAAGAAACACGTTAACACAAAGAGCACTCATTTATGGAAATAGCTGCAATTTACCTATTTCTAAAAATGTATTAAGAAATATGGTGGTATAGTACATCATTGCAGATCTCTTCAATGTCTGCCTTAATAGGAGATAGCTGGATTTTCACATCTCATTCTGCAATCGGCTGCAAAAGTTTGTTTGCTTTAAGTGTATAAAGCTAGAAAATGATGACCTTGTCGTTGTCATGGAACCCCAGAGGTTTTCTGCCCCCAGTTTGAGAACTGCTATTCTACAACCACTATTCGGGAGAATTCAGCTAATGAGAAAGTTTTGTGAGGACACAGTCCTTCCACTAGAGGTCTTAACACAGAGCTCCTCTGATTCTAGTCGTCAGGTCCCCCTGCCTCGCTGTCGGCATGGAAGAGGGGTGTGTGAAGACCAGCCTGGGCAACTTCTGACATGCATCGCGGATCCTGCATGAATTTGGTTTTTATCTTGTCAAAAACATTTGAGTGATTAGGAGCTTTTGAAATCTGCATTAGTTGGCTGGGGGTGAAAATATCACAGGCTGAGTGGTTTAGACAACAGAAATGTACTTTGTCCCAGTTGCAGAGGCTGAAGGACCACGATCAAGGTGTCAGCCCTCTCCTTGGCTTGCAGACATTGCCATCCCCTGATGTCTTCCATGGTCTTCCTCTGCCTTCTCATATCCCGGGTACCTCTTCGTGTGTCCAAGTTTCATCCTGTTATCAGGAAACCGGTCAGACTTCATTAGGGCTACACTGATAGCCTAATTTTAACTTAATTACCTCTGTGCAGGGCCTATTTACACAAGTTCTGAGTTACTGTAGGGTTAGGACTTGAACATATGAATCTTGGGGTCTTGGGGGCACAATGTAGTCCATGGCTCCACCTCAGCCACATCTGCCTCCATCCCATTACAAAGTGCTTCCCTTGGTTTAGGAATACAAAGGAAAGGAGGGCAAAGAGAAATTATTCTATATTCTGCACCAGAAGAAATTGCAGTCTTCAAAACATACAATGCAACGACAGCATTACTTTTGGCTAATGGAAGCTTAGCTTTTGATTAGAATGTGGAATAACAAAGCAGCAAATGTTCAGTAGGAAAATAATTCTACTTGCATAAAGTTTAGTGATTGATGCTGATAGAAATATCTATGATGCATGTCTTGTTCCTAAACAATTGCATTGGTAAAAAATGAAATTCATTTATTTTTTCATTAAAAATTTATTGGAATTCAGCTGGAAGTCTGTCTGAATTCTAAGTGTTGACTGTATGTTCAAGTAAAATCAGCGTGGTCCCTATCAAGTAGCACAAATGCAGGAGATGCTCCATAAAAAAAGTATAAACAAAGTTGTCACAAGAACCAAGTAGATATCAATGACCCATGCATTGAGCTTTTTGTTTTTTCTACATTTCAGTGAATATATGAGTTGGTGTTTTAATAATTGATGGTTTTTTATATAATTATTTCTCTTAGAAAGTTCAACAAAATACAGCTTTATTATAAAATAAAGGTGTGAAATTTGTCACACATTTAGGTGAATGTTGAAAGCACCATAAAATATTTTCTTGGAAAAGAGCATAAAGGAGGTCAAAACGAATGATAGATAACCAACTGGGAAAATGTGTATTTTCAATTAAAAACTCAGTTTTGCAGAGAAATTGTAATTTTTTCACTGATCCAAGTGTATAAATACAAGGACAAAATCAGGATGGACAATTAGATTTGTCAATTTAAATTAAAAAAATGTATATTATGGTGACAGTATAAATAATGTACTCCTTGAGGGAGAAAAAAAGCATTTGTTCATTAAAATGTATGAAATACACTAATGAAATGGAAGTATGATAGTGTATATTTTTAGTCTTTTATGATGGTAGATAGCTATACTTATTTTTTTGCCTATCAGAAAAAAAAGAAAAAGAAAGCCAAATACAACAGCACTAGTGAAGAATACTAACAAATTTATCCACTGAACAGATTAGAAATACACATCTGCATATGCATTTTATTGACTCTAAAAAAGTAATTTTCATAATATTACCAAATTTCCATTCCATGCATTTAAAAATTAATCTGTCATCTCTTTGTATGTGTTAATATTGCAGTAGCTGTTCCAAAGATTTCTGCTGAAACCTTCTATGAGAATCACATTAACTGGAAAAATAGGAGTGGAAAGAAATGCTGTTAGGTCAAAGTTCATCTTTTCTATGTCATAATGTTTGAAAACAGAAGGAAAAACATTATGAAACACAATTTAATTTGGGATCAATATGCTCAGGTGAGAAATCTTGGGGAACAATGACTGTGGGCCCCTTAACTTGAAGGGAACTAAATTAGTTTGACTTTCTTTACCCCCTGGTTAAGGGAAACACTAATATTTAACAAAAGTGCATCTCAGAAGTATTTAAATATAAATCTTAAAATCAAGACAGACTCAGTGTCATCATGTAAATACTGGATTTATATTTTATGACAGTAATCTGCTTTTCATATAGAAATTTGTGAGGAATATTAAGAAATTATCTTATCAGTATAGTAAATACTTAATTTTAAAATGTCAACTCTATGAGACAATATTTCGCATCCATCTCCTATTTCTAGACTATTGGCAACAAATTATTTAGCTACTTTAAGTTTAGTGTGTTTTCCATTTTTATTCAGGAAAACTGGAGGCCATCTTTTCTTCCTCATCTATGACACAGGATTTGCAGATTGTTTTGGCTTCATAAAAAGGTATACCCACTAGACTAAAGTGAACTCTTATTAAAAACCATCTCCAAGAGGCACCTGGGTGTTGAGTGTCCAACTCTTGATTTTAGTTCAGGTCATGATCTCACGGTCAGATCGATACCCAAGTTGGGCTCCAGGCTGAGTGTGGAACCTGCTTGGGATTCTCTCCCTCCCTCCTTTCTTCTGCCCCTCCTCTGCTCATACACACACACACACACACTCTGTCTCTCAAAATAAGTAAACAAACATTAAAAAAAAAATAAAACCATCTCGTGGTGCACCTGGGTGGCTCAGTCAGTTAAGCATCCGACTTCAGCTCAGGTCATGATCTAGTGGTTCATGAGTTTGAGCCCCACGTCAGTCACTGTGCTGACAGCTCAAGGCCTGGAGCCTGCTTCAGATTCTGTGACTCCCTCTCTCTCTCTCTGCCCCTCCCCCGCTCATGCTCTGTCTCTCAAAAAATAAATGTTGAAAAAATTTGAAAAAAGCCATCTCCATTGTGCAACTGTATTTGAGAAATCATTCTAGCTGATGCAATGATGATTAGGTTGACTTTAACACTTATCAATGGAGATATTAGCAGCTGTGGTGATAATGTGGGGGGGGGGGTGGTGGGAGTGAAAGGAGCCTCTTTGTCATAAAAGAAAACTGGCCATCTTTTTTGGGCATGCCTCCACAATAAACATAAGAACAGCTTCACACTGAAGCATGTATGATTTCATGTTAAAGGCTGACCCGCAATCAGTTTCTTTTGAGTAGAGAGGAGACGCTCAAGCAAGGAGGTGTGCATTCTGAGATGGAGACTGATTGAGAAAGTGATATGGAAATCCATGATCTAAATGTCATGATGTAAACAAAAAATGTATCATGTTGGGTTTGGAATTTTCATTGATAAATGAATTAGTTTATGAAAGCCTTTTCTTTAAAAGCACAGCCTGAAAACACATGTCATTACTGTAAGAGCCTTGGGGAGAAAAGTGGCCACTCAAGCTCTCGATGGTTATGGGAGCAAATGATCTGTTTTTTAGTCTAGGGTTGGTGTGAGGACATTTCCTTTTTTAACACCTTCCCCAGGAGCTCTTCCCAGGTAAACGTTAAAATCACAGCAATAATGATGTAGGCAGCTACTTTGAGGATGGAAGAGGAAATGAACTAAATGGCCCAGCTTTTTAAGAGAGTAATTTAATTAGTTATCATAATTACTAGACCATATTCTACCATTTATTTAAACCAAGTTCATGTGCATGTGGGCCCTTCTCTCAGAAACTATACAGAGGACTAGAGTGGGCACCTTGACCTATTAAAAGGAATAATATGGGAAAAGAAAATAGTCCATTAAATTTCAAGGTATAGATTTCTGTTGTCGTTACTAATATTACCATAACTTGAAAGTATTCCTATTATTATCCTGTCACCACTTTTATCTTTTGTATCATTTTTCTTGGGGACAGAGTCATCAAGACCTCAATAATCATGCCATTGGCAGAAATAACCAAGGGTCTAAGGAGGTATAGTTTTTAGATGACAATGTCAAAATATTTGAGGTCAACAAATTAGGATGCTTGGAGTCATAGTGTACCTTATAGAATTGAAACATCTACTCTCTTTAATACCAGATTTGTGTGATCCTAAATAACATTTTCCAAGAGTTTAATTCCTGGGACGGCTTAAGAATCTTCGAGGAGTGACTGGGTGGTTTAGTCATTGAGCATCTGACTCTTGAGTTCACCTCAGGTCATGATCACAGGGTCATGGGATCAAGCCTCATGTAGCGCTCTGTAGATTCCCTCTGCCCTTGACCCCATCTTCACTCTTATGCTCTCTCTCTCTCCCTCAAAAGAAAATATTTATAAAAAGAATCTTTGATACAAGAAAGATATGGGGGCATATGCTTATGTTTGCAAATCTATCCTTTGTTGACGCTGACACTGAAGGGAAAACAAAAATCACATTATACAGGTTAAAGAATGTTCACCGGACTAGGACTGACATACAGACTGAGAACATTATTATTGTTTTTTTCTTTTCATATTTTTATTTTAGAGAGAGACAGAGTGCCAGCAGGGGAGAGGGGGAGAGGGAAAGAGAGAGAATCTCAAGCAGGCCCTATGCTCAGCACAGAGCCTGACATGGGGCTTGATCTTGTGACCCTGGGTTCATGACCTGAGCCAAATCAAGGGTCGGACACTCAACCAACTGAGCCACCCAGGCATCTGGTAAACATTATCATTATTAAAGCAGAACCAACATGCAAATTTGTAGTTTTAAAAATCGTAACACACACACAAAAAAAAAAAAAAAAATCGTAACACACATTGTCCCCATGGAAATGAGGATATGTATTGTGGGCAGTTTCTATTATCATTCTCCACTTGCTAACTTCAGTATAGTATAGTTTATATTATTTTAAAAATATTCATAAATTGGTCCTTTATGAGGCTTCCTTCTGTTATGAGCAACAGGAACAGTGGAAGAAATTTGAAACCCCTGGCTCAGGCTACGTTTGTAAAAGGTGCAACATCTGTTTTGTTTCTTTTCATTTATAAGAACCTTGACAGAAACAGTCAGGTAATGCTTGTCCAGTTCAGATAAGTATAACTATATCTAAATGAGATACTTTTAGTGTAGTTTCATGAAGATAACAAGTGTGTTTTTTTTTTTTTTAATAATTACTGGATGCTGTCTCTGGAGTGAGAACTATAATTATTATTTATTTTTTAAAATATTCTTTTTTTTAATGTTTATTTATTTTTGAGAGAGAGAGAGAGAGAGACAGGGAGCAAGTGCGGGAGGCGGAGAGAGAGGGAGACGCAGAATCCGAAGCAGTCTCCAGGCTCTGAGCTGTCAGCACAGAGCCCGATGCGGGGCTTGAACTCATGAACTGCGAGCGAGATCATGACCTGAGCTGAAGTCGGACGTTTAACCAACTGAGCCACCCAGACTCCCCAAGAACCGTATTTATTTTATCATAGTCAACCTGAGGAATTTATACACACACATATATGTATGTATGTGTGTGTATATATATATATATATATATGATCCATATATACACTTAAATTCCCACATATCTTTATTAAGCTCACCTGAAAAGGTTTTTTTGCGAATATGAAAAAAGCTGCTACAAATGTTTGTGTATACAGTGGTTTTTTAAACATAGCCTCCCTTTCTCCAGGATAAATATCCATGAGTGACATCACTGGGTCAAAATCTAGAAACCCCAAATGTCTTTCATCAGGGGAGTGGAAAAATAAAATATGGTACATTTATGCAAGGAGATGCTACTTTGCAATCAAAAGAATTCACTGTTGATGCAAGCTACACCTTGCATGAATCTCAAAGACTCTGAGTGAATAAGCCAGTTTCAAAAAAAGTTACACAGTATAAGATTTCATTTACAGGATATGCTTGAAAAGACAACCCATCATGAAACATACCAGGTAAGTGAGTGCAAGGAGTGAGGGGTTTGTGGAGGTTGTTACTGCAACGGCATAGAAAGAGGGAGGTTTTGGGGGTACTTCACTGTCTCCTGATGGGGATTGTAGTTTCACGGATCAAGGCATGCCTTAACATTTATAAAATCCGTAACAAAAATACCATAACAATATAAGTTTTTTTTTTTTAATTAAAGAGAATTAAAACCTGGTGTGCACTTGTAGACGTGCTAATTAAGATGGGCCAGGACGCTCTTCTCTTTGCTTTGTTCATGTTTGACTGATCTGTTCTGCACTGAGCTGTCTTTATTCAGTGCCAGCGAACACTGGAGTTCTGTTTGCTAAGACCTTTTTAATATCTACAAGAAATTCTTAGCATCTTTATGTGATTAAAAAGGCTTTATAATGAAATTCCTAGTCTTAAGAATGTGAGCAGCACAATACAGTTACTCTAGTAGTGGCTTTAGGTATTTATATCTCTGTTTAGATTGGGGGGAAAGAGATACCTTGTTTTCTTCTCTTCGTGTGACTAGAGGGGCTTTACGTTTTTTTTTTTTTTTAATTGTTGTTTGATTTTGCCACAGATCAACCATTCTCTCATGTAGAACCCTCCTGACTTTCTTGCATTAATATGTAAGCATGCTTATGTTTTTCCTGTCTTTAGGAAGATAAAGTTTCCTCCACTCTTTCCCCCCTCCCCAATTTTGTTCCTTTCCCCGCAGCCTGTGACACTGAATGTGATGTTATTCTTCATCCCTGTTCACGTAGCACTCTGTTACAATCTAACCTCCCCTAAAACTTAGCAAAGATCATTGTTTTTTGGTTAAGAACAGAAAGACACATTTTTCTCTCATGTGATTTAACCTCTTTGAAGCATTCTGTGCTATGAACTATCCTTTCTTGTGTCCCTATACTCTGATGGTTTTCCTATGTTTTCAGTGGCCTCAGAATCAGATTGTAGGACTAAGAGAAGTGAAAGCAGTTTAACCTAGTCTTTAAGAAGCCACATGAATGCAGGGGTCAATAGGAGCACTGAACACTTTGATCTGAATTAAGAATGGAGAAGCCATACTGAATGTGTCAGCTGGAGAAGAAAAAGGCACAAATCACCATTATCCCTTATCACCCAGCCTTAGTCTCTAGATAAGGAAGGTGGTCAAGGCATTCCTCATGGAGATGTATGTGCTCAAAATGTGTATGTGGTAACTCCTCGTGGACCATGGTTTGACTTCACTGGTTCCTCATCAAAGGAATTTTGCTTTTGCCAAATACAGTCTCCAAACAAGCAGCACACTAGGTGAAAGAGTTCAGAGCTGTGACCAGAGTTCGTCCTAGCATTCCTCTCTTCTCTAGGACTAGTCCTTGGGAACATTACACTGTTTCCAATTCCCAAGCAAGATTGGCATTTGCTCCATTTATTTTATTTTCTCCTTTTCAGTGTGATAACTGGGGGATGAATAGACCACTCTGGATAATTGATACATCCACAGAGCAGCACACTGTCTCAGTAAGAACGGCTGCAAGGGCATTCACTATGTCAGGGTTTGCGAGAAGCAAGGGGAGTCATTCTTCAGTCTTTGTGTTATTCCCAGGCTTGCACTTTTTGCAGGATTTGTCATGTCTCGTGGCTTCCCATATTCTAGTGCATTACTCAAAACGGGAAAGGAGCTAAGGTCTACAGGAATGAGCCACAACCCAGGCTCGCTGGAATGGATCTTAGGTATGAACATTTAGGAAGATGGCAGACAAGAGTCAGCCTCAAATGCCTGTGAATAGGTCACTCTTACCTGAAGCCAGTGCTCTGCTCAGTGATTCCAATGCCCTTGGGCTAAAGACATGTGGGTAAAAGTAGAAGTCAGACTGAAGCTTGATGTTTGGAAGAATCTGGTCCTAGAAAAGATGTGAATGATGTCAAGGAGAAGTGACCTCCATTTTCCAATGAAAATGGAAAGTCTAAATGCAGGATAATAGGGAGAGAGAGAGAAACAGCTTGTACAAAGTATGCTAAATGCAGGGGAGAAGTCAAATCTGGAAAAAAAAAGGTGTAATTCAAGAAACAGAAGCAGCTCCCCAGTTGTGATTTATTTCACAGACAAAATGAATTTGGTATGTATTCTGTACATCATTTTGTTCAAATACAAACTGATAAAACAAAACAATATGTTGGAATAAGATTGCAGAGCTATGAAAGCAAAATGAGAACCAACTAATGCCACTATAGTACTAACGAACAATTTATAAAAGAGGGACAATATATAATGTGTTTTAAATAAAACTAATGGGATGGAAGAAATGACTGATATATGGTCATATGAATAGCAAGGAATAAAAGACAATTTGATTATAGCCACTAGAGGTAACATAGTATAAATGGAGGACAGAAAAGACAACTTCAACTTTTCCTGAAGGGGAGAATCCCCCCCCAAAAAAATGGTCTCAAAAATCTAGAGCAAACACGAAATCTATCAATGAAATAAGTGGCAAGTGGGAATAATGGCTACAGACCACTGTCCTTGAGGCATATTACTTGAAAGGTACTGACACATGGTGAGAATGACAAACTAATTTAAACATCTCAAATGAAAAGCAGCTTGTAACAACTGGCCTGTATATATAATTTGGGAATACAAATAGACACAATGAAACTAAATAAAAGAAAAAGCAAGGAGATAACATGGAATTTAAGCAGAAGTAAGGGGCTAGAAGGGTGAGTAGGATGATCAGATTCATGGTATTTTCAAGACTCAAGCTTTGTTTTGGATGATGGATTTATAGGCACTTCATACATAATTATGGTTATTGCTATTATCATTATACTTTTAAATTGAAATGTAACATAACGCAAGGAAGTACACTAAAATCTGAAACTTGAAAACATTTTAAATTCCCACAAGTAGGCACCTCTCCGATCAGATAAAGAACATTGCCAGTCTCAGAGAAGGCTCTTTTGTGCCTGAAAATATTTTCCTCTGTTGTGTTAGGCATAAAGAATGACTGGAGCTAAATCCAGTCCGGCATTAAACCAGGTCAAACAGCTGTTGCTGTAGTTTACACGGAGTCCACGCTGTTCCTGTTTCGAGGGTGCAGCCCTCTTGGTATTTTCCTTGGCAAGTCCTTGCTCCTCGTGTGAAATGGAGTTTGGAGTCTGGCTCTTTGGGCTTCTCCCCATGATGCTTCAAATCTGGCAAGTGTCTTGAGTGGGACACTAGGGGTGCATTTGATGCAGGCTCTTCCTTCCAAGGCGGCTTTTCTCCTGAGCATCACTGGCTGGTTTTATCTACCTGCCTGGCCGACAGGGGTCTGGCTTTTCCTGGCAGATCTCCGTCCCCTGGGGTCTGAAAATTCTAATTCACTGAGATTACGAGCTTACTGCTTTTATGCAGCCTTATGTCACGGCAGGTTCAAAATCTGGCAGCTAGCATTTATTTGCTGGAACTTCCACGCTCTGAAGGCGCTTTGCTTCCTACATCTTCCCTCGGCCCCAGCACTCATCAAAAGCTTCCTTAATGTCTTTCTTCTATAGATTCTATCTGCCTAGGCTAGTGGTTCTCAATTGAGGAGGACCTGGCCTCTCACCTCCCTTCCCTATCCCCACATTTGTAAATACCTGTTGTGTTTTTAGGGCTGTCTTCCTTTGATAGCCTTCTAATCATACACTTGGATAAATATGATTATGCTTATTCTATCTGTAACCTATTAGCTTCTAATCACTAACAGGGAAATTTTTAACTAGAAAACTTCAAGTTACTTAACTTATTCAGTAACAAGGGAGGAAAGGTGTTATACGGCTAAGCAGCAAGCCCAGATTAACGAAGCTCTTCAATGGAATGATTAAAGCAAAGGATAACTCAGGTCTTAAGCATCATGTCTGCATATATATCTCGCAGTGACAGGACATTCTCTGGATTAGCTTTTACTTTACTTAGATTTGAGTTGTAGAAGAGTTAGTAAGAAAAGGTTACAGGACGCCAGGGTTAGATTTCTAAACAAATCAAATTTTTGGTTCAAGAAATTTATCTTTAATTAGCTTATTGCATCTCTACGTTTGTGATATGGCCACTTTGCTGAATGAGTGGGCAACTTTACTCTTTTTTTTTTTTAATGTTCATTTATTTTTGAGAGAGGGAGAGAGACAGACAGACAGACATACAGAGCATAAATGGGGGAAGGGGCAGAGAGAGAAGGAGACCACAGAATCCGAAGCAGGCTCCAGGCCCCGAGCTGTCAGCACAGAGCCCGACCTGGGGCTCAAACTCACGAACTGTGAGATCATGACCTAAGCCGAAGTTGGATGCTCAACTGACTGAGCCACCCAGGAGCCCTGGGGCAACTTTATTCTTGATGTGAGCAAGATCTGAACACCTACCACATGTGTGAACAAGCTCATGCTTAAGTTTATTGCAGGATAAAAACTATAAAGTCCTTACTGGCAGTGATTAAAATATTAGAAAAATTACTTCTTTTAGAAAAGAATTTCATTCAGACAGGCTGAATTTCCAAATTTGAGCCAGTGAGTAATTGAAGCTTTATTTTCATGTGACATAATTAAATATTGTTTGAAGATTTCCATGTATTAAGATAATAAAATAGAATATGTTGTAGCTTTACACAGCGTTTCAAAACTGAAAGTTTAATTATATTCTGGTAGTTCATTGGAGATGTGGGGATAGGCATATTCAGTTTTCACTTTACAATAATCAATAGTCAAAAGGTGGTATGGCTATTGATGAAATATATATTTTGTAATAAAAATCTGCATTAGCTAAAACACTTTAATATTACATTATTCTTAAATTACAGGGAATAAAGTTGAGTTTTGAGTTTTTTGTTCTTTTTTGGGGGGTCAACTTCCTAGGGAAGTTTTCCTTTCACCTGTTTTTTCTTATTTTAGACCCTTCCCCGCAATCTGTATCTCTATCCTCCCTTCTTGTATGGGGTTGCATTAGAAAATGATAACACGAATCATTTGAAGGAAAAATATTACAACACCTGAAAACATAACTATGTTTTAAAATACCAGTTGAGTATAACTCATCAATATAAATTTCAGTACTCAATCTCTATGTCTTACTGTTTTCAATGATATATAAACACCAAGTTCACCTATGCTACAAACATAGTGATCTCAATAACCAGTATAGTTTTTCATTATAGTATCCTCAAACATTTCTGTAGGTTTAAGATTTTGCTGAACCCCAAGTTTTTTTAAACTTTATTTATTTATTTATTTATTTGTGCTTTTAGACTATGACAGCACCCCGCCCTGAGAGAGCTTTCTAAAGCTTTCAAATTTCACTTTCCAGCTGCTGAATCATTACTACTGAGAGTGGGAATGAAATTCTTTCAGATTCAACTCATCTCAGGAAGTTAGTCCCACTGTATTCCTGTCATAGGAATGGGGCAAGGGTTAAAATCATCCATGCAACATAAGTTATGGGATTTCTTGAGCCATGCAAACATCTCTGCTTGTGACTGGTCAGAAATGGACTATACACTGTAAAAAAGACATGAAAACACATGATTGGACTTACAGAATCATCACATTTCTTTTGTGGGCTTAACTGCCATGAGATGAAGATGTCATTTGGGCTTGGTCTCGTGCCCTGAAATTAGCAATGTCCCTCCTTGGCATTTTTATCCCCAGAGATGTTAATTGTTCTTCCAGCGCTTTGTTTAATTTCTATGGGGTTGCCATTCTGTATGTCATCTATCTTCCTGAAGTTCTGTCAGTGATCTATGAGGCAACTGATTGTTCCTGTCAGCCTACCTTAGAGACCCAATGAGAACGAACACCTCTGAAACTGGGCTCCAGCAACACTCACTTCTGATGTGTTCATTTTCACGCCCCTCGTTGGCTACACTCTATTACTTTCATCTTATGTGCTATTTCATAATGTGACCTTAGTAATAAAAAAACCTTACTTGAATTTTAAGTGGTAGTTGAGAGAAAGCCATGAAAATGGAGAAAAAAAAAGAAAATAGATTTTCATTTTGAAGGCATTGCTTGTTATATGCAAGAGTGTTAATCACAGCCGGAATGAGACTTTCAAATCTCAGCAACATAATACATCAGTGCCCCTGAGTCTCTGGTGAGGGAAATGTGTTTTTTTATTTTATAGAAAACATAACTTCTTTGATAACCTTGTTTTTCTTTGTTGTATAAAATATGATTTTCTACATTTTTATTTAGTTTCTGGTTCACTTAGCTTACTCTAGTGGTATGGTGCTTTACATGAAACGAGCACATGACATTAAGACTATTGTCACTCTTAATAAGGGAGTGTATGAAAACATATGTTTAAAATGTTCCAGTTGACTTCCTTGATTTTTGAAGGACTTACTACTGACTGGGGTGTGCTTTAAAACTGGAAAATTATATTAAATATACCCATTTTTTTGTGATAAATATATGCCCAGATAACATTTGCTTCCAAAATTTCATGAAGCTAAAATGCTTACTGGTAATTTATTAAAGGAATAATTTGTATTTTGGTCTTTGTATTTTCTGTTCCAGCATTCTGCAGATTATAGTTGCTTTTAGGCTTCATTGCTTCAGGAATTTTTTTGGCAGGGCAGCACACAGGTGCAGTACAACAAAGTCAAGGTTTGACCCCTATTTTGTAAAAGCCAAAGCCCATTGAGAAAATGAAGCTAGCTGGATCTGAGAAGGAAGGCAGAATGGGAAAGTCTTTGAGGTCAAGGAGGTAGAAAGAAAGGGATTAGATTTTAATAGGGTAGGGAGAGTGGAATATTCTAGAACTGGCCCTGCTTCCACATAGAGGTGGGAGAAAGCAAGACTTCAGAGGTGAGTGGAGATGAGGAGAACTCACGAGCAATAGGCAAAGGAATGCCCAGTCTCATCCACTGGCTTTGTCCTCAGTTGCCATGGAAGAAGACTTAAAGGGGCCACACTAACAACCAAATAACCAAGACCTCTACCATTGAAATAGAGCCTTAGCCCTTCACACCCTGTGGCATGTGGAAGGCAGAATACAGCTGTCTGGGTCCATTTGGGCTGCTCTAACAAAATACCACAGAATGGGTGGCTTACAAACAACACTTTTCCTCACCGTTCAGGTAGCTGAGAAGTCTAACATCATATAACCATTGGAGTTGCCATCTGGTGGCAGGACCAAGGGATCTCTCTGGAGAGCCTCTTTTATAAAGACAATAATCCCACCCTCATGACCTAATCACCTCCCAAAGTCTCATCTCTTACTACCATCACCTTGGGGATTGGGGTTTATAACCCCTTCAGGTTTGGGCCATAGCAATGACCTTTGATTTGGAATCAAGTGGATTTACAGAAACTAATCAAATACAGTATTTCTCATAACTACACTTGGAGATATGAGTTCATTAACTGCTGTAAAAATATAACTAGATAAAGAGATAAGAGAAAAGTAGATTATGTTCAGAAATCTCTCCATACCACTTTTCATCTCCATAATGTATCAAGCTAACTAACTAATCAAAGTGCTTTGGAATTTGCAAAAGTACAATGCATTAGAATCCTACAATTCTCCTTCCTTTTATAATTGGTTAACTAATACTTAAATAGTTTCTTGGTAAGTTTTAATAGTGAAAATGTAAGGAGCTGGTAATCAATTTTCCAAATGTAAACTGTTGTTGCTAATGTCATATAAAGTTCTTGAGAGAAGACTCAAGAGAGGGTTGAGGCAGAGCTGGTCTTCTGTCTCTCCCACAGCTAGCATGTCTCCCCTAATACAAACACCATCAGCTACAGTGAACACCCCTATTACCATCACATTCCCCCAGAAAACATTTCCTTTCCTGACTTTAGACTCTGCACAATGGTATAAGGGTTGTATAATTTTTATTATCAATGCAATAAATATATTTTTTAAATGTTTATTTTGCATGCACAAAAGACGGAAGGAGAGAGAGAGACAGAAGGAGAGAGAGAGAGAATGCACAAGTGGGGGGAGCGCAGGAAGAGGGGGAGAGAAAATCCCAAGCAGTGCAGAGCCCAACAGGGGGCTCGATCCCATGAACTGTGAGCTCATGACCTGAGCCGAAATCATGAGTTGGACACCTAACTGACTGTGCCAGCCAGGTGCCCCAATAAAACATAGTTTTTGACTTGTGTCTATTTGTTTGCCCATCTACAAGGGAGTGTGCAAGTGGCACACACACGTTATAATGACTTACCCACATGGGTAAATTAAATTCTGTTTCTGTTTCCTGGTTTTTCTGTTATTTCTCCTCCGCTAACTCTTCTGGGAGGTTCAGGCCAAATTTTGCTATATCCATAGGTGATGCTCTGCTTTGTTGTCCTGTCCTTCCATTCTGCTGGGAATATTTTAACCTGCATTTGTATCAAAAACACTTAACCTCCCTACGTTTTACTCAGTCTTCAAGAACTGAGCCTAAAACCAAAGGCATTAGGACTGATGGAAGTTTAGGGCAGAGAAGGGCAAGACTGAGGGTTGCCTCAGAAAAAATGACTCTGAACTTGAACACCTGGTGGCTGACAGCATAGTGCTGGTCAGCTTGCCTACAAGCTGGAACCCCTGAGAGGGGTCAATTTCACCTCAGAAATTGAACTTCGGGATCAGACAAGAAAATTCTTACAGATGGAAAATGTTAAGAGGCAGTTACCAAAGTTACTAATAAGAGTGTAGCTTGTATATATTTAGAAATAACCCAGAAGTATAATGGCTTATATGATTGTCAATTTTTATCTTGTGTGTCTTTTCTGTGATTCCCCCTCCCACCACAAATCATTGATAAGGTATCTGCCGGCCTATGATCCATTATAATAGCACAAACATATTTAAAATATTGTCAATGCTAGTGGCTATACAGAGTTCCATAATTTTATGATTTAGATTGCCTTTTGGCACCATCATGATGTTATTAGGACCCAGGATCAAAAATCAATGTCAAAATTTCATACTGTACTCTCATTCTAGGGCTTTCCAAGATATGATGTATAGATGCACACAGGGAAATAAAGCTTTTATCAAAGAACTGTTTGTTACAATTAAGAAAGAGCCATTTATCCCAATTTACAAAAAGCTTTTTATTAAGTCTGATACCTCCATTTGGGACCACCTAGTAAAAGTTCAAGCAGAGTGTGAGAGGAGGGAGGAGGGATGGAAAAAGGGGTGGATGGAGTAAACTGGTTGCAGGATCCTCTCATCTGCTCATGTGCAGGGGGCAAAAGGAAGGAAAAAAAAAACAGCCATGGAGAGTCCAGTCCCTGCCTGGGGTCACATCAGGACAGCAAGGAGCAAGGTGATCCTCAGTGGCCATGTGTCACATCAAACAGTGTCCTGAACTCAGAACCTTTAGGTAATTAGTTGCAGTGTTGTGCTTCTCCTCACCTTATGTTTAAGAATGATGTAACAAGGGGAACAAAGTTTTCCCTCTACAGTGGAAACTGGCACAATATCACTGTAATTGAAGCGTTTTTGTTTGTTTTGTTTTTTAAATTTTTCATTAAGGTCAACAAATAAGAGTGTAAACATCTAACTACACACATCGGGAATGCCCTGCACTGTATGAGAGTTACTGAGTAGAGGCCTTATTGTGTGCGTTTGTACGCATTTCACCGTGTTTGCTCCAATTCTGCAGCGAGCCGTGAGCATGGATTCCTCCTGGACCCCAGGAAAGGGGCAGGGAGGGCACGAACTTCGCAAGCACTGTTTATGCAATGTCACAGCCAAGCGCACACAGCACTCGAGCACCTGTGGCAGACAGAGTTCTCCTGTGAGTCCACTGACTCTGTTTACAACAGTCTTGATTCTTTCCCTACAGTTGTTCACAGTGAAAGAACATCCCCTTTACATTCCCACACTTTTTTTTAATACGAAGTTTATTGTCAAATTGGTTTCCATACAACACCCAGTGCTCATCCCAAAAGGTGCCCTCCTCAATACCCATCACCCACCCCCCATCAACCCTCAGTTTATGCTCAGTTTTTAAGATTCTCTTATGTTTTGGCTCCCTCCCTCTCTAACCTTTTTTTTTCTCCCTTCCCCTCCCCCATGGTCTTCTGTTAAGTTTCTCAGGATCCACATAAGAGTGAAAACATATGGTATCTTTCTCTGTATGACTTATTTCACTTAGCAGAACACTCTCCAGTTCCATCCACGTTGCTACAAAAGGCCGTATCTCATTCTTTCTCATTGCCACATAGTATTCCACTGTGTATATAAACCACAATTTCTTTATCCATTCATCAGTTGATGGACATTTAGGCTGTTTCCATAATCTGGCTATTGTTGAGAGTGCTGCTATAAACATTTCATTCCCACACTTTTAAACAGACTATATTGTATGGTGTGCTTCACTAATATCATGAGGAAAAGAATCAAAGTGTGTTTTCCATCTGGAAAACACAGTGATAACTGTCATTTTAAGAAAAGATATATATTTTCATAATTAGACAGGCATCTTCTACCTACAAATGTATATACACCCTGAGCCTACAAGACAGGAGAGCAGACTTTAAACAGAATAGCTGTCACAAGGTCAACCGGACACAGTGAAATATCTTGATGTATTCATTTTCTATCGATGCTGTAACAAGTTACACACACTTAACAGACTCAACAATGTAAAATTACCATGTTACTGTTTTGGAGGTCAGAAGGCTGAAATGGCTCTCCCTGGGCTAAGACCAACGTGTGAGCATGGCTGCAGTCCTGGTGCTGGCTCTTGGGAAGAATCATTGCCTTGCCTTTTCTAGCTTCTAGAAGATGCTCGTATCCTTCTTCTGCCATCTTGAAAGCCAGCAGTAGGAGGTCACATCCCTCTCACACTGTGATCAGCTCTTGTTCTCTCTTCCCTCAGTATTCTACCCACAGCAACCTCTGTGATTACACTGGACCCACCTGGGTAACCCAGGTGTAATGACTGTCAAATTCACATTTGTTAAGTGGAGTTCATGGTGCTGGAGGCTGAGCTGAGGGTCAACAGCAAATCCCAGGAGAAAAGGAAACAGAGAAGTTTATTGCTTACAGGTCCTGGAGCAGGTATACATGGCATGCCTTGCGAGGCCACGCAGGGATGTCAAGGCAGTGTGCAGACAGACAGCAGAAGGATCTAGAACACATGGCTTTATTAGGGCCCATGGGTGGAGTGCGGTGGTGTCCAAGGTGAAGGCTGGATTAGTCAATCCAAACCCAAAGGAGCAGTTCTGGTATCTCCTCAGGTGTAAGAAAAACATAAGAGGAAGGCTCGCCTACTCAGGGGGAGATTGGTGATTACCAAGGCTGTTGGAGAAGGCATCTCAGGAAGTGACAGATAACACTGGGGGCTGTTATCTAAGGCAAATACTTGCTAGAGCAGCTAATGCCAGGGCCAGGCCTGTACAGGCCACTTGGCCAAATAAAATGGATGCCGAGGCAGCAATACCAGAGAGTAGATCAGCTAAACTTGACGCCAGGATACTCACCCGCTGCAGTCAGCTGATGAGCATTCTCAGTTGCATCTGCCACCCTAATTCCCCTGTGCTATGTGAGGTGACATCATCACGGGCCAAAGGGATTAGGATGTGGGCAACATTAGGGGGCCTCCTCCACACGGACTGCATGAGAGAACACGTAATCATATAAAAATCAAATATGGAGGCAATGATTCATTCCTCAACATCACTGATCACAATGAGCAATTTTCACTTATGATTAAAGTGTTGATGTGAGGTAAGAAAAGGTGTAAAAGAGAAAATGTAGAGAGAGAGGAGAAGGGAAGAGAATACAAGAGAAAGGTAGCTAAAAGATGAAATTGAGAGGAAAAGCAACTCTAAGCGAGTGATGTGTATAAAACCATCCGGTGATAGAGGTTATGTTACAGGGATTGTTGGCATCCCTTAGGAGCGTGAGCACAAGGCAGAGTAGCTGAAGGTGCCCAGACTCACTGAATAAGAATCTGCATGTTAGGAGCACCTGTGGGGCTCAGCTGGTTAAGCATCTGACTTCAGCTCAGGTCATGATCTCACAGTCCATGAGTTCAAGCCCCGCATTGGGCTCTGTGCTGACAGCTCGGAGACTGGAGCCTGCTTCAGGTACTGTGTTTCCCTCTCTCTCTCTGCCTCTCCCCTGCTTACACTCTGTCTCTCTCTCTCAAAAATAAATAAATGTTAAAAAAAAAAAAAAGAATCAGCATGTTACCAGGGTGCCTGGGGGGTCAAGTCACTTAGGCGACCGACTCTTGATTTCGGCTCAGGTCATGATCCCATGGTTTGTGAGTTTGAGCCCCACACCGGGCTCTGCGCTGACAGTGCAAAGCCTGCTTAGGATTCTCTCTCTCCCTCTCTCTCTGCCCCTCTCCTCATCTCATGTTTGAGGGCTCTCACTCACTCTCTCTCTCTCTGTCTAAAGTAAATAGATAAGTAAATAAACTAAAAAAAAAAAAAAAAAAAAGAATCTGCGTGTTACCACATGGAGGTGATATGCAGACATTGCCAGTTGAGAAACCCAGGGCTAGTTAACCATGTGGCTCACTCTCCAGTGCATATTCAGAGTATAGGCTCTAGGTTAAAGGAGATCTAATTTCAATCCCATCATGGCCAGCATGGGGAGTTTCTTAGCTTCTCCAAACCTCAGTCATCTAATATGTAAAATAGGTTCATTACCGACACGAAGACAGTTGAAAGGCATAAACGGCACGCTCCTGGCGACTGCTTACAACATCCAGTGAGTGTTAGTGACTTGTATGACAACTGTAGACAAAGCGTGATGTAGCTCAAAGTGGATGAATCTAGGAATTTGGAATCTTGCCCTTCTGGTTAGATGCTTACTGGCTGTGGGACTCTCATCAAGGCTACCATTTGGAACCGATGTTTTCTCAGGTGTTAAAATGGCATAGAATGCTTATGTGAGAGTCTTTTAAAAAGGAACATTCTGAAGTCTTCTTAAAAGGATGCTTTTAAAGTACACTTTAAAATGATTAAAAAAGGTAAATAATAATATAAAGGAGAGCTATTATTATTGTCATCTATCCTAATAGTAGCTACTGTGTTCTAATCTGCTTCGTATCAGATGGAGAACGAGTCCGTTGCAGCTGGGTCAGATGACATATTAATACAGATTTAAACTAAGAGAAGCCCAAGCAGTTAGTCTAAACCATGCCTGCATTTTCTGTGACTCACAGAGGAATCTGCATGTGGTCATGGCTTCCTGAAAGCCAATTTGGGGCACTTACACAGTACAGAGTCCAGACATCTGGCTCATAATTTTCAGAATCCTCAATGGATAGAATGTTTTAGAGCAGATAACGATATAAACAATTTATGTTTTTTCATACGTGAGAGGGAATGACCTTCATAACTTAGTTGTAGCTTCATTCTTATTACTTATGAGTGATTCAATAAATGATAGAAATAAATTATATTGTTCAACTGCCCTTTGTTATATGTTCCCATTGTAAATGGATATTTTTCATTGTCCTGACATATTTGCAACAATAATGTGTTTTCAGGCTATAAATATTGATAGAGCAAAGATGTGTGTGTTTGCACTTTGAATATTTGATAAGTTCCACCAACACCTATAGAATGAACATTAGCAGTTCTAGGAAGCTTTACGTATCTCCCAAAGGACAGTTTCTGCTGCAGGGGTTTAAAAAATATCCTTCGTTAAGCGAGTTGTTTCCACTAAGCAATTATTTAATTTTAACTGATTTTTAACCAAGTTTGAACTTTTTCAGAAATGTTAATCATTGCAGGGAAACTTACAGATATGCTACATTCTATAATCCCCTGAGTAAATAAAATGGTTGAAAATTTAACATAGAATTATATAAAGGTGATTTTTATTTAGAATGATTTTTCATTAACTGACATTTGTCTTTAATTAAAAGGTGATGGGAAGGTAGATATGTACTCCAACTGCAGAAGATTTGGTCATGTGATTTGTGCAAAAAGTAGGCAGGCTGGATGGAGGAGAGGGACTGAGGAGAAAGCTGGAGAAGCCATCTTTCACATCATGAATGTGGTTGCATATTTTTAAATAAACACACCTTTTCTGCAATTAAAAAAAATAACAGAATTCTGTAAATCTTATGTCTGTTAATTTAAATGTCCTGAGAGATGAGCTTATTAAAAGGCTGATGCACATATTTCCTTGTTAAATTTTTGAGTTTTTAGGGATTTGGGGACTTCACCTTTTTAACTAATTTCACCTCCTTCTTACGTTTCCCTCCTTCCCTTCTTTTACCCTAGAGCTTAAGCAAGCAAATAATGTATTTGCATTCTCTGTCCCTTCATAACTCAGTTTCCTCCCTAATTTTCCTGATATTTTCCATCAGTATCTTATTTATGGGAATATACTTGAAGGAAGGCCAGTCCAAATATTTCTCTGGGTAATCTAAACATCCACCACCTAAATTTAAGACTCTCGAGGCATGCAAACTCAGAATATTTTAAATTGTTGCCCCATGGGAACTACTTGCAATGCCTTTCCATTTTATCCATTTTATCCTGTACTGAAAAACATCAGAAGACATATCTCTGTGAAATTTGCCACTTTAATTATTACAAGAATTTTGTTCATTGTATACAATATCCTGCTGTTGTTCAGCCATTTGAAAACTTTCAGTTAGTTTTAATATCCCGGTTGGTATAGTTTTACCTTTAGAAGGCTATAATAAATATTTCTGTCCATGTGCTGATTGTTAATAAAAATCTAATTTTGGAATATTTTGTATTTAAGTTTTCAGATCATTATTGCAAACTCTATACCTTTGACACTTATTCCTTCTCCATCTTGCTATTCTACCCACAAATTTCCTTCCTTATTACTGTTGTTTCTCTTAAAATGTTCTGAGCATATTTTTAAGTTGCCCTCTGCTTTTTTTTCTGGAAAAGCAAAAATAAATATATGTGGTAATCATCCCAAGTAGTTTCAGATGAAAAAGAGAAACGCATTCATTTTTTAATCTCCTCCCATTTGATAAACATTTTGGAAACATTTACTATCCCAGGAATTGTGGGAAATACACAAGTATGACAAGCGGAATTTGGAAGGAGGTAGTATGACAAGTAAGGGTAATTTGAAAACCATCTGTGGAATGTAGAAAAGAAACAGAATTTTGTTGTGGAGCTTTGCTCCACAGATGTTATGTGCTGTCCTTCGAAAACTGTGATGTGTGAATTACAACCTGCCATGATTCTTCACGTATTTAATCAAGAGAAGGGGTGCTATCAACAGCTCTATTTGAGGAAGCTAGCCCTGAGGTACACTTCAAAGACAAATATCATTGCTTATCATGGCACAGGGTACACATGATGAAACTTTCATAGGACCAATTCTACAAACAAGTAGGCCTCTCCCATACCCGCCAGGGAGGGTTTAAGAGCATGGCAGAGCAGCTACACATCTGGGGGTTCACTAAAATGTTGCCAAAGGTAATGTCAGAGACTTTAAAGAAGACCCAGGAAGCAATTCCCCCAATAAAAGTGCTTTGTGAAAAAAGGTAGAAAAAAATTTAGTTCCTGTGGAGAGCCTTTTTTCCTCTCAGGGTCAGAAATGGTGTCCTATAAGTCAGAATAGGTGACCCTAAGGTAAAATTTCATCCCATGGCGGTTGAACTGAGGCACTAGAAGCTGTCTCAGTGGAGGTATTGAGGGACTGGGATTGACAAACAGGACTCAGTCTCGAGCCAGAAAAACATGTTGGGTGTGAGACTATGAAGATTCCAACGATGGGGACTCTTTCTGTTCTTATCTCCCCAACTTGGCTTTGGGTTGAAGTATGAAGGAATAAAACAAACAAACAAACAAACAAACAAAAACCCAACAAGTAAATATCTGAATGGCTTGCAGGACAACATCTAGGTCTGGATTCTTAAAAGTCTGAATTAACGTTAAGAAATGAGACAACTAACAGGAATAGAGATGGCCCAGGTATTAAGTTAGAACAAACAAGCAAAAAGCCTTTGACTATTTAGTTGCTAAGTCATTGTAATTGTGTCTCCTGAATATCCCTTAAATCGCACCTTCCTCTCCATTCCCACCGACATGGTCTCTGGTGACCTACTGTCAGCTTTTACCTGATGGTTGAAATGGTGACTTAAGCGGCCTCTTTGCTTTGGGTCATCTTTATTGTTTGAATTTATTCTCCCTACTACTTAAATTAAACATGATCTAAAAGAAATTTCTTGTAATTTCAACATTAGCTTTGAGGCATCCTTTGATGTCTTCCCACGGCTTGTTACAGAGTTGGCAAGAAGATTCTTGACCCAGCCCCCCTCTACCTACACAAGCTCGGTAGCACCTACCGAGTAGGTGTAGTACCTACACTGAAGCACACAGCTAATAAACTTGTACTGCAAGCCCACTTCCAGGGTTTGAAGCTCTTCTACTCATGAAGCTGCATGTCCTTGTCCCTTTGTTTTATAGTAGGTCACACAGGGACAATAATAGTAGGTGTCTAAGAGCATTACTATGGGGATTACAAAGAACTAAGATAATAGGGGTAAATGCTGAGAACAGTATTTGGTACACAGGAAGCATCCTTCCAACCATTTTTTCCCTATTCCATACACCCGGTCTCCCAATGCTAACCTCCTACTGCATTATCATCCGTTCGCTGAATGTGGCTCACTATTTCCCTGTGGGTACTCTTGAACTTGCTCCTCTGTGTGTTCCAACACCAACCTGCTCCTCCATCCCAGGCCCACTGCTAGATTCACCTCTGACCCCAAGTGGTCCCAGCATACATGTATGTAACATGCAGACTGGAGCATTTTCTACTCATCTTGCAAGACTTACCTCAAGCATTCTGGAACATGTCAACTTATCATAGCACCTCTTTGGCTTATATTACACACATGGTGCAAGAGAGAAACTGGCTTTAGAGAAAACTGCATTCAGGAATTGTGAAGGCCTTCTCTCTTATCTTCCTCTTCATTCTCTTCCATTACAAACAAGTTTTGCTTGATTGTTTTTGTTGTTTTTTGTTTTGTTTTGTTTTGTTTTTACTTCAGGCAGCTCATGATTAATATTCTTCAAGTTCGGGGACCCTAGAGAACAAAGAACATCAAAAACAAAAATGGCAATGGCATTATTGTAAGAATTCACTACAATTGTCATTTTGATCCAGCTTTAAGCAATGAGAACAGTCCATAGTAATTAATCAGAGTTCATTTAAATTTGTCAACACATACATTGAAGTATTACTGAACCTTATAGGCAGGGGTGTAGTGAAGTGCACACAATTCCTTGAGATCTGTTTAATTCACATAGAGGTGTTCTCTGGCCAGGCCTGATCCTGCGTATCTGTGGTCATGATTGGCCAATGGAAAGAGGTCCTACTCCAAAGTTTTCTATGTGGAAGTGGGTGCTGCTGAGATTTTCTGTATGACTGTGTAGCAAAGCAAGCTTCATATTCCCGGATGTTAGAACTTGTCTGGAGAAACATCTATTGGTCAGAGTCTGCTTTTGTAAGCTAATGTTGACCTGCTGTCTCTGCGAAGCCGCCGAAAAGAGGAAGAAATGAGTCATGAGAATCATCGTGATCAGTCTGTCTTCAATTTTCCACCAAACCCAACAGGAGCTTGAGTTCTTTCCACTCAAACTCTTCTCAAAACAATAGATTTTGACGTATTCAGAGATGCATAAACTTACCTAACGTAGATCTAAAAGTTAAAAATTGTCGCTTAAACTCTTAAGTAAGGTTACGACAAAACTATTTCATGCGGTTGCCTTCACAACTAATCAATCATTGATTGAAAATGGGCTCTTGGAACTACACTTTGCTTCCATTTGTACATTTTCTGTCATTTTTGTATTTATCCTTTTATCGCATTTGTATGTTTTAAATCTTGCGATATTATCATCACTTAACTTTATTTAGTACTGGCAGTTTCACATCTATTTCAAAACAACTGTAATCATGCCAACTCAAATGACCTTTCCTTGAGAGACTGTATATCAAATTCAGCATGCTCAACTGACAATATGGTTTCCATATCATCCTCTACAATATATCAGGTTTAAGCTCTGGTTCTCAAAAACTAAAAGGTTCTATTTCCCTTGCAGCCATTTGCATCTAATTAATACAATCTTTGTAGAATCCATTGCTATGGTGATAGAAGTTCTGTGCTGAAAGAGAAACTTTTAAAATGCCAGCTCAGTATGTCATATATTTACAACTCTTTGATAATGTCGCCTTCTTATCATTCTAACCTTTTTATCATGCCTAGATAGAGACAAGTATATCTTTTACTTTGAACTGTGCTATAGTTGCCCTAAACAACAGATTGTATAATGAACTGCATTGATTACTTTTGATGTGACTTATAATTGTACACTTCAGTTTTAGCAACAGCTCTGTCATGTCATGTTTGTACCTTTGACAAACTAACCCAGTTTTCAAAATGCTTTCAAATCTATAGTAGAGTTAATGACCTAAATCCTTGTCTTGATGGGTTCAGTGCATTTGACATCTTTCTCGTAGGAGCAGGGAGCTGTGATAGCTGGACGTTATTCATAACCGCCAACCCTCTCTAAGAACTTAATTGAAGCCTGGCTTGCAAATGCGAGCCAGAAATCAACAGAAGGATTCAGTCCACTCTTAGTCTGTATTCATGAAGGTTTAACTGTAAAGTTTAGTCTGAACTGTAACTTAGCGCACACCAGTTTATCAGAGAAACAAGTGGTTTACAAATTTAAGTGCACCCAGACACTTTAACTATGTTTAAATCTGGGAAGATCTGGGCTTGTGCACAAGGCTGCCAGTTTTATCACTATAATGTCATAAGGATCTTTAGCATACAGAATTACAATGAATGTGGTGATTCAGGGATTAAAATCTCCTTAAATACTCATTCACATGACAGACTGCAGCAATTAGTGTAGAGTAACAATGGTGCACGGATAACAAGAGTGTCTCATACATTTCCACTGAGAGTCATCTTCCATTATAATCATCCTAATGAAAAAATCACAGTGGTTGAATGGAAATGCTATTGGTATAGCATTAAAAAAAATAAAAAGAAATGAACATTAAAAAACATCGTTAAAGTCACATTAAGGAACGGATTGAAATTGACCAGAAAGGGAATAATCATGGAACTGTCATTACTACCCCTTTCTTATAGCTTTGAGTCCAGGTGTTACAGAAATCTCAAGTCAGTGGGTGCTTGTGCTATAATATCTTTGCAGAGCACTGTGTGTGGAGAACGAAATGACAGGCCTAATGATTCTCGTTGCTCTAGTTCTAGTTTGTCAGCTCTGGTTTAATAGCTATCATGGCATCTAGTCTCCATGCAGAGCGTCTTTCCATGTATGGAAAGTTACATGAAGGGATTGCATAAAAAACAAATCATGCTATTTGTTGGGTCTATCAACTTAAAAAAATTTCATTTTGAAGCCAGCTGTGTTTCACAAATTCAAATAGATGTTTCCCAGGTTTTTTTTTTTTTAATTCCTGATCCTTTAAATTTTTCTCCTTTTGTAAAAATAACAAATAAAATATGTCCATGCCCAAACCGAAGATAAAAAGTGAGAAGGGAAGATTTTACTGAGATTGATGTCTAGAGCAACAGTATAAATCAATACATGGGGTGGAATCGGTTTGTTGTAACATCAACCTGCCGTGATAGCAGATAGGAGAACAATGTGTGTGTGGACTTGGGATGAGAGGGTTCATCCCAGGAAAGGCTGATGATGTTGCAAAGAGAGACCGCGTTGACAGGCAGGCTCATCGAGCACACTTTTCCCCTGATCCTTGAATAACAGCCCGGTATTGAGCTGCTGCGCTTGGCAGGTAACAAATCGAATGCTAGCTCATCTGCAAGTGAAATAGTCTCCCTGAATTAGCCAATCTGATGATGTTCTTTCCAAGTTTATTACTAGAGTGTATTGAAAACCTGCTATCGATTGTTAGAATGTGAAGGTGATATTTCTGTTGGGATTGTAAGTTTGGGCTGAGGGAAAAGTGGGGCTAAGTTATGCCAAGGTAATAGTCCACAGAATATTTAACATAAATACAATGGCTGATCTTTTAACGTATTGTGATTGCTGAATGGGATCTTTGAAATAGTCAGCAATTCTGCCAGAAATGGTTTGAGTGCAGGCACAGGGGCCTCGCGGTATCATTTTGATATTCACTTTCTCTTCTTTCATCGGTTTCTGGACAACCCTCAGGACATTACTGTGTTCTTGAAACCTCTCATAAAAAGAGAGCAACGTAAAGATTTTAAGGGAAAGTTTCTTTTTCTTACAACCTCTTTGACTTCTTTGTCCATTAGTGCACGATTTACTTTTGTGCAGAACTCCAATTCCACGTTCATTTGACACAACTGAGTGGTGTATAACCTTGGAATGAGCCAACAGTGTCAGCATATATCAGACAAACAAGAGAATTCATGTTATAGAAAATTGGAAAATGCATGCGTATAAAATCAAGGGCCTTAATGTGAATCCAATGAGAGGTCCGGAAATCACAATACTTGCCTGTCCTTCAATAGCATATGATTCGTATTTGGGGCCCTGCTCTCTGGCTGCCTATTTATAACAATACAGTTGAACTTCCCGCACCGTTACTCTGTTGATCTATGCTGATAATCACTAATTTGATCTCGAATAGGAAACAGCCAGAGATTTCAGAATGTTTCTTTAAAATGTGTGATATCAATCGTGTTATTTTGTCAGTGTGTCAGTTTCCTAAGCACACAAAGTTTCCTAAGCTTTGTCATAACAAAGCACCACGTATGGAGTGGCTTAAAACAACACAAATGTATTATCTTACAGTTCTTGAGGCTCGATATTCAAAATCAAGGTGTTGGCAGAACAGTGCTCCCTCTGAAGCCTCTAGGGGAGGATCCTTCCTTGCCTTTTCCAGCTTCTGGTGGCCCCAGGTGTTCCTTGGTTTGTGGAAGCATGACTTCCATCCTCAAATGTGCCTTCACATGACCATTTTCCCACGGTGTTCACAGCTTCCTGAGTCTGTGCCCACATCGCTCTATTCTTATAAGGAAAGGTCACATTGCAATAGAGCCCACCCTAATGACCCATCCTAACTTGATGACATCTCTAAAACTCTCTTGTTTCCGGGCTCAGGATTTCCACATATCTTTTTAGGGGATACACTAGATCCATAATAGTCAGTACTGATAACTGACAGAAAAACTGTGGGAAAAGGCATTGTAAACATATTAAGGAAATCATTTCATCCATGAATTAAGAACAACTACCATTCTGTATTGAAAATTTAATAGTGAGATGATATGAATTGTGTATAAGAAAAAACCATAGATTTGAATCATTTGTCATTATATTAGAATTTTCTGATTCACTTAAAGCCAGATTCCTCATTTTTAAATTGCTTATCAACATTATATGACTAATAAAATAACTTTGATAATCTTATTGATTTTAAATTTTCTTAAGTTCAAGGGACTTTGAGTCTCTTAGCTTCAGCTCCAAAATATTGTCCCAGCTGCATTTTTTCAAGTAAATGGGAAAGAGGTGTAGGAATGATCTTTCAATATGAAATACAAAATCATTTTTCTAGCTGTAACTGATCTCTTGATTTCACGTTATATAGACATTTTACGAATATAACCAAAAGGATGTATTATGATATATTTTTATTCAGAAAGCTAGAAAGACTTTAATTTTGAATTTTACTTAGAGGAATCTCTCTCAATATCTATAAAGAGAATAGAATTATAGCTTTAGTATTTGCATGTAGTCATGTCTAGGAAATGTAAGAGAACTCCCCAGAGAATACTCATAGGCAACAGGATGAAGTTAGTATCTATCATCAAATTTTGGCCGTGTTCTGTTTACTAGGTTACACATAAGGGTGAGAACTGCCAGTGTCTCTCATAAATGGTATTCACTGAAGAAGACAAATTTGTTAGTAGGATATCTGTTATATAAAGTAATATTGGATAGGATTTAGGAACATGGATTCTGGAGTCAGTCTACCTCTCCGAATGTCACCTCCATCACTCACTAGCTATGTGAACTTGGCCCACTCATATTTCCTGGTCTTAGTCCTATAAACTGATAATAACAATACTAATTTGCTACTACAAGCTGACAAGAGAATCAAGTGATTTAAAAGAGTCAGACCCTTAGAATAATTATTGCTACATGGAAAGTGCCACATTAATGTTAGCTATTTTTTTCATATTCCTATTTATATTGCTGGTAATATTACGATTATACAATTATTAGGGGACAAAACTACAAAGAATACAGTACCCACCTAAAAAATTCAAGTCACTCTTCCAGTTGCTCTCCTCTCTTTATTTTCCCATTGCCCCCCCAAACCTCTACCACATGATTAATCAAAGAATACGGTAAAAATATTCTGGAATGATGTCATTGGACAACTTTGCTGACACACCTGACTGTACAGAGAGATGGGGATGGTATTTTGGTTTCTGTCCCATGTTTTTCTGTAATCTATGCACTGTTTTTTAAGCCATACTTCCTTGCATTAAAAATCCTAAAGACAGAGGTGCCTGGGTGGCTCAGCCAGCTAAGCAGCCAACTCTTGATTTTGGCTCAGGTCATGGTCTCACGGTTCCTGAGTTCGAGCCCCATATCAGGCTCCATGCTGGCAGAGCAGAGCCTGCCTGGGCTTCTCTCTCTCTGTGCCCCTCCCCAAAAGGTGCTTGCACTCTCTCTCTCTCTCTTTGTCTGAAAATAAAATAAACTTTTTAAAAAAATCATTGAGGCTACACAGACCTAGACATGAATGTTCATAAGAGCTTTTTGCCTAATATCCCTAAGTAGAAAAACTCAAAATGCTTGCCAACTGGTGAGTGGATAAATAAATTGTGGTATATTCAGACAATGGAATGTTAGTCAGCAATTAAAAAATATATATAAAATAAAATCTACTAATAGACATAATACCCAATACCAGGGATGAATGTCCCTTAGCATTATGCTAAGTAAAGGAAATCAGACTTAAAAGAGTACATACTATGAGATTCTATTTAGTTGTTATTTCATAAGAGGAAAAAATGATACGATAGAAACAAATTAGTGCCTTCCCAGGGTTGAGGATGAGAGGTGACAGGATTAGACTGTGCAAGGACAGGAGGACATTTTGGGGGGTGAGGGAACTGATCCAAATTTTGATTATTGTAATGGCTTTGAGATGGTTTACATTTGACAACCCTCATCAACCTTAGAAAAGAATGACTTTTACTCTGAAAATTATACCTTACACTAACTTTTTAAAAAGGGAAAAGACCCTTTTATTGTGTACCATCTATGGGTTGGATACTAAGTTGATCAGTTAGGCAGAGGCTCAATTTATCCCTGAGTTCATAGAGAACAGATGAAAGTGAATTTATAGATAAAAATTTAATACTTAAGGCCATCACAGGCTCCATGTAACTTTGGGCTTTATTGGTTTTAAGGTTTGAAACCTAAATACTTTGCAAAATATATATGCTAAGTTTAAAGCAATGCTATCAAGAGTTTTTAAGAGTCACTAAAACTCTGCAAATTTATTTAACTTACTCTCACAGTCTGAGTTTTCATTTACCCATTTTTTCCTATCCTGCTATACTAAATATTTCATTTTAAAATTCAATAACTTTATTAATTAAAAGTCATTGTACATACTTTGGGAGACAGATTGTGTGTGTCTCTTTTACAAAATAAATGTGTACTGTTTATATTGTTACACACTTTTATTTCAAAACTTCTAAATTTCTTTTTAGCTTAACTTTCTACAGCATAAATCACCATGAAACAGTATTTATTTAGCACTCATGAACAATGAGTACTGTGCCGGAAGTCAAACATCATCCCAGACCCCTTTTTCGGCCCCATCAGGGAGGTAGGGAGGTTCTTCTGGGATAATTTGAAGGATATGCCCCTGGTGGTTATGACTGCTACAACTTAACCACTTTCAAGTGATGGTTTTTTATGCCACATCTTGTCCAGAGAGGAAAGCAAAATGAAATTTGACACAATCCAAAAAGCAGAAATCTTCACACAATCTTTAAACTGGACTAACACTCAAGATTTCTATCATTTATTCATATTTTCTATTTGCTTATGTGACATATATAAAAGATCTCTTTATCTTTCTCTCTGAGTGTTACTTTTAGAATATTTTGGTTTTCTGTCTCTCACTGTAGTCTCTAAGTCAAGTACTTAGTATTCATTTTTTATTCTTTAATGTTTATTTATTTTTGAGAGACAGACTGAGTGCAAGTGGGAGAGGGGCAGAGAGAGGGAAACACAGAATCTGAAGCAGGCTCCAGGCTTAAGTTGTCAGCACAGAGCCTGACGTGGGGCTCAAGATCATGGACCATGAGATCATGACCTGAGCTGAAGTCGGGCACTTAACCAACTGAGCCACCCAGGCACCCCAAGAACTTAGTATTCTGTAAAAAATTATGTGCATTAAGTTTCTTATAAGGAAAACAAATGTAGTGAAACTGCACTTACAAAGAGATAGCAGGTGTAGCCAGGGGATTGAAGTGTTTTATTTCTTTCACTGCTAATATGTGGGTTCTTGAATAAACTCGTTGAATTAACTGTGTCCCTGTTTGCTCATTTGAAAAGTAAAAGGATTATGTCAAATGACCTCTACCAGCTCTTCAGTCCCTAAAATGAGTATGTACTTGGTGTGTGGGATAGATACATGTTTTGTATTCGAAGCTGTTGGGTAAATGGTAGAATAATTCTACAGAGATTTTAAAAAATGATGGTGATAGATAAGCATAGCTATAGATAGATAGAGTACATTACTCTTTACAGAATTTACAGAAGAAATGACAATTCTGAATGCCATTGATGGATTGTAAGAATGTATCACCCCCCCCCCCCCATACCTCTTTTATAGTTTGTGGTTATTTAGACAAGTACGCTAAAGTGTTTATTTTCTGTTTCAGAGTCTCATCACTTTTGTCATTTAAATATTTAGCATTTTCCCTTTTGATTACACTTGCCATGGTTTTCTTTACTTCTATTTCTTTGTTCTTCACTTTATTTCTACTTCTTTGTTCTTCCCCAGTATTTCATCTTTTCTCTCTTTATTTCATCCATTCCCCAAAGTCTGTTGCCATCTATGATTTATATTTTTAAACACTGAGATAACCTTAGGGTATAAACTCTTTCATTTCTATATTTTGCATATTTTGTAGACTATAGAAAGAACCTTGGGGCTTCCGCACTGGAGGGAAACTTGAGCAGTCAACTCATCTATTTTCACTGTCAACATTTGGCCACTGTCTCACTGCCTTGTACATTTTGTAAAAATATTTATGTGGAGCACAGCCTCAAGCCTGGGCTAATGCCCTACTCAGGGAAATCATGCTATGATTCACTTGCCAATCCCTTCCCATATTAAATAAAATCTAATACTCTGCTGTGTACTCAGTAAGCTCTCAAAATATATAAAGATTCCATGATATTACTTGCAAGTTAATCCAAGTTTGAGTTTCTAAAGATTTCTGTTGTTTTGCAAGTACCTTTCCTATATATTGTTTCCTCATTATTTAACAAGGAAATAAATATTTCTCCATCAAGAAATGAACCTGAAGGCTAAGGCTCAGCCTTAAGGCCAGGTGTGGAATCTAAAGAATGATGACCTCAGGGCACCTGGGTGACTCAGCTGGCTGAGCATCCGACTTCAGCTCAGGTCATGATCTCAGGGTTTACTAGTTCCAGCTCTGAGGTCCGTGTAAATCCTTTGGATACTTTTCCCCCCCCACCCCCACCCCGCCCCCACAACCCTTCCCCTGCTTACTCTCTCTCAAAAATACTGAGAGAAACACTGCTCCCCCTCTCTCTGCCCTTCCCCTGTTACGCTCTCTCAAAAATAAATAAACATTAAAAAAAAAAGAATGAAGACCTCTAAATCTTATTCATCCTCTTGACAAACCCAGACTATAAAAAGATGTAAATATTTCATATGCTCATATTATCTTAGAAGTATAGCACAGGGTGCCTGGGTGGCTCAGTTGGTTAAGCACTGACACTTGGTTTCAGCTCAGGTCATGATCTTATGATTTGTGAGATCCAGCCTCATTTGGGGTTCCACGTGAGGAGCCTGCATGAAATTCTCCCTCTCTCCCTCCCCTCCCCCTCTCAAAATAAATAAATAAACTTATAAAAAAAGAAGTACAGCACACTTCAGAGTTTACAAAGTACTTTCTTTTTTAATTTTTGTTTATTTATTTAAAGTTCTATTTATTTACTATTTTTTTTAAATTTACATCCAAGTTATCTAGCATATAGAGCAATAATGATTTCAGGAGTAGGATGCAGTGATTCATCCCCTACATATAATGCCCAGTGCTCATCCCAACAAGTGTCCACCTTAATGCCCATCACCCATTTAGCCCATCCCCCGCCACCTCCCCTCCAGCAACCCTCAGTTTGATCTCAGAGTTTCTTATGGTTTGTCCCCCTCCTGTTTTTATATTATTTTTGCTTCCCTTCCCCTATGTTCATCTGTTTTGTATCTTAAAGTCCTCACGTAAGTGAAGTCATGTGATATTTGTCTTTCTCTAATCTCGCTTAGCATAATACCCTCTAGTTCCATCCGTGTTGTACAAAGCACTTTTACACATTCACAAATAAATAAAACGATGTAAAAGAAAAATACCGAAGCACATATATTATCTACACAACAACAAGGTGTCATGTTTGCTTACATTGCACACCAGAGTGACACTAGAACTTGGATTTCACCTATCAGTCTTTTCCTGCTGTATAAGAAGGTCTTCATGCAGTCAGAGGTGGTCTTCCTACATACTATGGAAAGGACGCGAAATGTTGGGAAAAGAAAGCACTGTTGTGCAAATCATGACAACTGGACCTCAGCTTTGATTTTTCTGTCGAACTGTCACAGGAGAAACAGGAGACACCATATTTTGGTCCTTCACAGCCTCCACACCTCCCCCCCCCACCAGGTTTCTGAGTCTTCACTTAGCATAGGCATGTTAGAATTCTTTTTCTGAAATCTGATTATGCCGTCAATTCATAAAGTAAGCAAACTTGGGCAATTTTAACTTTAGAGAACCTCATTAGGGATTGTTTTACCTGGTGACTTTGCTACATTAAAATTTGCCAAGCATATTGTGAGTGAGATGTAAACCTGGCTCTGAGCATTACTGCGTGCCCCAGTGTTCTTTTCAAAATGATATTAATTCAGATATTAGACACTCCATGAGGCTCTCTTTTCAAAATTTCGTTTAAAGAAGAATTTGACCTGTACGTTGTTTAGATTTCTAGGATATAGAACATGACCAAGAAGCCTTCACTTTCAATGTTTTTTTTTAATTTTTGACTCCAGAACATTCACTATTGAAATGAAGTTTGCACAGATTTATTAAAAAGACAGTGTCCTATTATTCAACTCACGGCAAAAAGATAATTGTGAGACCAAAAAAAAAAAATAAAATAAAATAAAAACAAATAAAAGTTCAGTGTCAGAAGAATATAAAAAGTCATGTTCAGAGAAACAATGCTGAAGGAAATACGGAAACATTTCAGTGTTTCTCAAGTGGTATCCCTGGCTTCCCAGCCAATGACTGTGGAAGCTCAGTTAGAGAGGAAGCTGTTAGCGTAGAGGCTGCAGCTGCCTTGCTGAATAATGTCCTCGATGGGTAGTGCACATCTAGGCTGAGAGCTACAGACGTGAAGGGCCTTCGGCAATGCCTCTGCCTTATTACCACTTCAATAGCCCACTCAGCAGGAATTAACAAGTAGTTTGAACTGAGTCTTTTCCCCCTTGGCCACAATACCTAGTCTTCTCTTTTTGAATCCTTGACTTTCTCACTATAAATTTCATTACATGAAAGGGATGTACCAAGTGATATCCTTGATGGTCTAACTACTCTATCTCATGATAAATCAATAGCGTGTGCAGCTTTGGGGCAATCTCTAACTTAATATATAAAAACACACATATACGTAATGCCACTGAGCGTGATAGCTCAGCACATCCTCTCTTGGAACCAAATCCCATATATCTCCCACGGACACAAAAGACCTTAAAACGCACACATGTGCACACACAACCTCACTGTCTTTCTTCAGATCTACCTTGGCTAGTAGGGCAAGAAAATATCCTTTTCTTATACTGTCTGCCTTTCCTTTTTGTGATTTATCAACAAAAGATGCCCATATTAATTCTTACTAAGATTTTCCTTATGGCTTAAATATGTTATTATAACCATGTTTGAAAGCATTTTTCAGATGTTTGTTGTGGAAAGATTGGTAGTTTATTACCTATATTGGATATTAAGTAAAGGAATGGAATGTTTTATAATAGTAAAAATCATCATAGAACTTGAGATTCCTTCCCCAGCTAACAGCGGTTAAGCATTCAGGTTCTGGATTCCTACTACTTAGTTTCAAGTCTTGGTTTAACTATCTGTTGGTTATACAATCCTGGACGTTATTACACTTTGTTGTACTTGACTTTGTTATCTGTAAAGGGGGAATAATAAATGACCGAAGTCATGTGTCATACTTGTCATGTAGGATGTTAGGCAAATTGGAAGGGCTCCGAGAGAGCCTTTCTGTAACTGCAAAGTCAGAACTACTTGCTTTGGAACTGTTTCTCACTTCAATACTTTTTTGGCTTTATGTTTTGCTTTTAAAGAACTACCTTTCCCCATTCTTTTGCTAGCCTGGAGAACACTCTTTTAAGGACTCAAACCAAAAATACCTGATTCTGAGATGGCTTTGGGCACCCTCGTTCAGATAAACTTGGCGTCTCTCCTTTATTGCCTATCATTCTCCATATACATCCCCATCATGGAACATAGTGTATTCTGTTTCACTGATCCATTTACTCTCCTTTCTTCCCTGACTCGTTTTATGGTAAGCTCCTTGATTGATCACTTTCTCCGTCCACTTAGAATGAAATATAATGCAGGGTGAAGGACTGGACACTAACTCCATCTTTATTAACTCTGTAACTTTAGCCAGACCACTTAACTTCTTTTAGATTCCTGCATAAAAAGGGGCCAAATGCATTGCAGCTTTGTCCCACGTACAAAAAGAGATACTCACTGAGTTTTTCATATTCAAAACTGCAAACTGGATCTTACTTAGCTTTTCTTTTAGTAACTAAATATCTTATTTAAAGAATCTTCATTAGATACTCAAATTTAAATTGATGTTGAAAGTAATATAAACCTAGAATCCATTTTTTAGCTAGATTAAACTAATAGGGATTAATAGCTACTAATAAAACATCCACCAAATAAACCAATATTGAGAGCATAGAAAACAATAATGGGGCATTATAGTCCCCACTGATGGACATTATTATGTGTGTGTATCTGTGTGTGTGTCACACTCACAGACACACACACACACACACACACAAGCAGGTTCTATAAAATTCATGTCTGTAGCTACATAACAGAGTAGATCCTTAGTTTGGAGAATTTAAGGATTTTTATTTCTCCACCCCAAATCCTTTCTGGTGCTAATGAAGCAGCTCCAGAGGGATCAGCAGTAAGAGATCATTGGTGAGAATCACTTAGGAGTCAGAAGTCCCGAAGCAAAGAGTGTTCGGATTAAGTGTAGCAGTAACCTTGCCTAAACGTGTGGCGTGCCTTCCTGCTTATCAGAGGTCTTCATAGATATTGCTGCGACTTTGACCATTTTCCCATGACATGCAAAATGTTTGTAAAAAGCACCCAGAAGTTTACAAGAAAAGGGGAAGGAGGAAGAAAAGAGAATCAGGGAGGGAAGTGACATAGACAGCAAAAACAGTTACAAGCTATTCCAGAACTGGTGAGCAGAACCCCTTGGGAAGCAGACAGGAAAGCCAGCTACAAAGAGGAAGGCTAGAGGAGAGCTCTGGCCGGCAAAACACCACCCAGAGTATTCTTCACGTCATGGGACCTGAGTAAACCCTGTTTCCATAAAATGATAGATAAAAATCTGACTGATTGATAGGTGGATAGGCACACAGATGCTGTATACTGTAGATTAGCAAGCAGTTTTGAGGAATACTGTATGCTTTAGAGAATACGTCCATACATATTACCTCATTTTCTATTAACAGTGGTAAGGGTATCGACTTTGGCTCAGTGAACCCATTTCATGGATGGAAAACCAATGTTCAGTTATTTGAAATGGCTTGCATATTAATTGGCAGGCACATATTTCATTGACCTCTTCTATTTCATAAAATATTCTTTGCAGAGAAAACTTTGAAATATTCTACTTAAGAGTGACATGCAATATTAGCCGGTCTCAAAATTTATTGGATTGCAGTAATTAACAAATTCTAACAGTTCAGCCAGAAACAGTTCCTAATCTGTGCTCTGAAACCTAGTGAGCAATCATGATACAATTGGGTGCATGTAGATTAATACATCGCATCTTCATATACACACATCTTTTTGGGGTTGTGCACAATATATTTGGTTCAACTGTGGTTTAACCTAAACAATTTGCCAAATAGAGCAAGAACCAAAATGGGCCAATGAGTACCAGCAAATACATTTTTGGATCAAAGGGATGCTGATTCTTTTTGTGGTTATTGTCAACTTCTACTACTGCTGATGTGCAAAAATAACAAGTGGAAAATGTTTCCATTTAATCTCACTGGCAGAATTTAAAGAAATAGATTATTTTTGAGGCAAGCACTGATTGTATGTTAAACATGTATCATTTCATTAAAATTGACAAAACCTGGGGTGCCTGGGTGGCTCAGTCGGTTGAGCATCTGACTTTAGCTCAGGTCATGATCTCACGGTTTTTGAGGTCGGGCTCTGTGCTGACAGCGCAGGATTTGGATTCTGTGTCTCCCTCTCTCTCTGCTCCTCCTCTGCTCACACTCTGTCTCTCTCTCAAAAATAAATAAAGATTTTTGGGGCGCCTGGGTGGCGCAGTCGGTTAAGCGTCCGACTTCAGCCAGGTCACGATCTCGCGATCCGTGGGTTTGAGCCCCGCGTCGGGCTCTGGGCTGATGGCTCGGAGCCTGGAGCCTGTTTCCGATTCTGTGTCTCCCTCTCTCTCTGCCCCTCCCCCGTTCATGCTCTGTCTCTCTCTGTCCCAAAAATAAATAAAAAACGTTGAAAAAAAAATTAAAAAAATAAAAATAAAAATAAAGATTTTTAAAAAATTAAAAAAAATAAAATTGACAAAACCTGTTTATTCTGACTGATTTGCGGTAAGAAAAGAAATTTGAGTGAAGGTATAGAAGGAAGAAAGTAAATTCAGTATTTATGTGCTTGGAATTATAAGTGAAAACTGCTTAAAATGTGAAATGATTGTTATTTCAAGTTCAGTAACAACTCAGGACATTAATAACAAACCCTATGTAACTACCCATTTTTTCCTTATTGTATCCAATAGTTACTAGAAGGTATTTGGAAATACATACTTAGACCTTAAATATGTGTTTAAAATGTTTTGAATTATTTTCTATATATTTTTTGAAACCAATATATTTTGAAATATATTTTCTATATATTTTTTGAAATCTATAGTTTAATAAATGTTAAGTTTTGATGCTTATACTGCAGAATTCTAAGGCGCTAGGCTCAAATTGTCTTTCTACACCGAGGATTTGGTATGGTTTCCTTCCTTCCTCTGTCTCTGTCTCCCTGCCTTCCTTCCTTCCTCTTCCCCCTCCACATCCTCTTCCTCCTTTGTTTTTTTTCTTTTATAATTTTCTCAGAGAGTTCGCTCAGTTGGAATAAGCATCAGGCTTGGGTAACATTATTGTATTTTTCTAGACATAGACTTTAAGTGAGTTACCTAATCCATCTGTATCTCAATTTCCTTAACTACACAGTGGAGCTAACACCCCGCTTAGGTTTGTTTTGAGAACCCTATGCGATAATACGTGTATAAACATTCTGCTCATTCCAGAGCAATGAGTTATTTTCGAATAATATCAGAGCAGAATATCTTATTTCAGAAAAGTGAGCAAAGTGCCCCATGCTAGGGTTGGGAGAGAAAGATGCAGATAGTATAGTTTATAAAAGACCCTCCAGGAGTTCAGATTTCAAGGTATGGATCTGCCCCGATCTGTCACTGACTACCTTCAACTAGAAACTGGTATGTAAGGAAACCCTAGGTTAGACTCCTGGTATTTACAGTATCTCTCAAAATGTGTGATGGTTTGAATTTAAGAAATGGGAATTTTAAAGTACTGTGTTTCTATTCAATGAACAAGAGATTTCTTAAAATTTAAGTTCACTTCATACATTTAAAATAACCCTTTTGTCTTCTATAGTCTTTCATTGTATTTCTGCTTTTCCTTATTAAAAAAAAATTCTTAGAAAACTACCCATATTCCTTGCTCACGGTTTCACTTTCTTTTCTTGGCCCCTTCTATCCAGAGATTCCTTAGCACATATCCAAGTATCTGTCAATCCATGTATCATAGTGTAATTTTTAAAAAAAGGCTGCATTGTCAGGAGATCAATTAAAATCAGTGGGTATAGCAGTTAAACTGATAGGAGTATTGAATTGGTTTTCATGTAAAAATGATACATTAGGCTGGGAACACCTGGTTAGCCTTTGTGATGATCCAATGACACATTTCTCTGATTTCCATCTTGCTTTAAGAATATACATGTCTACACAAGTGTTAGTAATGTTTTTTATACCCCAAATGACTGGCCCATAGTGTGTAGAATTTCCATCACCATAGATTAGTATCATCATTTAAAAAAAAAACAAAAAAAGAAACCACATATTATCATTTTAAATCTCTTTCTACTCTCAACCCAAATACATTTAGACTTCAAGCATTCTTATGAATTATTCTTTTATCCCACTCAATACCCAGTTTAATTTACTAGAAAATCTCCATTTTTATATTCAGTATCTTTGGGGATGAACAATGTTAACCAGTTGGTATAGAATGCTATTTGATATGCATTTGACATTTATAGTTTTTCATGGTTCCAACAAACTGTTACTGCATCATGGGTTCTGTGCGCTTGCCAGCTGCTCCTCCTGGCTGAAATACTCAGCAGTTGAGGAGGGAATGTTCCCGTCCAACCTCTGGTGGATTGCAGCTGTGATCTGTGAGCTCATTGTTCTCCTCTGTGAAGCTGGTTATGGCCTTCACACTATGCCTATTAATTAGAACATATGAGCACTTACTGGCATTTTATGAGAAATTTAACAGTAGATATTGAATATTAAATGTGGGGCTGCAAAGATATGCTATGGAGCTAAAGTGCTAAAAGGACAGACATGTGAAGTACATTCCGAGCTCTGATGTAAAGGAAACTGAAAAAAGCTTTTTGAAAGCATTCGTAGGCAACATACATGCAGAAAGAATGGGGGCAATTCTGAGAGGAGAGAGAAACAAAATTAATTTCTATAATGGAATCAAAAGTTGAGAACAGTAAACATTATTATTAGATAGGTGACTCAGGTTTGTAATCCTAATGGATCAAGGATGTAATGTGAATGTATAATGTGATTGGCAAGGTTGGCCAGGGCTTGACAAGAAGTCTTTCTGTACATTTTATAACAATAAAACGCAGCTCCGACTTTGAAGTCAGATGATTTTAGTGTGCAGCAACTAAAAAGTATAATGTACACTTTATCCAGTGACTGGAGTAGGACTGCCTCGTGAATACATAGTTTATATATGGCAATTTATCCAAACCTTGCGGAATTCTATTGGGTAGAAGAAATTGAGTTTTGATAAACATAGTGCTCTTTAAACCCAGAGGTTTAATCTGAGTCTTAACAGTGGCCCAGCAGTCCATGAAATATTTATATTGTTTTTCTAAGTATATACATTATTTACTGAACAGTCTATAAAGTATTTACGTTGTTTTTCTAAATACAGTATACATTATTTACATTTCACGGTACTTTTTCCTGATTCAGGTAGAACAGAATGCTTGGAAATCACTGTGTCTAAAGAGGTTCAACTGGAAATTAGAATCTGGGTGTGTCAAACGTTTAGTATCATTCTTCGCCATGATTTCTGGTTACCCACCAAGCATGAGGTTTTCTGCTTGTTTGAAGGTCCTGGACAATATGATATTTGAATTATGCTAGTAGGTGAGAATGATGCTATAAGCCTACCTAAACCAGGACCAGATGGTTACACATGTTTATACAACAAATAGTGTAACTTCTCAGTTTTAATAAAATGCTTGCTTTCTTTTACCCAAAGCATTAATTACATGTACAGCTTTCCTTAAGAGCCCTTTCAGATATTAATCCTAAGCACTGATATTATTTTCAAATTAAACAACATGTGTCTCTACCTACCTTTTGTTCCTTAACATTCCCAAGGACTCTTAGGTACCCCACAATAATTGTACCATGAAAGTTGTGATTTAATAACCTACTTGCATACAGCCACATACTCATGAACATGCAAGTATTCAATGCAATTAAAATATATTTAAATGCATTTTTAGGGGTGCCTGGGTGGCTCAGTCAGTTGAAAATCTGAATCTTGATTTCAGCTCAGGTCATTATTCCTGAGTTGTGGGATAGAGCTCTGTGTCAGGCTCAGAGCTGAGCATGGAACCTATTTAAAATTCTCTCTCTCTCTCTGTCCCTCCTCCAATCATGCTTTCTCTCTAAGAAATAAATACATAAATGGAATTTAAAAATATTTCTATGCATTTTAAAAATGGTATTGTAAATAATGGCTAGTTTTAAGCATTCTGTGAAATGCTGCAATTTTGTAGTGCTCAGGGTTAGAGTCTGTCTTGAATTCCTGAAATTAAATTACTACTTTTAAGGCTAAGATAACTTTGAAAATGGCTTCTTAAGGGAGAAAATGTGAGAGCCCAACCATATTAGAATGGAACTCCACAGCCAGATTGCCCTGAGCTACACTGACTTTGTGTGTGTGTGTATAATTTTATTTTATTTATTTATTTTTTAGTTTATTTGTTTTTTGAGAGAGAGAGACAGAGCACTGGGTAGGGGCAGAGAAAGAAGGAGAGAGAAAATCCCAAGCAGGCTCCATACTGTCGGCAGACAGCCTGTTGCGAGGGCATGATCTGATTCCAGGAGCCATGAGAGCATGACCTGATCCTAAAACCAGAGTTGGATGCTTCACCACCTGAGCCACCCAGGATCCCCTGATGGTTTTTTTTCTTTAGCGAGAGAGGTTTATAAAACGATTTTCTATTTGAATGTATTCAAAACAGTGAGATTGAAACCACTAAAGCACATGCAACACCAGTCAATTGGATTAGCCATCAGACAAGTACACAATATCACCACCACGAAGTCAAGAAATTTCTTCAATGCTTTAATATTTAATTTACAAGATAAAACCATCGAAACTACAAGGATCAATGAAATCCTGCATATAAAGTCTCGCATAGCTTGCAGATTGGTTGCCTTCAGTGATTTACTTCTAAAAATAGAATATTTCAGTTTAATTTTTATGTTTATATACAGAGCTTATCTGATAGCTATATTTAATCTATGAAAGGCACAATCTAACAAAATAGATCATGTGGGTAGAACTCTTTGCTTCATGTGGACTCAGTTCTTTGTTACCCATGTATGCATAAATGGTGTCTTTTTTTCATTCTCTTCCTTACAAATGGAAGTGAGATGTAAATTTAGCCCCCCGCTCTGAAGTCAGGTCATTATCAGAAAGTGAATCTTGATCTTATAGACACTGATGTTTATCCCCACTGAAGTCAATGAGATGATGAGAGGAGACCAGTCCCCTCTCCCTTCGTATCCAGGCCCATTAGGCAACCTAAAATTATAACTCCAGAATATAAAAGGCTAGGTAAACATATATTCTGTAGAGCTGGAGTAACCATAAAATGGAATTCTAACAATGAAGAGGAAAACTTAAGGGGCACCTGGGTGGCTCAGTCCGTTAAGTGTCCAAGTATTGATTTCGGCTCACAGTTGTGAGATCAAGCCCCACGTTGAGTTTTCGGCTGACAGCACAGAGTCTGCTTGGGATTCTTTCTCTCCTTTTCTCTCCAAATAAATAAATAGTTTAAAAAATCTGCTCTAAAAAAAGAAGAGGGAGGGGAAGGAGGAGAGGAAAGCTGAAAAACAACCTAAATTGGCCTTTGACCAAGTTTCCAGTGAAAAGACCTAGAAATGTAGACCCTGCCCAAGAGAGTCAACTGTCAGGGTGACTCCTCATCCGTCATCTCTTGTCTTTAGATTCACATTGTTTAATCACAAGCTTCAATGTCCTGTGTCAAAGTTATGGATGACACAGGATAAATAGTAGTTTTCTTGGATTAGCTATGAGTTTTGTAATAGAATAGGATTGTTGAATTAGATATGGAATAATTCCACAATTAAGATGATCACATTTTAATTTGCTTAAGGGTGGATCATCAGTACTTTTAAAAAACATGTAGATTTTGGGGATTCACTGTTGAGAAAACAAAGTAGGTAGACAATTCTGGCATAGTTACCTATAGTTTGAGGTACAGTTCAGAATCTGCATGTTTTACAAATGCTTATAATTCTCATTCAGGAAGGCTTAAGGCCAGAAACTCCAGAAAACACATTTTTGAAATCATGGTTAAGCTACAATTACAACATAAGGAAGTGATCTGTAATTCTGAAAACTCTTGTCAGCAGATGTCAGCCAAATAGATTTTGTGCCCTCAATGACCAATAAGAACCAAGCATTTCTGGAAAGGATCTAGAAACAAAACAAAACAAAACAAAACACAGCACACACAAAAATTACTTTGATTGTTGAATAGTAGTTTCCAGGAACTAGAGGGAGAGAGGGAGAAATGGGGAGTTGTTGTTTAATAGACATAATGGTGTTTCCGTTTTGCAAGATGAAGAGTTCAAGAGATTGGTTGCACAACAATGTAAATGTTTTTAACACTTCGAAACTGTATGATTAAAAATGGCTAAGATAGTAAACTTTGTTATACTTCTTTTACAGCAATTAAAAAAATAAAAAAGAGAACAGTGTATACATATCAGTGGTATATGCAGGACAGGTCAGTGTTGTGAAAAAGCTACAGCAGGTCTAAAAAATAAAGTCAGGCAAATAAAAAATCAAAAAGAACACAGAACATGAATTAACTAAAAGAGGTAAAGAAAGGAAAAATAAATAGGATGGGACTACATCAAACTAAAAACTTCTACACAGTGATGGAAACCATCAACAAAATGAAAAATAACCTACTGAAGGGCACTGAGTGGCTCAGTCTGTTAAGTGTCCAACTCTTGGTTTTGGGTCAGGGCATGATCTCATGGTTCCAAGGGATTGAACCCCACATCAGGCTCTGTGCTTGCAGCTGGAACCTGCTTGGTATTCTCTGTCTTCCTTTCTCTCTGCCCCTCCCTCTCTTGCACTCTCCCTGTCTCTTTTTTCTCTGTCTCTCCCAAAATAAATAAATAAGCATTAAAAAAAAAACTCTACTGAATGGGAGAAAATATTTTCAAATCATGTATCTGATAAAGTATTAATATGCAAACTATGTAAAGAACTCATACAATTCAATGTAAAAAAAAGAAAAATAATAATTCAACTTAAAAATTGGCAGAAGAATAGACTTTTTTTCAAAAAGGGCACATAGATGGCCAACAGGCATGAAAAGATGCTCGAAATCACGCATCATCAGGGAAATGCAAATCAAAGCCCGATGAGGTATTTGGCTCTACATGGCTTTACATGGCTTAGAATAGTTAATATCCAAAAGACAAGAAATAGCAAGTGTCAGCGAGGATGTGGAGAGAAGGGAACCCTTACACACCGTTAGTGGGAATGTAAGTGGTGCAACCACTGTAAAACAGTACAGACGTTCCTCAAGGAATTAAAAATAGAACTGGCATTTGATCCAACAATTCTGCTTCTGCGTGTTTATCCAAAGGAAACAAAAATCCTGACTCAAAAAAAAAAACAAACAACCCTGCACTCCCATGGTTATTGCAGCATTATTTACAGTGGCCAAGATATGGAAGCAACATAAGTGCCCAGCAATGGATGAATGGATATATATATGGAAGGTAGATGTGATCAATATTTTTTAAGTCTCAAAGGTTGAAGTAGAATGTTCATAAGCTTACCAACTTAGAATTTTTTAGAAGTTTATTTAATTATTTAGAGAGAGAGAGAGAGGGTGCGTGTGATCAAGGGAGGGGCAAACAGCGAGAGATTGACAGAAAGAGGGAGAGACAGAATCTCAAGCAGGCCCCATGCTGTCAGTGTGGAGCCAGACACAGGGCTTGAACTCATGAACCTGTGAGATTGTGACCTGAGCCAAAACCAAGAGTGGGATGCCTAACCGACTGAGCCACCCGGGAGCCTCACTTAGTTGGAATTTATAATTTAGATGGTAAAAAGTAAATTCAGATAATCTTAGTGAAATGATTAGATCTAATAGAATATTCAGAATCTACACCTTGGGACCCAAAATGGTGGCAACCACATGAAAGCATATGGGCACAATGAGACAAGATAACTGATAAGTAGTTGATTATCATTTTTATCATCATCATCATTATTATCAAAAAAGAAGAAAAAGGCATTGGATATGAGCTTAATAGTCAAGCGTCTCTGCTATTATCTTTTCTGGGCAATCTAAGCAAACCAAAGAATTGAAGGGCACTGAGTCAACCCCCAGAACAAGGACAAATTGGCAGAGAGACAGGGATACATCCAGTTGTATTTTCTAAATTGCTGTTTGCCTACTAAGCCCAACTTACTAGCCATTATCTACCTATTATCAATTATTCATTTATAATATTAGGACTTTATGCCACTTAAGCATTAATAAAAAAGAGCCTAAGATCACATTTCCCTGACTGTATAATAATGCAGTGGAAATAACAGAGAACACAGTTATTCCAACTTATTTTGATGTCTTTGAGCTAATATTTCAGAGTTCTTTTTTTTTTTTTTAAATTGCCTTACGAATCTTTGGCACAATTTGTACTTGCTCTAAATGCTGACACATCTTGCACCTCAGAGCACTAGGGAAACATCTTTGGCATTGCTTCCTTTCTTTTTTCTCATACCTGTGTCTTCCCAGGTTTATTAAAGTTGGGTTCACTTATAGAAACCGAACTCTTCCAGTATCAAAATACTAATAGAATCCACTCCCCCTCCCTTCTTTAACTTGCCCTCAGCTGCTGAGGAGTGGCGTTAGGTGGCTCTCAGGCTATTAATCCTGTTAGTAATAATATTAACACTTAGCAGCATTTTGTGTCCTTGACAAGGACTTCAAAGGATCATCTCCTTTGATTTTCACAAGAACCTTATGGGATAAGGACTATTGTCTCCCTTTTACAAAGGAGGAAACTTAAACCTAGAAAGTTTAAAAACACATTTGATTAAGACCACAGACATGGTGTATACAGGGGCTGAGATTCAAAATCAAAAGGTTAATTCCAATTCACATGCAGTCAGCACAAAGCTGGTGGCCAATCACTAGCTGAGAAACTCCTTTTTCTCTCCTGCCAACTTCCCTGTCTCTCACTCTGGTACCTGTTATGTGTTCATTGTCATGGGTACCATGGGGACTCAGGTAGGTCTAGACTAGAGCCAGCAGCTAGTATTCTTCAGCTCCAGGGCATTCAGTCACGAGCAGTGACTATAATTGAGTGATTTCCCCTCCTTAGTCCTAACCAATTCCCAAATTGGCTCCAGTTTCTCTGCTCTTGACCCCTAACCTGTGTAATGGAATATGACATCACAACCGCTTCTTACCAGACCAGCCCTTCTGAAATGTTACTTCAAATTGTTGGTACACTTTGGAGACATTTTTCAATTGTCTGGCTGTTTTCTCAGAGTTAACCTGAGGATCCAAAATATTTTTTTGACAGCCTCATCCCAAATTATTTAATGAATCTCTGATGTTTCCACTTTATTTATCCCAATAGAGATTTTTAAAAATCACAATCAAGCATTTGAACAACTTTATACTGATTAACTGGTAAACTTGAAAACAAACAGACACTCTTTGGAAGAAAATTATAAATTAGCAAAATTTTACTCAAGTAATTTGAAATCTGGAGGACAGTAATAATGAAAATCAAAAATTAATTAGCCAAAATAGCCACTCGTGTGCTTACCCAGGTTTGATAATGCAGTGAACTATTTTCCTTTTGCATTCCTTCAAGTGCTTGATGTTAATTTCTATATATTGGGATTTCTCTCTTTTTTTTCTTTTAACTTTTTAAATGTGTTCAGCAACATCTTGATTCCATATCATCTGGTACTAATCTGTCTTTGGAGCAGGAATATGTAAAATTTCACATCAGTCCAGTCCCAAAATTCTGCATAATTTTATTCCAGTAGACTTTACTTAAGAAAGAAGATGGGCCAAGTATCATGTAACGAACATATCCGTTTTTAGAGGGTCACCATGCACAGCAGTAGAGTGAAGGCCACAGGATGCCTTCCACTAATGAAACCTGTTTCATTTAGCTTGCATTCATTTACTTCTTCTCTAATGAAGGAATTCTTCATTTGTTTTGAATACCTCCCATAAAATAGTATGTGGGAAATGCTGCTCTCTACAAAATATTCAACATACACGAGGTCGGCCTCCTTTAATGTAGCCTCATCTATCAAACAGACCTCCTTTTGTTCTTCTACGAGTTCATTAAAGTATTATTTACTCAGAAATCTCAGATCATGTAACCATCCATGAGGAAATTACATATAGTGGAAAGATACTTTGATTCTGTATTCCTCAGGACCCATTTTAAAAGATACTCTTAAAAAGACCATGCACCGAAGATATGGGATATTGGGAATGCTGCCTTCTAGGAACACTACATCCATAATACAAGAGCATGGCAATTGATACTTTTTTATACATTTTGTTTTGCTTTAGTTTTTCAGTAAGAATAATGAGTCTTATTGAAAGATATTTCCTTTTTACACATTTTAGTTACTTTCTTCTGAGAAGATCATCCCCACATTAGAGTACTAGGATAGGAAGTTTGTGAGAAATTGTAAAACATCCTGTTCTCAGTCTGACGTAAGTTAACTCTTGACTTCTTCTGTATGAAACAGCATCTAATTCTGGCAAAATGGTTGCTTTTAGTGCTTAGATAAAATGTCGACTGACAAAATGGTTCCCCATGGTAATACTGCTGGAGATACTGGTACTCGATGCCCTCTGGGGTGCTCGGTCCGAACAGCTGCAGAAACTGAATTTTCAGTGTGGGGGAGAGGGGAGGGGAGGTTGCCTATGAGTAACCACACATCACACACACCATTTGCAACAGGGCGAACGCTGAGCCCTGGACACTTTCATATACTGTTACCTGATGTGGTTTTTGTATTCCTTGACAATCATTAGGAACAGCTACCCCAGCTTAGATGATCTTCCTGTTTTACTAGTAACAAAATGTTGCTTATCAAGGTAGCTGAATAACTCTTATTATATTCATACCAGTTTGTTTCTGTGCCACATCCACCCTGTGGTCATAGAGTGAGGATACTTGGAGAGCTGCCTGGCTATAAAGTAAGCTTTTGTATATCACCGATTCTCAAATGCACAAAAAAATGTACAAAATTTGCTTAGAACCAAAGGTTTGTCAAGAGAAATGGTGTCTGTGAGGAAAAGGCTGCACAAATAGCCTCTTAGCAGCCAGAAGTATTACGTACCCAAAGGAAACTAGAAGCTTTTCATACAGATGCTAGATAAGCTTGCCAAAGAACCATATGCTGCCTTTGGAAGAATATTTTCGCAGTTTGGCATCTGGATCATAGAATTACCATTCAATAGGGAAAACGAGAAGCCTATGAAGATGAGGATTAAGATAGTGTCCACACTGCGTGAAAATCCAAGTTGTACGAAGGTGAATTTCAAATGTCATTTTAATGGAGAGGCAATTTAATTAATTGCTGTGACTTCTGCTTAGGAGTTTTAGGTGGACGGAAGTGCTCTGTCCTGTGGAAACAAAGAAACTAGATGAGAGAATTAGTATTATTTTGGGCGCCTGGGTGGCTCAGTCAGTTAAGCCTCCGACTTCAGTTCAGGTCATGATCTCACGGTTCATGGGTTTGAACGCTGCATCCAGCTCTGTGGTCACAGCTTGGAGCCTGGAACCTGCTTCAGATTCTGTGTCTCCCTCTCTCCCTGCCCCTCCCCCCCCAAATAAATAAACATTAAAAATATTATTTAGCATCAATACCATAAACTTTTCTGAGTTGTTTAGTTTAAATCCAATAAAAATTTCAAGACAGACTTGGTACGATAGAGGACTTTTTTGCCTACTGGTTTCATTCCTTTCCTGTAATTATTTCTGTATTCTACATTACTTTTGAATACAAAATAAATTTAATGGGAAAAATACCCCCCCCCAACACACACACTTTTTTTTTCTGTATCCAGTTTACCTGGTATAAAACGTGGCTCACCAGGTCACTGGACTAAAAAGTCTGGTTCTCATTTGAAATTCAGCAACCAAGAAAAAAGGAGTGGAAAGGAATTGATTTCAGCTGATATACTGGGTGGCAAAATGAGATGTGAAGGATCCTTAATTATTTGGATGTGAGATCAATAGACACATTCAAACTGGCAACAAACAAACAACACCAAACAAAAATTGCACCAAGGATTTAATTTAGTCCCTTTATATTGGTATAAAGGTGTCCTTTTGAAAAAAAATGCTGAAATTTATGCAACTTTGTGAGAGGAATCTGCAGATATCCTAGAATTTATTCTAATTCTCACCTTTGGACTATTATACTCTGGTGGCTAATTAATAGCACTTAAAATTTTCTGTCCCTAGTAGCGTGTCAGTCATAGGTCAGTATATCTGCTTGAAAGAGCTGAAAGTCTTTCATGTTAAGAAATCTTGGGATAATGCATGGGAAGGGTCAGACATTTCATTGCCCTTTGCCTTACCCCTACTTTAGAAATAGATCCCATGTTTTTTAATTACAAGTGAGGTTGTCACTACGATAATGAGCTATCTGCATTCGGTTTCAAATTCAGATAGATAATGGAGGTACGGGAAGGTGAAATTTTTCTGGGCTCTGTTTATGTGTTGCCAAAACAACTCATCTTTTCAGTAAATTTAGGGAGAAAAACCAGCTAGATAATTTATTGGTTGTCAGTAGCAACCGATCGGCAGAGTTTCTCACCTGTGACTGGTTTAATATCGTGTAAAACACAAGTAAGTCGGTGGGTTATTTTAGTTAATTCTCTCTCTTTCCGTTACTAACGTTCATCTATCTTGTTCAAATCTGGTTCCAAAAGCAGCCAATTAGTTGCAAAATACTTTATAATTTTCATTTTGAGTTCACATATGCCATATGATGACTACCCAGTAAGGCAGATCTTGGTGTCCCCATTTTGCAGATTAAAAATACTGACCCAGATGGAAAGTAAATAACTTCTATAAAGTCATTTTAACTAGAAGTACAACATGGGTCATCTGCTTTCTGACCAACACACACACACACACACACACACTCATACAATTAATTTTATCCTGCAATTAATTCTATATAACCATTTTCATAGTGGAAAAATTAGTGAGATTTTCAATAGGCACCTTGTGGAATTAGTCTTTTAGGCTGAATTGCCCAAATTTATAATATATGTCTATATATTATTAATATAATATGCCAATGAAAGTCTTTCTTTACTTTGCTAAGTATGTAAAAATGCAGGATTTTTTTTCTGATAAAATAATTTGATTTTACATTTCTGAGATTTTGTTACTTATAGATATAAAACTGATACATTTAAAGAGGATCTAAATAACTGCACATCTAGTCATTATTAAGGTTAAATGATTATCAATAGTCAATAAGATTAAAACTTTAACGTTTGTGTGAAGAGGGGAAGAATAAGTTTTAAAGAAAAAGAATTTTTTGAAAAAGGGAAAAAATCCACAGATGACAAACACATCCAATTTCACCAAGCTAACAATCTATTTTCCCCATAAAATCTTTTCTACAAGAACTAGACATTTACATCCTTTGTCTGCCATAAGTCTTCTGCCTGATTCGCATCTGGTTTCCAGAAGCCATGCAGGTAATTCACAGGCTGGTGAATCTTATTCCATTTTTGGACCCTACATTAGAAACACAGGTATAGAAATGTACCATTTTTTGTTATTATTGTTGTCACTGTTTTGTATTATGTGCGACCATACCCATGCTGGTCCAAGACCAGTCCATCAACATTCAGCATTTGAACATTTTTCTGGGATTAGGGGAGAAACCATTTGTGTCTAAGGCACAAAGGTCAGTTCTCTACTGTAAAGGAGTTTTGACATTTTATAATTTTGTTTCTCTCTTAGTATTTCTTAGTATCTCAGCATACGACATATATGCAGTATGTCTCTAGTTATATTCAGGGATGTTGGTGTCTTTCACTAGATGTTCAATGACATCTGTCAACGAGAGCACGTTTAAAATTGTGCTCAGGGGTCTTTTGCCCTTTTTCCCCCTTTGTAAGCCTCTGTCACACAAACGTGTATATTTATTATTTATGTATAAAGAGCACATGTTTGGACAATACATGTTTTATGCATGTTGCCAAAGGCTGTTCCCAAAGAAAAATGTTTATTGAAAGCCATGCAAAAATGTGAATGTTTGGTATATTACTGTTATCTGTGCAATGCTTTCTTAATCTCCCACCTTCAAGGGAGGAGTCTGGTCATTACAATAATATATGTTTTGATCTTCAGAATACAATTTTAGAGATTCTTAAAAGCAACAAAATGGAAACTCCAATTTATCACCAATATCTCAATATGTTCTTATATTAAAACGAAAGTCTCTGAACACAAGACAAGACTGGCTGTCTTGTGAGAACACACTTGCATCTTTTCGCCTAAGCCATGTCGCTTTTCTCCGTTGCAGGCATTTGAGACATGAAGGGTGCAAGGAGATTGCCTGTCAAAAGTAGGCAGCTCATGGCCCTCCCCATAGCGATCCTTGAAAACCATTTTTTAAGAAAAATGTTAGATGCATTAACCTTGTTCTGATCTTGGGCACATCACTGCAAAGCCATTCTCAGCCAGGGATAATTGAAAGGTATGAATTTTAACATAGGTTTAGCTGTTAAAGTATTTTTCCAGAGGCAACGCCAAAGGCTAAAGCAGAACCATGCATTTGGCCACCAGACGGTGGGCTGGCTCTCCTGCCCCCAGCTCAACGGCCCACAGATGAACAAAGGACTCATGATTTAGTTCTCGGCATAATTTATAGGTCTCTTTTTTCTTTCATTTGTACTTACTCTGCCCATGTTCTTGGTTATGAAAATTGGGACTGCTTCTAAACTTCGGTTTTAAGCCAGGAATAAATAAACAATGTTGTGAACTTGATCTTTTTTCAAGATATTTCTTTTTATCTATCAACATTGCGGTTTTGTGTTAGTAGTAATGTATGCCATGGTAAAATACTGTTCATATCGAATTAAATTATACTCCCAACAGGTATTATTAACATAGCACACAGAGTGTGGATCAGTTGTATGATGCAAACTTCCTGCTTTTCTACTTTAAATGGGTATGTATATTCTGCACAAGGATCACAAATATTCCAAAGCTTGTAGTTTGCTTGTATTCCATTTGCTTGTAGTTTGATTCACTGAAATGCCTGTGGACTCGACCTATGAAGACTATTACAGAACTTTGGTGTTTCATTCACACATTCAGTGCACGGAATGCCAGGGTAGGCTTCAGAGAGATGAATCAGCCATTACCTTCTGACTCTCAAAAGGGTAATACCATTGACAAAACCCAGGTTTTGTCTTTAACGAGGTTTTCATTCAGGAACGCTTAATAAAGTTTTATTGATCATAATATCCTCACCTGAAATTTAGCTCCATGAAGACTCAATCACATCATAATAAGAGGTATATTTTCTGGAATAGATAGAACCAATGTGTTTCTTCTTGTTAAAAAAATAAAAACACAGAAATAAACCTCCAACTTCTTGCCTATATTCTTTTTTAATATCCTGTATGCTTTGTTGACGTGTATATTTTCAAACGTGAAAAGCTGGTTTCTGTTACAACAACCCTAATATTTAAACTATTGTTTAAAAAATAAGGATGTGATTTTTTTTAATAAATGCTTATTTGTTTATGGGTGGGGGGAATGAGTGATGGAGGGGCAGAGAGAGAGGGAGAAAGAGAAGGAAAGAGAGAATCCCAAGCAGGCTCTACACTGTCAGCATAGAGCCTGATGCAGGGCTCTATCTCACCGCCGTGTGATCAGGACCTGAGCTGAAATCAAGAGTCAGATGCTTAACTGACTGAGCCAACCAGGCACCCCTAGGGTGTAAGTGTTAAACATTGTTTTTAATAATTATTAGCTACATGGCCTAGGAATACTTATAATCAATTTAAAATTAAAGTGGCAAACTACTAAATAATTTTTAAGTCGAGAAAATATTCTCTAAAATCTCTGTACGATTATTGAAAACAGAAATCCATTGAAATGACACTGAAACTCAAATTAGCAACAAACACAACATTTTCATAACGAAAACTGTGGTTCTGTTACTTGTACCAAAGGATAAAGGTGGTGTTGAGGTTCACACATAATTTGTGTTGAGTATTTGTTGACAGAAAATGGGATCTTGGGCCGGCTAATATTTGTTGTTCTCAAAACATTTTTGGAATTATATGAAAGAGTTCTCACAGAATAAATGCTGAATATTTGAGAAGAAAGTAGAAATTGTGGCTGCAAGTTCAAATATTATCTTGGTAAAAATTCCCATATCACTCCATTAAGTAAAAGAATGGAAAACTCTATTAATTATACCTGTTTCACACCCCTTCTTTCATCTATATGCAAAGAACGTAATACTCGATTTCTTAGTGTAAACCTTTGAGATTAGTTTTAATCATGAATCTGTGGATAGGCAAAATAAAACTTCCAAGAGTGATGAGGACAGGAATAGTGGGTCCAGATGAGAACCAGGTCAGTGGAACAGATTCAGCTAGGCAGAGGCTTTGCACAGTGGAGGGTACAAGAAGAATTTCTGTCCTCAACCAGGCACTGTGTTTTTTCTAAAAACTGGGGGCTGACATTTCATTGATTAGGTTTTTCTTATTGTCCTACAATTACTAATGCAGTAAACTTGTCAGACACTTTACCAAAACCCCAAAAGGTTTCACTCTAACATTTCAGCTCTCAACATTGATTGGTGCTATCTTCAAAGACTATCTCCCCTGAAGAGACTACCTATGGTTATGTTAGCTCCCTAAGGCTGCTGTAGCAAAATTTCACGAACTAGATGGTTTCAAACTACAGATGTTGATTCTCTCACAGTTCCCGAGGCTAGAAATCTGCGGCGAAGGTTTTGGCAGTGTTGGTTCCTTCTGGTAGCTCTGAGGGGGAATGTGTTTCGTCTCTCTCTTCTGTCGAGTGCTTATCAGCAATCTCTCGAATTTCTTGGTTTGTAGCTGGATAACTCCAATTTTGATCTCTTTCCAAACATGTATTTTCTTTGTATGTATCTGAGACTTGACCCAACTTTCTCATAAGGATACCAGGTATTGAATTTAGGGGCTTATTCAGTGTAACCTCACCTTAACTAATTACACACGCAGAGACACAATTTCCAAATAAGATCACATATTCAGGTTCCACGTAGACATGATTTTTTTGGGGGGGGAGGGTAATATTCAACCAAATGCAATGGTCTGTAGTCAGTTAAAAACAGCAAGTTGTCTTAAAGAAAAAAGGTATCCTTAAAAAAAAACAAACAAACTATCGATCGATCAATCAATCAATAGATAGACAGATTTTTGTTCCCCCTTCCAAGACTGGAATTCCCATTATAAGGACAAGAACTGATCAATCCAGGGATTTAGATTGGAGGCTTCTGCAGGGCTGATGACAGATTCTCCATAACTCTAATCTATGTCCATGAGTTAACAAGCACAAGGTTTTTCAGTGGTCCATAAGAACTCCTCTAAGGAATGATTCCTTATAGTACAATGCTAGACAAAATTATACTGTAGACTTTCCATGTCAGAATGATTTAGGTCAATAAGGTGAGTGCAAAGAGCTTGACCTGGGTAAGACATGTTGGTGCTTCTCTTGGGGCATGCATATTCCTTTCCCGCTGAGCATATGATTATTTGTGGTCCACAGCGGGAAGGAACATCACTGGGCAATATTGACAATTGGTGTTAAATATCCATCTTGATTGTTTCCTTCTTGTGAGAGCTAAATCACTATGGTTTTGTGTTCAGAAAATAAGGTAGCTGACTTAAAAAACAAATAACAATAAAACTTACAAGCCTACATATAACTGGAGAGGAACTAGACATTGAGAGTTGAGTCTATTAATGAAAAATAGACTTAAAGATTGGAGATTCTGAATTTACTTGAAGTTCTGATGAAGATATTTCATCACGATATGTCTATATTTCCAGATATGCAGGTTTGAGGCAATGGGAGAATCACTGTGCTTTTTTCATAGCCAGCAAAGAATCTGATATCAAGGATGTGCTCATTTGCCTTTTGAAATATGGAAGTGGACCAATAAATAAACCAACAAACCATTAACACTTTATAAAATTATAAAATAGCACACCCAATAACAAGTGCATTAACAAATCCTACCCAATTTGGGGTGCCTGGGTGGCTGAGTCGGTTGAGTGTCCAACTTTGGCTCAGGTCCGTGGGTTCAAGCCCTGCGTTGGACTCTGTGCTGACAGCTCAGAGCCTGGAGCCTGCTTCAGATTCTGTGTCTCCCTCTCTCTCTGCTCCTCCCCAACTCATGCTCTATTTCTGTCTCTCAAAAATACATAAAACATTAAAAAATTAAACAAAAATAAAACAAATACTACTCAATTTGAATATTCTGTCTCAGGAATGGAGTAGAATATGTTCTAGGCTGATTTGTGGATATATATTTCAATTTGCTACAAATCATTTTGTATCAAACTTTGATTCGATTGGATGTGAAACTATTTGCATTTTAGGTTTCCCCTTTAGTGTGAATATTCACACATTTCTCTGCAGAATCCTCATGAGTTTGATTACACGGTGTTTCCCCAGTCCACTGCTGGTGTTTTACATAATAAGTGGCACATGTTCTAAAATAATAAAAAAAAAATGCAATTCCAAATCACACCAAGCCCAAGTTGTGGACCCGTAGCTCCATTTCAAAGCCAAACATTGGCAGTGTATTCATTTGCTAGGGCTTCTATAATAAGACACTACAGAATTGTCTGTATGAGCGATTTAACAACAGAAATTTATTTTCTTACAATTCTGGAAGGTGGAAGTCTGAGATAAAGGTATCATCAGACCTGGCTTCTTCTGAGTCCTTTCTCCTTGGCTTGCAGATGGCTGTCTTCTCACTGTATCTTCATACGGTCTGCCCTCTGCATGTGTGTCTATGTCATAATCTCCTTTCCTTGTAACAATACTGATCCTATTGAATTAGGGCCTAATTTTTTTTAAATTTCAAGTTCTTATATAAATTCTATTTAGTTATAGTTTCAGGAGTAGAATTTAGTGATTCATCACTTACATACAACACCCAGCACTTATCCCAACAAGTGGGATTAGGGCCCGTCTTCATGATCCCATTTTAACTCAATGCCTCTTTAAAGGCTCTGTCTCCTGATACAGTTCCATCCTAAGGTACTTGGGGTTCAGACTTCAACATGATTCCTGTGGGGACACAATGCAGCCTAGAATGGGCCGTTAGTTGCTAGTGGTTGCCTTTATTTCACTCTAATGTCTCTTGATTATCTAAGACTATTATTCATTTGCTCACCGTGGAGTAGGACACTATGATGGCATGTTCCAGAAATTATAGAACAAAACAAAACCAAACCCTGCTGAACTAGCTAAGGCCAAAATGAGAAAAAGAAGGTGAATATTCATCTTTATTCCACTTTTATTTTGCTAATGCAGATATTGTACAGCCTATAGCTGGAGAAGCTGGGAAAAAAATCAAGTCTGGACTTGGAGATAGTTGAGGAAAGAAGTTTCAATGCATAGCAGAGCTTTTTCCAGGTAGCCGAAGTGGTACCCACAAACCTTGCCTGCATGGTCAGCATGAGGGCAAGGCAGGAAGGGAATGATGGATTGTGCTCGAAGGGCCCAACTCTTAGGGAACAGCAGGAATGCACTGTACCATTCCGAATTGAACTTTGCCTACGTTGCGGTTGGTCTCGGAACCACTGGTGAATTCTAGATACTGCCCCCGTTTACCCTACATTTACTTTCAATCCGCTTGGAGCATGAGTGGACTCTGTCCAGGTTTCTTTCATTTACTACCCAGTCAGCCTCTTAATTCACAAAAGAAAGGCATCATTCAAGTCTGTTCTTTATTCCTTTCAGTTCGATCTGTGTTATATCACAAAGGAATTCCTCTAAGTTTTTAAAATGTGGATGCCATCCCTTTCTACTTTCTGGCATTAAAGCAGATTTTACTCAACAGACACTTGTTCATTTATTCATCCATTCAGCAAATATATAATGATGCCTATTATGTGCAGGGCACTGTTAAACATCGGGGAACTTGCTGTGAGGCACAGAATCTTTATATTGACAACATGCCCCTCTCTTAATGAGCCATATAATTGGGATCGTTTTAGGAGAAAGAGAGCTTTGCTGTCATAATTTGTCTTGGGAAAATTTAGGGGAGGGAAGGGGGTACTGAAGTCACCGTCTTTCTCAACCATGACCTTTTTCTGTGACTTTATTGCTATCTAATTGTAGTTTAAGGGTTGGGGGAGGAGTTTAGCTGTTATCATTACTATTGTTATTTATCAGTTGAAGACATTTTGTTTAATAATGATCTGAGCTGAATTGTGAATAGAGTCAAGATTTTTAAAAAGTTAAAATAATAACAAATGATTTAAAATGTGATTACTGGGGCACCTGGGTGGCTTAGTTGGTTGAGCGTCTGACTTTGGCTCAGGTCATGATCTCACGGTTCATGGGTTCAAGCCCCACATTGGGCTCTGTGCTGACAGCTCAGAGCCTGGAGCCTACTTCAGATTCTGTGTCTCCCTCTCTCCCTGCCCCTCCCCTGCTTGACCTCTGTCTCTCTCTGTCTCTCAAAAATAAAAAAAAGTTTAAAAAAAAGTAAAATTGGGGCGCCTGGGTGGCTCAGTCGGTTGGGTGTCTGACTTCAGCTCAGGTCATGATCTCACAGTCCATGAGCTTGAGCCCCGCATCAGGCTCTGTGCTGACAGCTCAGAGCCTGGAGCCTGCTTCGGATTCTGGGTCTCCCTCTCTCTCTGCCCCTCCCCTGCTCATGCTCTGTCTCTCTCTGTCTCAAAAATATATAAAAACATTTAAAACAATTTAAAAAAAAAGTAAAATAAAATGTGATTACTTAGGGATTTTCTGAATGTTTGAGAAGCTGAGTGCTGTGTTTTAGTTGAGGTACAGCCTGATGGTCTTACACCATATTCGCCCAAAGACAGCAAACTTGTTCAGGAATGTGATAGCCTGTACAGAACAGATACTGAGGAAGTACTATTTCTGCCTGCTTCTTAGTGAGTGGATATGCAAAGGAAGCCTGCAGCTAAGGGATGCACTATTTGTCTGGGGTGGATTCTTACTCAGTCTTGCACCTGAGAGTCACTTGGCATGTTTGAGGACACCTGGACATGAATTATGCTACACTGATTGAGAACATAATAGAGTAGCCCTTGTAAATTTATCTAGAAATGAATTATATAAATCCTAGCATAAAAATATCACACACGTGAAAGGCACTGGGGTCGCACAGTCAGTTAAGCATCCTACTCTTGATTTCGGCTCAGGTTGCGAGCTCATGGTTTGTGAGTTTGAGCCCTGCGTCCAGGCTCTGTGCTGACAGTGCAAAGCCTGCTTGGGATTCTCTCTCTTTCCTTCTATCTTTCCCACTCCTGTGTACGAGCTCTCTCTCAAAATAAATACACAAACTTAAAAAAATTACATATGTGAAATGGAAGCATAAAGACCTTTGCAGAATTAGTCCTCAGTGAAACAACCCTAACTGTGAAAATTATAAAAACAATCATTTGTGGTCGCTGGAAATTGTCCGAATGACATAAAGTAAGTGAAGAAGAATTTATTAAAGAAAATCTAATGAATTTCAGTAATTACAGTGAGATTGTGGTACTCTAATGACAACACGATCCCCCCTCCCCACCCCAATACCAGGCTCAGACCGAAGGAACCTCCATTCTGGGCATGTAACGGCCAAGAAGATGGGCTCCCTCTTTCCTAGATCACACTCAAAAGTAATAGTACACCCCCTTTAGGGGCTGGTACCCCTATTTCCTATACTTCCACTCAAGCTGTTTTCAGAGGCTAAAATACAGGCAGGGGTGGCTTAAAGGTGGGGCACTCCCTTCTTTCACCCAGTCCAAATTCACAGGGCATATGCTCTACTTTTGGCCTAGCAGACAGAGAATTATAAGGGTCTGTGCTGCCTTTGTCCCAGCCCCTAGAGCAGAGAGTCCACACCAGTCGAGGAAAGACAAAACTAGCGGGTATTGCCCTGCCCAGAACCTTGTTCATAAAACAGGACGGTCCCGGGGCACCTGAGGGCCTAGTCAGTTAAGTGTCCGACTCTTGGTTTTGGTTTAGGTCATGATCTTGTGGTTCATGACTTCATGCCCCACGTGGGGCTCTGTGCTGACAGCGTGGAGTTTGCTTGGGATTTTTCTCTCTCGGTCTCTCTCTGCCCCTTCCCTACTCACTCTCTCTCTCAAAATAAATAAAACTTAAGAAAGAAATAAAACAGGATAGTTCTTCTAAGAGAAACAGCCTACTGTCCAACCCCTAGCTGCAAAGCAGTGGCTTTGAGATTTTTCCCAGGGGAAGAGGCAGGCCATAAGACATGGAGTTCAGAATCCCTCCCCAGAGGAGCTGACTTTATTTAGCAAACGGTATGGGGACTTTCAAGCTGAACAGGGCTCTAGAAAACAATGACGATTTTGGTAGTAAGCAATTAAGAGAAGGCTGGCATGTCTGTGAAGCCCACAAGCTGAACTATAGACAATCCAGCTCACTGATGAGAACTAAGAAAAGAGGCAGGTAAGGAGAGTCTTCCTGGAGCAAAAATAAACTTCCCAGATTGCCCAAGTTCCTATACCTGCAAAGAGGCCCAAATGTAATCAAATTGGACTGTGGAGCTTTATACCACAAGGCATTGTTGGAAACAACAGAGTTGGTATTAAGAATGGATACTCCAGTTGAAACAGAAGCTCAGGTTCAGGCTTAATACGTTGATATGAGCGAATTCCATGCTGTAGTAATCTGTTCAATGTTAAACATGCTAAGGAATCTCAGGTGCAATATTCAGAAATAAGAAATAAACGGTTCACTCATTGCCATATATATCTATATCTATCTATATCTATATCTATCTATCTATCTATCTATCTATCTAGTTCTTTTACAACTTAATTTACAATTACAAGAATTAGCAAATGAGTTTTTCTATTAGCATTTTGTGACTCTCTTTTTTTTTATTTTGTTACTTTCAGTTCATCATTGCCATCTTTTGTTATCACTGAGATCTCATTGAGAATGTTTACTTTTGAAGGAATGTTGAGATGAGAGCAGAGTGGGAAAAAGACCATTTCCAAAAAAATAGATGTGATGACAGTGGTACCCTTTGAGGGATATAAAGAAGAAGAGTGTAACTTCACCCATGAAAAGAGTAACAGGAAGGAGAAGAAGGGAGTGATTATAAATATTTGTAATTTCTAAAATGAAAAAGAAACAAAATGGATCAAGCTGCCTACATCTGAGAAAGTAAGTAGCATTACTTTAATAATAGTGAATTATTATTATTAATTATAATTATTATTAATAATAATAATTATTATTAGTCTGTGAATTCCGAAGTTGCTTATCATGCTTATCATGCTTATCATGCGTGTATATTTGATGTTTCATATCTTGACCTTGAATAAATTGCCTAAACTCTTTTTATCATAATGTCATCTTTAATAAAATTGTAAAAACCTTTACCTCACAGAATTTCACAGAAGAATTTCATTTGATTGAATGTAAAAGTCTTTCAGGCTGTTTATAACTGATGCCACAATAGTAGATAGATTGATTAGTCACTGCAGTAAAACATCTGACAATTTAATACAATGATAAAAGTTGCAATTTTAGCATGTCACTACTGAAAACTCATTGCTACTATTTTCACTTCTTAACAAACTGGATAGCACCTAGAGCATGCATTCAATGTATCCATACTCAACGCTGTATACACATATGTACAACGTTTCTGTGTCTCTTGGTTTCTTTGAGTCTGAGTGTATTACTCATAATCAAATATCAACTAGTTTGTGATTTTTGGTTTTCTTCCCATTAAAGTTTTTGTCACAATGAATTCCTTGCTAAAGACACAATTTCTTGCCTGAGGAGACAGAAGAAGATAGAGGGACTAGAGTCACCAAATCATGGAGGAACGCCATTTTGGACCACACAGGAAAGAGAAGGAAAACTTCATATCATCAGGATGAAAACTTGTCATTTACCTTCACTTATACACCTAGCAGTAAAATAGTAAATTTTTAAGAAATCAGATAATTGTGTAAAATGTGAGGGCTGGACTCACTAAGAAAAATTACAATTTCCAAATTGCTTATATTATTACTAATTAAAAATGTGCTTGGTAAAAATTACTGTGGGGATCTCCAAAACCAGACATAAACATCTATGATTAATTTAGTCCATAAGAAATGAACTTTAATTTTCCAATTCCACCAATAGAGACATAATCGAGTTTTACTGACATTATGTAAAATATCAGTGATTTTAAATTACCTTGAGAAAAATGATCACTAAATTAATATAATTCTGAAATGATTTGTGTAGTTACTAATATGCAACATGCATATTTTCCCCATCTATTTACATTTATATCACTTGTCCCTACAAAAGTATAGTACTTTAAAAAAGTGTATTCTGTGTAACCTGAATGAATATAATCTTACTAAAATATTATATTCATTTAAGTTTAAATAATAAATTACTATTTAAAAAAATCAGAGAGTAGAATGGCCCATTTGAATAGTCTAGGATTATTTTCACATCTCAAGATATTTACTAATTTACACCAGCAAACCCCTTTGGTCATATATAGCTTTCAGGAATTAGGACATGGCCATCTTTGGGAGGCCGCTAGTCTGCCTTTCAAAAATTCCTAGCAGGTTTTCTCTCGTGTATTACTTTTGATTTCCAAGTGTTGCATGCATTTTGGCTTGCTTTTTTCTCACTTCTACTCACATCATTTTGGTTTTGCGCTCACCTTTCCGCTGATATATTCATCCTAAAATCCCTAATGACTTTCTTTTACTTACTGTAATTAAAAATTGTCAGTATGAATCTTACTTGATTTCTTATTAGTTTTTGGCACAGTTTACTACTCACATCTGTTAAAACAAATCCTCCCACTATTTCCATAACACTGAAGCTCAAACTAGGTAGATGACCTCGTGTCCATGGCTCTCCCTCCCAATATTGAAATGTTGGATCTTAGAAATTGCTCTCACATGATCACTTGATATCACGTACACACTCCATGAGGAAATATTCTCTAACCTCAATATTTGAATGCTGTTCTGGAAGATAATGCTGTTGCCTGCTTCATTGCCATTTCCTCCCCTTCTCTTGCTGCAAGAACTCTTTTTAAAGTGAAGATTTAAGGGTAGCCTGGGTGTCTCAGTCGATGAAGATCTGACCCTTGATTTCAGCTCAGGTCGTTATCTCACAGTTCCTGAGTTCAAGCCCCATGTTGGGCTCCATGCTGTCAGCACAGATCCTGCCCGGAATTCTCTCTCCCTCTCCCTCTGCACCACCCCCCCCCCCAACTCACTCATGTTTTGTTTTTTTGTTTTTTTTCTCTCTCTCAAACAAAAACCAAAAATTATATTGAAGCATCTTTCAAGAATGGATGGCCTTTTCCCGTATCAGAAGGTGAGTGAATCCTTATTAGCACAACCCAAATGTGATAATTCTAGTCCTCTTGACACCAGTTGGCTTAATTATCGAAAATGCAAATAGATATTTGCATCTGGGCAATGCAAAATGAGGGGCAGTTGGCTTGAAATTTCATGGTAAGTTACCTGCATATGGAAAGAGACATCCTTTTTTCTGTGTGAGAAAGAGATGACTAGAGTTGCAACAACCATCTCAAAACTGCATTCTTATGGATGGCATTGTACAGAGATAAAAGAACCTTGACCGAGCCTCTGATTTATCTGAGCTCATGCTGCCGTAATCCCAAATGCTTTATTGTTATGTGAGATTATTTTCTTTCCTGTTTAAATTTGTTACTTGTACCCAAAACATTCTGTGATGGACAAAAATCATTCTATAATCAATGATTGCATATTAATATAATCAGATACATAGTATCTTCAGAGAGGTGGGAGTATATAGGCTGTGTGTGTGTGTGTGTGTGTGTGTATGTCCGTCCAAAAAAGGGAGGGTTTTTCTAAATACAGAGAAGGTATTTATTTTAAAAATTTTTCTAATGTTTATTTTTAGAAGAGAGAGAGAGAGGGAACAGGGGAGTGGCAGAGGCAGAGGGAGACACAGAATCTGAAGCAGGCTCCAGGCTCCAAACTGTCAGCACAGAGCCTGACGTGGGTCTCGAACCAACAAACCGTGAGATCATGACCTGAGCCGAAGTCAGATACTTAACCGACTGAGCCACCCAGGCTTCCCCAGAGCAGATATTTCTTGGTAAGAAATGATCTTGAGCAATTTCTCAAAATATCTGTGATGGAGTACCAGTTTTATTTTTTTCCCAATTCTTTATAGCCTAATATTTTAGTAATAAAAGAAATTACATGCTTGGATGTCTCCGCAAGGTCAGACAGATTTGCTTTAAAAATGTTTAAATGATTACTCTCCATTTCTGTTCGTCTTCTGCAGCTGGCCAGCAACAGTCAGTGGAGACTCTATTTTAAGAACTGATCTAGTATGAGTCCCACGTTCAAGGTAATTACCATATGCTTAAGATTTAAACTCTTTTTTAATTTTTTTAATGTTTATTTATTTTCGAAAGAGAGAAAGACAGAGCACAAGCAGGGGAGCGGCAGAGAGAGAGAGAGAGAGAGATACAGAATCCGAAGCAGGCTCCAGGTTCTGAGCCGTCAGCACAGATCCCAATGCGGGGCTCGAACTCACAAATGAGGAGATCATGACCTGAGCTGGAGTTGGACATTCAACCGACTGAGCCACGCAGGCGCCCTGAGATTTAAACTCTTTTAAAATTTCTTCTGTAGTTTGGGAGTTTTGTTTTGTTTTTGTTTTGCCAAACAAACTAGTAATTTTCTCTAGAAACGTGAATTTTTGATGTGAACAAATATCCATAAGAATCCAAGTATTTTACTTTTTATCTCCTCGACAGCTGATGCTAATATAAACATGCTATTTTTGTGTAGTTCATATGTACACTTATAATGCGTGATTGTTTAATTATTTTTTCAGAAATGTTTTATTGGAAGGGAGGGACACATCATTTGCTCCAATTCCCAATGTAGAATTACATCACAGTTCTTAGAAGTGGTCCTTATTCACAGCTTTTATCTTTAAAGAAGCTAGTTTAACATGTTTATACCACCAATACTGTTCTAGCAATGCACTGAAATTGTCCCCGATGTGTCATTTAACTTGTTTTGATAGTGCAGGTTAAGCCTTACAGCTTGTGTAGGGCCAATCGACATGATGCCCTTGAGACTAATAATTGAGTGACCTCTCTTTTAAGCTCACCAGCTCTAGGTTCAGGAAAGCACTTGAACCAGACTGTGTTCATCTGGGGAAGTTGATAAGAGAGGTCTGTGTTTGTTTCTGAATATTCTGTATTATTTGTCCTTCTGTAGGTATATCCTAAATTTATAAAACTCAATTCATAAAATGCTTCCTTGTTCAAATGAGAACTCGCAACCCACATCCAGATTAGCCTACATGCATAAGTTTCCAGCCAGAAATATAAGACTGGATTTTAGACAGCCAATAGAACTTCGTGAAGGTCTGATGTGACTCTTACTTATTCAGACTTTATCATCTGAATCTGTTCATATACATGTGCCATCGTGTCTCCTAGAGAATGTGGCTGATCTTCCCGCTAAAGCACTGACTTTCCTCTGTATCGTTGTTGTTTAATTTATATAGGTGATATTTCTTTCTGGTCCTTTTGAGGGGCATTGCAATGCATACTTATATTTATTCACATTTGAAATGACATTTATGGTGTTATTCGGTAGGTTATTTGGTGTTATTTGGTAGGTCAAGAAGACAAATATTTCTAATACCCACACAGTTCAAGGCACAGATTGTCAAGGAACCATTTATTTATTTATTTATTTATTTATGTTTTTTATTTATTTTTGAGAGAGAGAGAGAGAGAGAGAGAGAGAACAAGTGGGGGGTGGGCACAGAGAGAGAGGGAGACACAGAATCCAAAGCAGGCTCCAGGCTGAGCTGTCAGCACAGAGCCGGACACGGGGCTCAAACCCATGAACCATGAGATCATGATCTGAGCTGAAGTCAGATGCCTAACCGACTGAGCCACTCAGGTGCCTCTAGGAATGACTTATTTGGTGGATAGTTTCATGAAAGGCAGACCTTTGTAAAATAAAATACAATATTTGCTATCGTGTTCCTTCCACCAACCATTTAACGGATGTGCATCGAGCTATGATTGCCACGTGATGTGGAATACAGAGATCAGCAAGACGGTCTTGCACTTGCTCGTTTAACTGGAGGAAGATGAAGCACGATTGCAGATCTTTAGAATGGGTGATGGAAGACTTTTTTTAATTAAAAAATAAGAGTATTTAATATTCTTTCTCGATACACGTGTTCCGTTTTAAGGGAAATTAATCAAATTACTTTAAATTCTCAAAGTAGATATGAAAAATAGCTGATCGGGAATATGATTGCTCTTTTAGTTGTGTTGTTTTTGCTGTTTTTGAACTTTTTCTTATGGAAAGTGTTATTAATAACTGGAGTGAGTTAATGAGTGGGAATTTATTTCCTGTCGTGGATCCCACTTACGTGGTGACACCATCACTCGATAATTATTCTCAGTAGAATCGTTTCTAGTAATCCTCCAGGCCTACTTTAAATCTTGTTCATTTCAAGAAGTGATTATGACCATGGATATGTCTTCCCTCCACACGATCTTAATTTCCATGGCATTTCTTTTTTGTGATTTACTTTATCATGTAACTTAGGTTGTTTGAGAATTCCGTGCATTCTTCTCTCTAATGAGAGATGTTTCCTACATCCGATGCTTGCTGGAAGGTGGGATACACAGTAAATACTCAGAAAGTAGTCTCTGAATGAATCTTCTAGAAGTGAGATTTCCTAGGCCAACTTTGAGGAATGTCAACATTTGAAAATGAATGCCCTCTTGAATGGCAGTGATAGGAAATGAGAACACTGGTATTTTACAGAGCCATACATATTTACTCTGTTATATTCAGGTAGGATCAATTCCTATGTGTGTCTAAGCATTTGTTATTTTTACGTTCCCAGAAGTTAGCTGAATCTTCAATTATTGGCAATATTTAAGAAGATAGATGCATTTTGTGTACTGTTAATAAGCACAATACTTGGAATTATTGTGGGCTGTCCTGCAAAAGCCTAGACATGTCTTTAATTTAATAAATGGAAAGAGCAAAACCACATTACAAAGGAAGGTCCCCTATTAAATATACTATGGTTATACTTTTCTATTGACTGATACTCTTGTCCCATATTATACAGACTCAAATCAGTTCCTAAAAGCAAAATATTGAAAGTGGTTTGACTCAGGGTTTTCCTCTGGTCCTAATTAGGTTAAATCTGGGTGAAATGTGGCATGAGGGTAAATTGTACACAGGGTCTCTATGTTAATGCTGTTGTAAAATATTTTGGAACCATGTCACAGCAGTTGTCATTGGGTGGGAGTAATTTCGCTGAAATCCATATGCCCATAGTGAATGCATGAGGTGTTTACATTATAAAAACTGTGATCCATGAGGTATCGATTAGCATGCTTTTAGGAAGTGAAATAACACCAATATGGATAATTTATGGATTCAACACTTAAAAATAAGTTAAACCTGACTTGAATTTCAACTAGAAAGATCTGATGATTATGCTTTGCTCATATACTCTTTTGGTCATTAAAGCTGATGGTCGGCAATTTTCTTGTGGCTTTAAGTACTTCAGCTACTGGGTTATGGACTTCCTCGTTAGAACGGCTGAGTGGCTACCATGGGAGTAGCCACCATCCCCCTGTGCCTCCTGTACAACCATGGCCCACCAGCCATCTGCTCTTTAAATAGCAAACATCAGATGCCAGGTCCCTTGTGAACACGGAGGTACCACATCTAACCGGCACCATGGAATCTTTCTATATTAACCACTTAATGGGTGGTTACACTCCTCTTCAGTTTCATTTGACCTCTTTGTCCTGGGTAGAGAAATGAACATCAATCCCACTCTATTATCTTGATAGCTATATCTCTTAGATGCACTACATAGTGTATGAGCCACAGTAGAGTCTGAAGAAGCCTTGATATTTAGTTAGAAGCATTTCCACTACTCTTACAAAATATTCTGCATGCAAATCTACCCTTTAAAAGATTTAAACCTCCTTCCAAGTTTATTTTTTACCCCTGACTGATTGGTGTAACATATTTAGGCCAAATATTGTCTCTTTCCCCTTTCTCCTGCCTTAGTTTTTGAACCTAGATCACCTACTATTTTTGTTTATAACACTTCTGGGATACTTTATATAGAAGCAATTTTTTTTGGTCACTTTACTTAAATGGAGTGAATAAACCACACAAACTCCAAAATCTGTACATTCAAATCATCATCATACATTCTATTCTTAGGCAGCAAGAACACCATTGGAATCACGTCCATCTTAATTTGTTGTGGGACATCTAATACATACCATATTCCACTCAGTATTTGTTAACATTTTTCATTGGTTAATCACTGTGTTTATGCTACATTAGAATATGTGCAGCCCATATTGAAAACACTGCTCTTTGCTTCCTCTTTCACCCTTTAACAGATCCGACTAATAAGTGACACCAAATGTTTGTTGAGTGATTACCGGGCATTAAGAACTGCTGTAGATGCAGTTGACGTCCTCCCAGAACCCCTTTCCCCAGGTTCTCTGAGCATTGGCTTATTGGGGCTCCCCACTGACCTTCTTGCTTATCCTGGGAGATTGTGGACCTTGCTCTCTCCATCTTTACCCCCACCCCCCAGGGGCAGCCTGCTACCTGAGAGGTACTGCTATGAAGGTTACGTGAAACCGAACCTCAGAAAACAAGCCTGTGTCTCCTTGCCCCAGATGCAGTGATACCTAAGGGACAAGGGAAAGCGTGGTGATTTCTGCTCCTTATCTACCTGTAGTTTGGGCCAAGGCTACAAATCACCTAAGACTACATCTTGGCACAGTCCTCTCATCTGTCCTGCTTTCTGCAGTAACTCACAGGTTGTTCCTGAAGAGCATCTCCTCAATAAGCCACGTGCTCCAGAATCATTGTCTCTGACTCTGGTCCGGGGCTACACAACCTGAGGACGAGGCTACAACGGAGGAACCAGACTGTGCGCACAACAGGCATACAGGCAGCTGTCACCTCTTTTTATGAATGAAGACAGCTGTGTACGCAGTGGAGCCAGTTCTGGAGGCAGAAGTATGTTGAATCTGGAATTTGCCACTTACTAGCGATGTGACCAGAGCAATTAACAGCCTTATATGCCTCCGTTTCCCTATTTGTACAATGGGAATAAAAGCATTATTGTGAAGCTTACATGTATTTAATTTATGTTAGAATATGCTTAGAACAATGCCTGGAAAATAGAAAATACTCTGTATTATAGTACTACATAGTCATTAGGATTATGATAATTAAGGTTCAGAGAAGTATGATAAATTGCCTCAGGTTACACAGATCATAAATTGCATGATTTTCTTCTAAATGATGGCAGCATGCTTCCTTCTAGACTGTTCCCTTTTCATTGAACCCTATATTTATGAATTGATGCTTTCTTCAGATTCGTCTCTATTGTATTTCTTGTTCAAGTTTGCCTTCAAGTCGCATGTCTTGGAATCATACATTCCACTGGAAGCTGTTTCTAGTGAAACTATAGCTAACGGCTGCTTACTCAAAGCCAATCCTCAGCTGGAACAGATTGCAGGAAGTTATGAAGCCTCTTTTGCAAGAGCATTCCCGGAATGGTGTGGACTTCCTGTATTCATGATTTTGAGCTATTTATTCTTGAAGAGTCCACTCCCCGATTTTAGAAGCTCCAGGAGTCACAAAGCTTGGGTGCACACCTGGTAGAGAGTACTCGTAAAGAATAATGTATTAGAAGCTGGTTGTTGTGTTGTATTCATTGACCTACTACTACTCAATATCTTCAATTCATTGCAGGAAAGTCACCCACTGTTATGTTATGTCTCTCCCTATGGAGCTCTGTCTTTCTGTTTGCACTTCACTGACTTCCAAAATTCCTAACCATTCATTGGTGACTTACTATGTAATATCAGAGTGTGCTGGACACCAGGGGACGCAAACACAAAAATAAGTGCTGGGGAGTGTGGTGGAACACAAGGAAAAGATGACAAAGGTATGATGTACTCAATAATGAAGTTGTTTTCGAGGGACATTGAAAATATAGGAGAAAGCATGCTTAAATGACCTTGCTGGTTATAGGAAAGGGTGTGCAGCAGTGGAGGGAGCCCTGGAAGGAAGCTTGAGCTGGTGGGAAAAAAAGAACCTTTGTTTAAAGGAGATGATAGGTATAAGGACGTGAAGGGGCAGCATTCCCCGCCCCTTTCACCTTGGTGTTGCTTCCACACAAAGCTGGTGTTTGTGTATCCTGTTGTTGATGTGACTTGCTGCAGCAGCTGAAGCAAATGTACATGTGTATGGTTTCAACAGAGCCTGGTTCTGTCTGGGTCATCGTGATGGCTGAAGAGGGTGGTGGTCATGGACTCCCAGCCGGAGAAAGAATGTCGGGCAGATAGGTCCTACCAGCTGGATTTCGTTAACTCTTCTGTTCTGTCTACGTATAAATGTAGGTGAGGTCCACCATGCTCTATCAAATACTGCAATATTTTTTCTTTAAATTATGGATAAATAAAATTATATTAATTTAAATTTTATTTTGAATTAGTTTTATTTATTATAGTATGAATTTCCTCGATAGGAAACATCTATTGTAATAGTCTATTAGAAGAGTAATGGATTGTAATAGTGAGTGCCTTCTTCCAGTTTATCACAGGAATGATATCATAGATAATGATAATCTATCTAGCTTTGGGAACTTTTAGGAGGGCAGAATCCACAAGTGATTTTCATTCTCAACATAACCTTAAAGTACATTTAGTAAATTAATGCTAATTTGCTGTAATAATTTAACAAGAATTTAAATTTAAAAAATAACATACCATTATATACACGTATGCCTGTATGTAAATAGATAATAATGTTTTATTCTCTGTAATAAAGATGATCCATGAGAACCGTTTGCTGAATATCTCCACAAGAAGGTGTTTGTCATTTATAATATGGGAGATGCCACTTATGAAGCTTAGGTACATCATTTTCCTATTTGAAAAATATAAACCTGTTTGACTCGCAGGAAAAAAAAAAGACTGTCATCAGAGATTTAAATAAAATTGGTAGCAGATTTTGCAATACAAAAACGTCCTTAAAAAATGTTTGACTGTATATGTGTATGTGTGTGCCTGCATGTGTATGTATCTATCCATCCATCCAACTATACATGCTACATGATATCTGAGAATGAACGATTTTTCTCTCTTCCAAACTATATGTATATATATATTAGTTTTATTTTTCATGAAATGCACAAAATAAAAGGATACTGTCAGTTTCTCATTAAAGAGATCATATTTATTTCATAATTTATTTTAGTCTCTTATTTTTAATGATCTTTATTTTATACCATATAACTTCTCTCCTTCCCCATGTCTTCATCAGTTGGAACTTCTTACATTATGTTATAAGATATATGTAATAGGAGCATTAAACAGGAAATTGCTGAACAATAGGAAATGTGTGTATACATACATATGTATGTATATATATATATGTGTATATATATATATACACACATCCTATTGTTCAGCAATTTCCTTTTTAATTTAATTTAATTTAATTTAATTTAATTTAAAGAATGTGTGTGTGTATATATATATATATATGTACACATTCTTTTACTGGTATATATTACACACATGTATGATTACCATTTTGCTTCATATGAGAATACACTACAGACTTTTTTCTTACCCTGAAGGATTAGAAAAAATGACATGAATGTAAAAAAATACATTAGACCTATGAGAAGATTTCTAGGAATGAGGAAATGTATGTCTTGGGGTTAGTTTAGCAATAGTCTTTTGGTACCTAGCCATACATAATTCATTCATATGTACATCAGTTAACTGAATGCATGAATGAATAGATAAATAAAAATACTCAGATTAAGAAAAACAAGGATCACTAATCTTGAAAGAAGTCTGAAGGAATGGGGGCTAGGAAGATTCACAGTAAATTGAGGCTTGTCCCTTGCGTGGCTCCAGAAGGAAATATACTATGTTCAATTGAAGTAGAAAAGGATTATTAGGCTGATTTGTTTCCACCATTACAATATTTATGTCCTGGGTAATTTTAGACAATGGAATAGTTTACAAAAAGTAAGTGCAATGTAGATTGATCAAATTCCCTCTTTATCTTTGTTTTGCTGTTTATGGGATGTTAGCCATAACTTCTTAAATGTGATATAGGCTGAGTAGGGAGTTTGTTCAATATATCTGTGACAAGATCCTTTCATATTTTTGATGAGTCAATTATCCAAAATATTTGGAAATATATTTATAATAGATTTCATATCTATTGTGTGAAGCATCACCAAAACGAATGCTCTTTTAATATTATGCTTGGGAGTACAGTGTTGCCTTTGTGTAAATCTGACATCCAAAAGAGGGAGTTGTACATCTGTTTTATTCCCTATAATAAAGGTGATTTCTGGGAACTGTTTGCTGAATATCTCTTCAACAAGATGTATATCATTTTTATCTATGATATGGGAGATGTCATTTATGAAGCTTAGGCACATCATTTTCTTATTTGGAAAGTGTAAACCTCTTAGACTCACAGAAAAACAGAACAAAACAACAGCTTTTTTTTTTTTTAAATCAGAGATTTAAATAGAATGGGTAGAAAATATGATATGATCCCCAAAACTTAAAACAAACCTTTAACAGTACCCATCCAAAGATACATATCGAGGTCTTTTCAGTACAGAGAGTAACTTCATTAGCCCTAACTGAGACACCAAAGCTGGAATGCCAATTGGTTAACAAACTTCAGAAAAGGGGAAAAAAAAAAAAAAGAAATCTGTCTCCCAGTGCCTTATTCGTTCTGTGGCCTATGCATTTCTTTAAATGAATCTCCATGACAAATTAGTCATCAAATGTATAGTATAATCATACTTTTATGTTTAAAAATATAAGATTAAGCATACTAAAATGACCATTTTGAGAAATTTTCAATATTTCATCAGGTTGCTACATGTCACAGTAAGGGATAAAATTTATATTAATAAATTAAACTTGTTTTTGATATTCATATCTAAGTATGACCACATTATCTCATAATTTGACTTTTACACAAAAGACACAGAGTTCCTAGTTTTCAAGAACTTACAATATATATTAGCACGCGCTGTATGCATTTTTAATACTGTAAATTATATCACTAAAATATAAAACACCCATCAACGGACTTATTAAATGGTAGCGAGCCTATATTCATGAGTCAAGTGAATATCACAAGAATTTTTAAAATTTGCAATCTCTGATACCTACGTGGTAAAAGGAATACTGGCTGTAAGTAATTTTACTATTAAAAAAGTTTTATAAAGTTAAAAATACTGCTTTTTTCGGCTAAATTACCATAGTATGTTTAAAATTTTAGTTATCAGAGTTGATAACTGATCTACAAATGTAACAGTGTCAAATGAGCCAATTGAGAAAAATTGCTAGTTCGTTCCTATAAACATGTATCAATAGCCCTAATAAAAAAAGGGCCAGATTTTAGTGTGTTCTCTCTCAATCCCTCTCTCTCTTTCATAAACACTCACACACATACACATGTGTGAGCACACTTCGTTGCACACCTACATGTACACATATAACTTTACCCAGAACAAAATTGGAAGAATGGTTTTCAACAAATATTGCTGGAACAAATATTAAGACAGTTGTCCAAGGAAATGTTCCTTGGCAGATGATAGGTCCAGGTGTTATTATTTAGCTCACTATTTTAAAGGACATGTAAATTAAATTGTTTATAAGAGGTGTCTGATATCTAGTCAATTCATTTTTGGTTGCTCTAATGTATATCAAGCCCTGTTAACCAATTTAAAATTCTAGTGCTTTTGGTTGTATTTCTGATAGAAAATGTCATTTCTTCATTTAGCAAAATATTAAATTTAAGGATGTATTATTTTAAAGGTCAGGACAACTGGATATCAAATCGGAAACTTTCCACCATTTTCCAAAATTCCTGATATTGCCTATTTGTTTAACACAATTTTCATTTGATTATCACATCATTTTATACATTGTTTGATAAAATCGATACAGAAAAAAATTAATACATAATCTCATGTTATAATAAAAGTGACATGGTCAATGTCCTCTACTTTTTACAAGATTTTAACACTTGTAAAGTTTGGATGAAAGTGTCCATTTTTAATTAAATTGTAATCAAGATTCACAAAGGAACTCGTAAATAATTCTTAGCAGCAAAGGTGCTATTGACACATTTGTTAACAGGTGTTTTATTTGATTACACACATTAGTTAAGTCAAAAATATTCCAGTCTTCTTTAGTAGTTTTTGGAGTTTATAATGTGCTAGGTGCTAAAAAACTAAATCTGACTTCCAAGACTCTGATCTGGAATAACTCGGTGTCTCAGCCAGAAGATTTGCCTGCCCCATGAGCTTCTCTTTAGAGTCTGTTTCTCTTTTCTCTTGGACTCATCTAATATCCATCTAGAATATTCTTTGTCTTTTCGTGGTCATTTTTCCAACCTCTATGCTTTGTACCATTAACCTAACATTTAAAAATTCAAATAAATTTGACATATTAAAAAAGTTTAGCAATGTATAAAACATATACAGTATTTATTGCATAGAACGAATGTTGGTAAATAATGGTGTTAAAAAGCATTTACTACTTTTTATGATCACACTAAATCATTAGGTGTGACAGAATCAGGCCTTATTTTAAATTGTGGTTTATGAATGTAACAAAAATTCTGCTTATTTGTTTTTTTCTCACTGGACCATTTAATGTGGCTATTTGTAGCTGTTTTTACTTTTACTGTCTTTCATCTACCTTCTGCAAAAATTTAAAATGAAGTTTACTGAACACATATCTCTGGGGAATGAATGTCATCTGGCAGAAGAGGGGCAAATTAACGTTTGTTGAAAGCCTACTATGTGCTACACATTTTGGTATACCATTTCATAATTAATTTCATGTTCAGATATTCCTAGTACTTTTATAGATGAAAAAAATTGCAGTTCAGCGATTCTGAGTAACAATCAATCATTTGAGAAGTGAGGATCTGAGTTCTTCTTTGCCTGATCCTAAAGATCATGGTCTTTCTAGTATTCTCTTGAGTAAGAGTACATATCCAGTCATCCAAGCATCCCTTCTGTGACAGGCAGACACTGATTGGTCTAAGGACAAAGGATGCTGAATTGTTCAGGATAAGCTTATTTGAAGCCGCTGCTTTAAGTTTTTTATATTGGCTTTGAGTTTGGTATCTCCATTGAGTTTATTTATATTTAAGCTTTTTCCTTAAAAAGAAATAATTTTCAAAACATAAGCAACAGGATTAATTTAAAAATTAAGTTTAAAGGGGAGAATCAGTGAAGGTTAAAAAAAAAAACTCCATGTATGTTCAGGGATTGAGCTTAAAATTGTTCTGCCTATAAACTAGGTTTATATGCTATGGGCTATAACTGTGTGCACTGTGATAAGTAGTTTTTACATACCAACTCCGTTTGAGCATCACAAGAAACCTCTACAGTGCATATTTTTATAATGTTGATGTCACTGTTTTGCAAACTGAGACACAAGAAATGATTACACCACATGATGAGGTAGCCCTTCTAGTGCTGGAGGAATTGGTTCACAAGTATGTTGAGTCTAATATCACGTCCACGATCCTTCGAATCTTTACTATTAAACACAGGTTATTATTTGAGCACTTTCTTGGTGCCAAATACGGTTTGACGCCTTTCTTCTATTTATTGAAATTCTTTCAGCTACTCTATTAAATATGTACTTATTATTTCCAAGTTCCAGGTGAGGAAATCATTTGACAAAGGTAATGCAGATGGCCAGGGACAGAGCTCCGATGCAAACCTACAACTCTTTGATTTGCTTTTCTTAAGGAAGTTGTTATCAGGAAACACTTCTACTTCTCGACTTGTTCAGGTTCCTTTCCAAAGTGCTCTGTTCCTTCCATACTGCTCTCTGTATCTAACCGAGCCCTAATTTGTTTCTAAACTTTGTGAGGTGATGTCATGTGCTTCCATGGCTTTTGTTGCTGACAGCTTCCAGAGTCCATATCTGAACCTGAAATACAGATGGAATTTCCAACTTCCTTCTGTACTCTCTCCTTCAGTTTCCTAAATACAGCTCAAAGTCTAAGCCCTGACCTCATGATCAGGCCTTCCTTTCTTAAACACACCCTTCACCCTGCTTGGCTCCCTTCAGAGAATGGAGAACAGAAGCCCTGCCCAAAGGATCAAGTGGAAACACTGGCAAAATATTTCACTTCTCCCTAAATCCCATGGCCCACTCAAACACCATGTCATTTTTGTTGCTTATTTGTCACCTTGCCTTTAAGATACAGCCCAGATATTTAGTATTGCTAATAATGCCCATTGTGTGTATGTGTGTGTGTGTGTGTGTGAGACACACACACGCACACACACACACACACAGAGAAAGAGAGAATGTGAGCACATAAGTGGGGGAGAGGGACAGAGGGAAGAGAGAGTATCCTAAGCAGACTCTGCTCACAGCACGGAGCTGAGTGGGGATCGATCTAAAGAGGGTGAGATCATGACCTAAGCCAAAATCAAGAGTTGGATGCTTAACTGACTGAGGCACCCAGATGCCCCTAAATAAGGCTCATTTTGATCAACCTCTATTTATCTCTCCATCTACATGTTCACTGTTGCAGGGGCCTGGATTAGGGCAAACAAATGAGGCATCTGCCTCAGGTAGGAAATCTCAAGGGTCACAAAATCTTAGAAAACAGGATAAATAATATTTAAATGCATTAATTTAAAAAAATAAAAATCAAGGCAAAAAATAATCCTTGATGAACAAATATCAAATTTTATATAAAGACAGGGTACAACAGGTAAGTGGATAATTCAGGAAAAAAAAATTACTATTTAAAAAAAAGCACACCAAATTCATGGAAATTCACAATCCAATACTTATTTGGATAGTTTTGCTAGTGTGATTCTAGGGCTAGAAATAATGTAATTTATTTGACACCGAATGGACTTTATGACATCTGTGGTGAGCAAATGGAAAAAATCAAACTAAGGTTCACATTCCTCATCTATAAACTAAACAGTAAAGTAAGGTGTGAGTTTAAAAATCACATTTACATAGTGGTTCCTGTGTGCATACGAATGTTCTAAATCCAACATAAACAATCACTTATTAAATCCTCAATGACTACATTTTATAGATAACAAAATTTCCTGAAGCTACACTATGCTGAGCAATTGTTAAGATTTGGATCATATATTCACCATTCAAGTCGGTCATTGGGTTAGTGACAGTGGCAGGATTTGAATCCCCAAAATTAGGCTTAACAGTTTGTGGGGAAGAAGCTTAGGAATCCCCTGGGCTTGCACCAATGTGTTGACAAGGCATAAAGAAATACAAGGCCATAAAATGCTCATACCGGAGTTTGGGTAAACCAGATTGGCACCCCAAGAATAGGGGGTTGCAAAGGCACCCCGATAATAGGGAGGCACGAAGGTTCCAGGAATAGGGAGGTGCAAATGCACCCCAAAATAGAGAGGGGGTGCAGAGCCCCCAGAATAGAAAGGGAGAGGCAAAGGCCTAAAATAGGAATGGCACAAAGGTGCCCAATACGTGGGTATATGAAATAAACAAGATTAGATATTCAGGGTGGAAGCACCCCCAAATTAGTACTATAGCAGAAAAGCTGCTTTCACGGGAGAGTAGGGCCAGGTTAGGTAAATTGGTGAATTGGACTATGGACCCCTGCGCTGTAGCCCAGAGTGGAGATGGTTAACAAAAGAAAAGGTGCCTTGTCAACCCTAAGGTTACTTCCCCTATCTGTCTCACCCCCTAGGCTAGCTAAGATAAACAGAGGTGCTGCCTCATGTCCACTGTAAACAACCTTCCTCCTGACCACCTGGCGCCCAGACTTTGTTTTATATTGACCCAAACCCCAAACACTGTATATCTTCAAAACCCCCCTTTTCCCTCACATCCCCTAATTAATGTTCCTAGTTTCTTTGTCTCTTTGTATATGCCCATCACGTTTGTAAGCCTTCTGATCTGAATAAATACGGGGCAAGGACCCTTATTTGGGGCTCTTGTCTTTTCCCAGACATTAGCCATCCCTCACTTTCAATTCTGCGCTCTGCTCTTTTGCTAGACAAGAAAGAACTTTAGACCCAGAGTCTTTGAAAAGAGTTCTAGAGTCCATGGTTTTAAAAGGCACAAGGAGCTTGTCTTTCATGGATTTTTGTGGAAATCGGATGAGAGCATATGCCAAAGTTCTACACATTTATTTCCTTCTCTGATCCTCCCACAAATAGTATTCTGGCTACTGAATTTTCTGGCAGCATTAGTTTATTTCTATCCTGATCAGGTAAGATACTCACTTAAATGAAATCTTCCTGCTGAATTATTCACATGTAAGTGTAATTAATATTATTCATATTTAACCTCAAGAACAAATTTGTATGTTATTTATTAAAATACTAACTGGTATGCCTTATTCAATAAACCCATAAAATTTGAAAAAGATTCATAGGTCTTTGATCCTGAATTTATATACAAAGCAGAGTGTCATTTAAATTTCTTTTTGGTTATGATAATATTATATGATGCATTTCCTGAAAGGATTTATACCACAATATTAATTGTAGACATATCTGACTAATTAGGTTATGAGCAATTTTTATTGCTTTTCACATTTTTTGATTTTCAAAATGGAAACATGCTATTTCTATAATAATATAAAAGGGATACTCTGTACCTACAGTTTTTATTCATTGTTTTCACACTAGAATATTAAAAAAAGAATGAATGTTGATGAAGTCATATAAAGACATTGCCCCAAATATGCATACATTGTGGCAAACCTTTTTATAAATAATTTCAGATATAGTATTCATCTAAAGAATCTTGTCTTTTATTACAGATTAAATATTTAGAGAGAACAAAATAATGTAACTGAAAAATACTTTGATCTCATGTAGTGAATTATTTTATATTTCATATTTACTATTATCTCCTGAACTTACTTCACTTTCATTGGTTTAAAAAAATACTAGTTATTTCTTATAAATATTGAACTTCATTTCTCTGCTAATGAACATATTTTGTCATATCAGGCTCTTCTTATACCCTTCTCAAATCACAGTCAAAACATATATTAATTTTGTGACACTTTCTGAACTCTTTTTTGAAAGGCAAATAGATAAAAACTATTGTACCCCCCTCTGCCACCCAACCCGTACCCACAGTCCCAAGATGGAACAGATGGTTAAGAGCACAGAGCACACTGGAGTTAAAATTCTAACTTGAAGACTGTGTTCTCAAATCATATGTTACTTTGCACAGAATATACACTTGCATTAAAATTTGCTTTCAATCGATAGCTAACTTTATAATGATCAGGAAAAATCAGAATAATCTGGCTTGAATGCCTTCATCAAGTTCAGTAGTTTATGACCTTACATTTCTGTATCATTTTCCAGAAAATGCTCCTTGTACATTTCAATGGGGTTTCAACATCCAATTTCTCATTCTCAAATGAGAGAAGCATTTCTAGGTGATGGAAGCTCCATCTACAGGATGGATAAAAACCAGTGTCTTAAACACCATTTTTTTTTTTAATTTTTATTTTTTAATTTTTTTTTTCAACGTTTATTTATTTTTGGGACAGAGAGAGACAGAGCATGAACGGGGGAGGGGCAGAGAGAGAGGGAGACACAGAATCGAAAACAGGCTCCAGGCTCGAGCCATCAGCCCAGAGCCCGACGCGGGGCTCGAACTCACGGACCGTGAGATCGTGACCTGGCCGAAGTCGGACGCTTAACCGACCGCGCCACCCAGGCGCCCCTTAAACACCATTTTTAAACATAACTGTATCCTTTCCTCCCCACTGCCATGGGTCTGAGATCAAAGATCTTGCAGACCATTAAGTTCCCTGCATTTTTTTCTGAATCAGCACAAACTCTTCAGCACAGGTGTTTCTGTAATTATGATACATTGGGAAAATTCTCTGTGTTCAATGGCCCTCAGACTCACACTTGCACCTCATCAGTCACATGTCAGTCTGACTCCACCCCATGCCCTAAATCTCTGGTGTCATTAAGAAGCTGAAAACTTCAGAGGGCAGATTTGCAGCTGTGATGTATAATACAGAACATTTCATGAAAAATGTATGAGTATGAGATTTTTTTCTAATATATCCTCTGTAGCGATCTGCCAGAACCATAACCATCTAGACATGTTTATTATACAGATTTTTTAAAAGAGGCTTTCATTGCTCTTTGCGATGTGATGTTCCCTTGTTATTTCATAAACACTCCATTGATATTCTTTCTGCAACAAAGCGCTCTAACCTCAGGAACACAGCTGCTGCTTCTTTCCAAAGAAATCTGTATTTTCAATCATAGAGAAGGCTTCACCTTGATATAACTCTAGTCTTTGGTATACTTTCTGACTTGCCAACCAAAACCAAGTAGTTTATATACATATTTAAGAGGACCCTAATATCCTTCAACAACTATTGGGTGCCTGGATAATCAGACATTTCTCAAAAATTATGTGAAGAATATGATAGTACTTTGACTCACTGGAATCCATAATGATTTATATGACATATGAAATATTAGCATTCTTGGCTATTTTCTCTGAACTCCACTAGCATTTATAACCATTTCAGCTCTTGATGATTGACCTATATTATCTTGTTTTATTACTTATTCTTTCACATAGGTGTACAAACTTACTTCTTGTACTCTAATCTCTTTAGGGGCAACAAATATGTCATTAATACTCCTTTTGCTTTGCAAATACTATAGTAAGTACTCTTTCTTTCTTTCTTTCTTTCTTTCTTTTCTTCTTTCTTTCTTTCCTTCCCCTTCTTGTCTTCCCTTCCTCATTCATGCATTCGTTCATTAACTATTTCTTGACTCCAGTAATCCAGGTACTTTGTGGAGTTATTACCCTAATAATATAACTTTGGGAAGAATTTTATAATTCTACGGTAATTCTACCTTTACCATTGACATTTGAGTCTACTAGGCATAAAAAATATATTGGCTACCACTGAAAAGAGGAAAAGAATTGTGTACATCGCAGAAACCTGGAATATGGTAACAGCTTACCATTGATACAGGCCATGAAGACATGTCCAAGTGAGAAACTTGAATTCAATGAAAAACAAAAATGTCAAGGTTTATACTCTTAGCATTTTCCCCATGATAAAGAGTAATAAGCAAAGTTTTTTTTGCTTGTTTGTTTTTGTGTAGACTTTTACTTTTTTGGAAAGGCAGCACAAAATCTAGGAGTAACTTTGACAGTGAGAATCAGAAATAAACAATATATGCACTAAAATGCAGATGCTTTCTTAAAGGCAAATCCAAACCTGTCCTAATTCACCTGCTGCATACAGCAATGCAATCTTCACACACAACTGTGAGAAACTGTCTCACTAGTTCTGAAGACTAATGTTCACGTGATAAATAGAGTGGTATTGTCATAGGAACAAAAGAAATCATTCTTTCCAAGGAAGGGAATGTCTAGTGCTCTTTTTTTTTTTATGCTGGCTTTTTGATAATTGATAGAATTAGTGATAAAGAAGTGACATCCTAGCATATATAATGGAATGCTAAAATAAGTTTTTGGTAATGATTATAGCCTATTGATTCATTACAGAATGGTCATAAGGAGGACATTTCTTTATTGCATTCAAACTTTGGATTGAAAAGTGTTGACAGTGTGGTCTCTACGTACCTGAGTTCAATGAGAATTGATGCATAGAAGAACCCTTTTGCTAAATTTCATCATCAGCATGAATAACAATATAGAAACAGTTGAAAATACTGTAGTGTTTGTTTTGTTTTGACGTTATAATCTCCTAGCTACTATTTGTGGAGCCCTCACTATGAGCCAACTCGTGCTCAGTACGTTACATGATTCATTGTATTGAATCCTACAAAGAAAGCCATGAATTGAAGATTTCAATCTCAATTGCACATGTGACAAAACTGAAACTGAGTTGCTTAGCTTGCCACATAATTTTCTTTATCGGCAAACTTGTGAGAAATTCCTGAATGACTGTAGTACTAAGAATAGGTATATTTGTCTTGGAGTCATATTTTTTTAATTTAGATGTTTGTATAAGACGTTCAGTTTTCATGTTTATGTTATTGCTAAGATGAGTGGAGTCGACAATAGAACTTATCTGGAAAAATATACCTATTATTTCATAATATATATTTAGTTTCATTCCAGTGCCAATTTCAGCAGATTCGCAAACTCACTTTTTTCCATTAGTTTCAGTTTAACCTACTTTAAAGTATAGCACTCAATGTAGCAAATAAATATAACCAAATTTCCTAAGTAAATGCATGAATACACTAGCCTAAGTGGCCTTGCCTACTGCCTGAATTTATCTTTCTTTTTAAATCACCAACTAAGCATTGCCATTTAAATTAGCTTCATTTTGTCTGTGGGTCTTCCCTTTTTTTCTTGGAGTCTGATTACCCCGTGGATAGGGTGACAGAAACACTTGGAAGGCCTAGGGATGTAGCAAACTGTAAAGCTTTGTGAAATAGCTGATTTCTATCTTCACTCACTCAAAAGAATTGACAAAAGACTCTGCTTCCTTTAGTAGTGGGGCGCTCCACTCACTAGTTGAAGAGAAGACGTGGTCTTTTTGCCATCATGCCCACAGCCACAGAAAACAGCCTTATAAATAGTATGAGGTGCTGTGCTTTTACCTCGTTCAACACCTTACTTCCGCTCAATTTGCCTCATTTTTAACTTTGACGCTGCTACTTCTTAGCTGCATGACTTAGGTCAAGTTGTTTAACCTTCCTGTGCCTCGGATTTCTCATTGATCAAAGGGGAATAACAGGACCTCCTCATTCTGTGAGGAATAGCATGGAATATACCATACAATGTACCTGTCGAATAGAAAAAACTCATTGAATATAAGCGTTTGTGGTTTGCCATTAATTTCACTATGCCATAATTGTTATGGCATTGAGTGTCATATCCTATTTTTATTTTTTTAAACTTTTTTTTTTAACGTTTATTTATTTTTGAGACAGAGAGAGACAGAGCATGAATGGGGGAGGGGGAGGGGCAGAGAGAGAGGGAGACACAGAATCGGAAGCAGGCTCCAGGCTCTGAGCCGTCAGCCCAGAGCCCCACGCGGGGCTCGAACTCACTGACCGTGAGATCGTGACCTGAGCTGAAGTCGGACGCTTAACCGACTGAGCCACCCAGGCGCCCCTGTCATATCCTATTTTTAAAGGCATCATGGTAAGTTTGTTCTCACTCTTTTGGAGAGACAGTAATTTTTTAGGGAGTATGGGTAGAACATTTTTAGTATTCCTCATCAAGTTTCTGTGAGGGTATTAATTTGTTGTCAAATATGAGTTATAAATATTTGACTGAGAAAGGTATTTAGGTAAGCGATGGAATCAGATACTTGATAGGTACTGATGGCCTGACCACATTGGATTTGCTAGAATTCCGCTAACTAATCCTCTCAGCTTGCAAGTACACTATATGGAAAGTGAGTGTTCAAGAAAATTATAGTATTAGTAACACAAATAAGGGTTGCGTACTGATTTTCAGCTAAAGTTTTGCTATCTCAATATATAGAGGTTTGTTTTGTTTATGGTGACATTTTGGAGACTAGATTTTGAAGCAGGATTCTAATATGGCTCACTTGGCCTATTTGTCATTACTGGTTTTCATCTGTGTGTATGTTTGTCCTTGAGTTTATCTTTATTTCTCACTTTATTTTTGCCTTGATAAATATGTCAAACTACACAACTTGTTGCAATCCTAGAAGTTATCTGTGGATTATATTCCTATTTATGTGAGTAATTTGACATTTTAAATTTAGTTAAAAACACAAACTTCCTATTTAAAAGAAGAGTTTTAAAAATAATAGTTTTATAATACATATGTTCTCCCATCAATTTATCAGTTTAATGTTTGCATTTTTGCAAATCCATTTTTTTAATGTTAGATATATCTGAATTGTCGTGTCTATCATTCTAAAGAGGACTTAAGAAAAAGCTCCAAGAAACAACACTAACTCTTGCAGAAATTTCATATATAAGATAATTGTTTTAAAGAAGAGACAGCAAATGAATAATTTTCTTCATTCGTGAAGAATTGATTTTTAAAAGAATGTTGACCTAAAACTTTTTACTGGCAAGAAATAGCATAACTTGAGTTTCTGGTCACAGTAAGTGCTCCTGCAGAGAGCATAACAGCTAAGCAGATCACATAATTCTGTCATTTATACCTTCTGGTTGGAAAGTAAACTTAGACATGTTTAAAGGAACAGATTCAATATTACTTTATATGAGAAACTTGGTAAGTTTCCTAGAATACCAAACAGATACAAGAGTTTTACTGTGCATAAGCATATTAATCACATCATGAGTTTAAAAATTGCCATGACTTATGATATCAAATAATGTTTATTTTTTAAACTGAGCAAAGGAAATTTACATTAATTAACAAATGTTCAGTGAATATATCCAATCAAAACTTATTATTAAACTGCTAGCACTGTGTTATAGGAGAAAATAAGGGGATAATTGCCACGCTACAATTTGTAGCTTAATCTCAAGTGCAGGCTATTATTTGTGCTTTTGCTTGTTATCTCATGGGAAGTGGAAACCACCTGAGATTATGTGACACAGAAATCCTGTGAACTCAATTCTCTCAGGAGCATTAGATTTGTAATAGCATGATTGTTCCTATATTCAGCAACAACATAAAAGACGTAGAGTAGATAAAATTTACTATGACTGGCTTCTAAAATAGATTGCTACTGTATTCTTCCCTCAGGTCCATGGCAGAGTTATTTCCCTAATATCATGAGAAGAAAAAATTAAGTTTCAGGAAGATTGAGTAATTTGACAAAGTAATAGAAATAAACACCTTTCAAAGTTGAGATTTGAACTCAATTCATTCTGGCTTTGAAGTCTATATATCTGATCAATAAACACGTTCTCTTTTGCTCTACAAATCAGGTGTTTTTTTTTTTAAATATGAAATTTATTGTCAAATTGGTTTCCATACAACACCCAGTGCTCATCCCAACAGGTGCCCTCCTCAACGCCCATCACCTATCCTCCCCTCCCTCTCACCCCCCATCAACCCTCAGTTTATTCTCAGTTTTTAATCAGGTATTTTTAAGGAAGCATTGTTATAATATTAGTTGCACTGTAGAAGACATTGAGGATGTGGAATTAGATTTAATAAATACATTAAAATCTCATAATACTTTGACTTGGTAATAAAATAAACCTTATTAAGGTGAATGAAATAATGCTCCCTGTTATATATTTTTGTTGTTTTTTAAAGGGCAATAGGAAATTTCCTTAAATATTATAGAATCAAATTAGTATTGAGTGCCTTTTAAAAAATCAATATTTTGTCACTAAACTTAATACCATACTAAAAATTTCTTGCAGTTCAGTACTGCAATGAGGTTGATTGTTGCTTAACTGTTTTTAACATATCTGTGAGTTTTTATAGCTCAAATTATCTACATAAAGTCCATTCCTGTTTAGAATTGGTCAGATTTTGAAATTTAATAAATGTTTTGTTCTTTATTTCAACTTCATTTCTCAATATGTTCTTTGCTTCCATTCAGTACTCCTGATGATAATAATAATTAGTGCTACAATTACAATCAAATACGATTTATAACTTATCTGTGAAATTTTATTCAAGCATGTAGGCTTAGTAATGTGCTTTACACCTGAAATGCAATGATGAGACACAAGATTCATATTTATAAACATTTGATTGGCATGGGAGCAGCCATTTAACCTTATATCTCAACACATGTTATGATGATTTTTCTTTACAATCTGCTTACTTCAGTAAATCTTACGTCACTTGCAAGGATTTGGTGTTAATTTTTTTTTTTTTTACATTTTCAGAACAGTACCTGGCAATCTGTTGGTATACCATGAACACTTATTAATTTAAAAAAAATGAATGTCTTCTGCCAACCTTAACAATATGTAATATATCCTATAATGGAAACAAATCTTATAAACTTTACAAATACATAATATAAGTAATTACATAAAACAGAAGCAACTTTAAACTGAAAAGTATCTAAATTCACAAGTTACCGATTTTAGAAGATTGCTGAAAGAAATGTATCGTGCGAGGAAGAAGTGGAAGAACTTATTTTTGTCATTCCTGGAAGCAGTAATTATGGAGTGGATTCAGTCCTTTGTCACATACAATCTTTCTATATGAGATATAAAGACGTGCTGAAATGCGAACGTTTCATAGTCCAAAAGCTTATTTTCAATCAGTTAAAAATTCAGAATATATATATTTTTTCACTGAATAAAGTTCCATTTAGGTCCTAAGGACATTCCATGGAAGTTTATTGTCACAATGCAACTGAAATGTTGTATTCCCTACTGTGTTTTACCTAGCCCAGTTTTGAGGTAAGATATACTTGATTCTGGTCTGGTGCCAATCAAACAACAAAGAAGTAATCCCCTTAGTAGGTAATTATCATGAACAAAATAGGCATTTAACAATAACATGAGTAGGCATAAACTCAGAACCTCTAGTGAGTACAGGCAGTTTACGCTCTGCATGGATACCATGCAAATTGGGCATTTAGAAACCACATGAAGTGACCCTAGTCATCGATAGGAAAATGTATGCGTGTCATTGAGCTTTAAATGTGTTTGTCAAAACATTAAAAACTCTCTTGGGGCGCCTGGGTGGCGCAGTCGGTTAAGCGTCCGACTTCAGCCAGGTCACGATCTCGCGGTCCGTGGGTTCGAGCCCCGCGTCAGGCTCTGGGCTGATGGCTCGGAGCCTGGAGCCTGTTTCCGATTCTGTGTCTCCCTCTCTCTGACCCTCCCCCGTTCATGCTCTGTCTCTCTCTGTCCCAAAAATAAATAAAAAAGAAAACGTTGAAAAAAAAAATTAAAAAAAAAACTCTCTTGCTATTGGTTGTAAATGTGTAGAAGATTGAAAAACAATCATAAAACTAGTATCATACAATGCACTGTAATTTAAGCCATTAGAAGCATTGAGAAGTAACTTTTTTTTTCTTTGTAAATACCTTATCAAGATTGGTTTGAGGGACACCTGGGTGGCTCAGTCACTTAAGCATCAACTCTTGATCTCAGCTAAGGTCAGTTCGGGAGATTGAGCCCCACTCTGGACTCTGTGATGAGAGCGCAGAGCCTGCTTTGGATTTGCTCTCGCCCTCTGCCCTCTCTCTCTGCCCCTCCTCCACTCACACTCATTCTCTCTCTAAAAAAAAAAAAAAAACAAAACCCAACAACTTAAAAAAATGTGGTTTGAACAACGTGTGCTTTCCTCCTCATTACAGAGGTTACAATATAGAAGGTGAATAATTTCTATATTTGGCCAACTGTCCCACCTGTTTCGAAGTATGAATCGGCTTAGAGCACTTCATCTTTTGAATCTTCAATGTCATGAAATATTTCTCAGAATTCCTTTCATGCGAAGGTTTTGCCAGCACCACTTCCTCCGGGACATCTTCATCCTTTTTATCATAACCACTTTCCTCATTCATGTTGATCCTTTCATCACCAAGTTCCTCTGGCTACATAGGAAGCATCTCTAGAATGCCAGCACTGCCAATATTCCAGGGACAGCTATTTCCTGTATAACTCCATCCAAATTCCAGCACTATTATTTGTCATTTCCTTCCTGCATTTTCAGCTTTTGTGGTCAAATGCCCTCGTTTGATTATCCATTTTTGTAAAATATCAGGGGGGACTTTGCCGCTTGTGCATCAACTGAATAACAGTTTCATGGTGACCAATCACAGGCAGACTCTGGAAGATGCGATGTGATTGTTCACTTATCATGACATATACCTCGTTATTTATGTAGTGGTTGGAGGAGCTACCAATAAAATTTGCACTTCACACAATTCTAATAGTTAATATACCACAGTAACTGAAACTTGAACCATACTGGTGGGAGGACCAGCGTTATTTCACCAGACCATGACAACTGAAATGGGTGCACATTTGAATCATCCAAATCTAGAACCGTATGTAATTATCATTTGAATATATGAAAGCTACTGATTTTCTATGTCAATCCCATATTGCTACTTCATTGCTCGTTCTTTTGGATTTTCTCCTAGGAAGCTTGGGTTTTCCAGGTAACTTTTGTAACTTGCATATAGAGATCATACTGATTGTGACCATTTCAAAATTTTCTATTGTTTGATGATGCTGGATAATTCATTTAATAGAAATTTAAACAAGTGGTAAAGAAAGTGGACATTCTTTGCTTGTTTCCACTTTAGCAAACAGTGGCTTCCCATTAAATAACATGTTGACATAGCATCTACCAAGGAAGAATCCATCAATTTAAATATTATTATTATTTTATTGGGAATGGATGATAAGTGTAAGCACCCTTACAGCAACTGTGGTGATCATGTGGCTTCTGTCCTTAGATATCTTCAAGAGATAAGTTATGGTAAAGCGTGTTATAATATCAAACTTGTATCCCAGGAAAAAATAGCATTTGGTCATGATGTTTTATTTTTTTACATGCTAATACATCTTGTTTTGTCATTATTTATTTCAAATTTTTATTTTGATGTTTCTAAGAGAAAAGTTCTATAGTTTTACTTTCTGTGTATGTCTAGTGTTTTCATATCTAGAAGTCCATGTCCTACTAACATCATAAAATTTTTTGGAAGATGTTTTCCTCCATGCCACATTTAGTTAGTACTGGAATTATCCGATGTTCAAAGAATGGAGGACTTTTCCTTTAAATTTCTGGGCCTAGACATTTTTGCAAGAGTTCTTGGAAATTTTTTTCTACACCTGCTATTGTCATTGGCTTACTTAGACTCCCCATCCCTCATAGAGTCATGTTTGTTGAATTATATTTTTTCAGACTATTATGCATGGCATCTAAAGTTTTGAATTTATTTGCTTTGAATTGTAAAAAAAAAATGGGGTCTTAAGCTTTGATTCATTTGATTTTTTTATACTTTGATAGTTATTCCTCCCTTGCTATTCTCATTTTTATTGTGTTTATCTTCCTTTTTGTTACTTCTCCTTTTCTCTCCCTTTCTCTTCACGTTTTGATATTGGTCAAATATGGAAGTCTATTCAATTCGTCTTCTTTTCCCATTTTTTAATGTGATAAGATACAGACAACATAAAAATTACTATCCTATGTGTGTTTACATGTACAGATAACTGATATTAGGTACATTCACACTGTCATGCAGCCATCACCACCATCCATTTTTAGAACCCTTCTCATCGCGCAAAACTGAAACTCTATATGCATTAAACAATAACTCTTCATTGCCTCCTGCTTCCAACCCTTGGCAACAACCATTCTACTTTCCTTTTCTATGATTTTGACTAATCTAAGTACTGTACACAAGTGAAATCATATAATATTTCTCTTTTTGTGATTAGTTCATTTCACGTAGCATAATATCCTTAAGGTTCATCCATGCTGCAGCATATATCAGAATTTCCTAGCTTTTTAAGGCTGTATAATATCTCATTGTATGTATAATACATTTTACAAAAACTCTTCTCCTTTAATAGCTCCATCCCCAATTCCTATCAGTTGCTAATGTCACAAAATTTAAAATGTGTGTCCAAAAGCATAAACTAATAACTTTTAACATAGTAGTCTCTTAAATCATGTAGCAAACAAGAAGTGGAGTTACATGCTGTTGTTTTAATGATACTAGCTTTTATAATTGCCCTTGTATTTACCTTTACTGAGATCTTTATTTCCTCATATGGCTTCTAGTTATTGTCTAGGGTCCTTTCATTTGAACTGAGAGTCCCTTTAATATTTATTGCTGTGTAGGTCTAATTGGAAAAAACCCCTTCAGCTTTTGTTTATCTGAAGGACAGTTTTGCCAGATATAGGATTCTTGGTTGACAGTTTGCTTTTCTTTTATTTTGGCACTTTAAATGCATAAGCCCACTTCCTTCTGAAACTGAAAGTTTCTGATGAGAACTCTGCTTATCACTTTATTGAGGATCCCTTGTATGTGAAGAGTAGTTTTGTTCTTGCTGCTTTCAAGATTCTGTTTGTCTTTGATTTTTGACAGTTGATTATGATATGTATTGCTGGAGGTCTCTTTTGAGTTCTTCCTACTTGGAATATGTTGAGTTTCATGGACTTTTATATTCATGACTTTCATCAAATTTATGGAGTCTTCAGTCATTATTTCTGCAGGTATGTTCTCTGCCACTTTCTCTTTCTCATCTCCTTTTGGGTTTCCCATAATTTAAATGTTAGTTTCCTTGGTGATGTTCCCCATATCTTTTAAAATCTTTTGCATTTCCTTCCATCTTTTTTTTCCTTCATTCTGTTCCTTAGATAAGACAGTTTTCCAATGGCCATTTTCAAATTCACTGATTCTTTTTTTCTACCTGTTTCAATCTGATTTTAAATCCTTCTAGTGAAATTTCTATTTCAGTTATTGTTATTTTCATTTCCAGAATTTATTGTTGGTTGCTTCTTAGGTTTTCTATCTATCAATATTTCCATTTTATTCATGAATCACTTTTTGACTTTTTAGTTCTTTGTGCACCTTAAAACATTGTTTTATATAAATTCTTTATATACTATAGCTGCCATATGTCTTTTTAATTGACATTTTTTTTCTTATCTTTTCCTGCTTCTTCATATGCCTTATGATTTTTTTTTTGTTGAAAACTGGAGATTTGAAAGTAATAATGTGGTAACTCTGGAAAACAGATTCTTCCCTTCCTAGAGTTTTCTAGGATTTTTTGTTTTTTCTTTTGATTGTTGTAGGTTGTCTGTGATGAAGATCAGATTGATGTGAAAACTTACAGTTTTATCAGGTCTTTTCTGAACTTGTTCCTTCCTCTGGGCATGTGCAATGACTTTCTGATTTCTCCTACACATGTGGTTGCTTTTCAGGGTCCTACTCTTCAATGTCTGGCTTCCAAAGGAATAGACAGAGAAAAACAAAGGTTGGGGAGGTTCCAGAGGTTTTAATACCCTGCTAGTCACTTTGGCCAGAGGCAGAGGGGCATATAGCAATGGGGGAAGTGGAACAATGGCATTCACTGATTAGAAGTTACAATCAAAGAGTAGAGTATAAGTCCCTGATATTTGGAGGATAGGGTCCATTTTGCCCACTCTGGCCTCATAAGCTATGTGTAAACTATCCTAGGAACATGTATACAGCTGCCTGCCAGGATTCAGAGATGGAAGGTGGATAGCTGGTTCTGAGCAAGAGCTCAAATCGACCAAAATTAATAATAATTTACCATCTATACTTCTCCTGGAAGTTGCAAACCTTCGGTAGATGCCACCATTCCAGACTAATTGCATCAGAAAGATTCTGCCAGTGCAACTGTTGACACGTGGTTCCTCATCTGCCATCCTCCCAGAATCCTCTAAATGAAGTTGCCTGTTTCTATATAATGCAAAATATTAACTACTAGATGCATTTAATATACATTGTTTGTATCATGAAACTGCACAAAATGCTGTAATTTTGAAAAATTTTGTAACTAGCTGACACTTGGCTGTAAATGGGTTATTTGTACCTTTCTGAGCAGCTAGATTATAGTATATTACTATAACATATTGTTGTCACTGATAGTTCCAAAGAAAATGGTGTGGGTGACCAAGTTTATATTCCTTAATGTCATTCTATATTATCAACCAGGTGGGTCCTCCTGTATTATTTTGGAGAAACAATAGCTATTTTTAAAAGTAAATCTGTGTTGCTAGTCATCCTGGGACACCCTATGCGGAACTGTGCATTATAATTTCAAAAAATTGCAAATAAACACCTGCAGCTACTCAAAAGGAGGTGCCCCCTAGGATCCCCTAAAGTGAATTTTCTGAATGCTGTATAACTTCTATTTTAAATTAGGTAATTGTAAACATTTCCTTTAAATTTGGCAAAAATCTCTAAATGTTTTTTTCCTATTTCTTTAGCACAACGAAGACAGACAATTTGTTAAATTTATGCATAGTATTCCTGTCTGTGTTGAAAGTATATTTACTACAGTGTGAAACTGAGGCGGCTCAATATGTATTGAAAACAGAAGAAAAAGAGTCACAGTTATACACATAATGTGTAAAGATATGAAATTAGATTAATAGAATTTAGAGGAAGTTGATGTTAAAAAAGACACTATTGTACAACCTATTGTTTAAAATATTGGAAAACACTACAAATTTCCAGTTTACTTGATTGGCAGTGATTACACATGAAAAGTTTCCTTCTTTTCGTGAAAAAGCAGTTTCAGCAACTTGCCTGGCTTTTCTTTACTGCATAGTTTTTACAGGCAACTATCTGATAGATGTTATGGAGGATAATAAAATATGTGTAACATTCTACTGTTTTGCAAAATCATTTTTGTACATGACCTTTTGTATGTTTATACAAATATTCTTTCATATGAGGATGATTATTATTAATTTTGCTGATGAATAAACTACAGCTTGGGTGGCTTATTAAATTTATCAAGGTCAGCCTAAACATATAATCATCACCAGCCCAGTTATGTAAACGCTCTATAGTTCCTGTCCCCGACTAAATTACAAACTAGTACTTAGGGCCCGAAGAGAAAATATATAATTAAAAAAAAATTTTTTTTTTACATTTATTTAGTTTTGAGAAACGGAGTGAGACAAAGCACAAACGGCGGAGGGGCAGAGAGATAAAGAGACACAGAATCCAAAGCAGGCTCCAGGCTCTGAGCAAGTGGTCAGCAACAGAGCCCGATGCGGGACTCGAACCCAGGAACTGTGAGATCGTGACCTGAGCCGAAGTTGGACGCTCAACCACCTGAGCCACCCAGGCGCCCCCAGAATTCTAAAGAACTAGTGGTTCCATTAACATTTAGTTTTTGGCTATCAGATGAAAGGCCACACTTAGAAGTTAGCATCCTCTGCCACGAGTCCTAAATGCGCAACAGCTATCAGCAACATCATCTCTGAGTGAAAGTCACTGTGCAATATATAGGTTTCTCTGGTGTTGCCAAAATCACAGTCACACCTCCCTGTGGATGGATGTGTAAATACAAAGAAGTGCAAAGACAAATGTCTCTCCCTGGGGAAATGAAACATTTTGCAGAGAACCAAGACTATCGTGACCAGTGTTTTCAGGTTTCTCTACATGTTCAATTCTGTCACTTTACTTCAGAATCCTATGGCTTTTTCTTAAGCTAACATATCTCCGTTGCTAGTCAGCATGGCTTGTCTACCAGCTGTCACTGTGCAGCAATCAATGACCATGTTTTATTGCTTTAGGTTGTATTTCCTTGTAACCATTATCTCTAAATTCAACCTTCAGAAAAATCTTTTAGGTCCCTTGGGAGAACGTTCTCTTGTTGAAATTAACTAAGGAACAGAAAAATGAAATTCAATCCTGCCCATCTCAGGGCAGGAAGGAATTATATGACAAAAGTGAATTTTAAAAAGTCAATTAATAATCTTAATAGATAGAAGAGATAGGTTATTATAACATATGGGGTTCATTTTGCCAATGAATTCACTTGGTCATACAAATTATCTATTTTCCTCCAAACAATGTTCAATACCAATTTGGGGAATAGTCACTAAAAATATGTAAATGTTCAAATCATTTCTTTGACAAATAGTATGAAATAGTATGCTGGAATTATGTATTTTATTTAAATTAAAAAAAAAAAGATGAGCCAGTCATTTGTTAGAGGTGTTGGCTCCTCAGGTTGGAACTGTCAGCTCTCAATACTGTGGTGAGCCCCTTCATCAACTCCCAAGATCAGAAATTCAGTTTCATCTGCAAACCTGGAGTTATAAAGTCCTTATGTATTGGCTTGCACAAATAAAACTGTGTACATATATTTATGTCTACATCTATGTCCTCTAGATCTCTTTATCTACATATCATAACATCAAATTTAAGTTTACAGCAGATGTATAAATTTCATGGATCAAGGATATCAGTGCCAACATATCAAGGATCCCCTGCCTGATAGCAAAGTACCTGAGTGGCTAAGCCAGAAATCATATTATTTAGTAAGTATGGAAACAGTAATGGGAGTAACACGGATTTGATAAACTTTTTAAAAAAATTAATTTATTTATTTTGAGAGAGAGAGAACATGAGTGGGGAAGGGGCAGAGGGAGAAGGACAGAATCACAAACAGGATCCATACTGCCGACGCAGAGCTCCAGTGTGGGGCTCGAACTCACGAACCCATGAGATCATGACCTGAGCCAAAATCAAGACTCAGATGCTTACCAACTGAGCCACGCAGGTGTCCCATCACAGATTTCATAAACTCTTAACTGTGAACATGAGAAGCTTAATAAACAATCCTATTGGTTGAGTATGGAAGGACCTTCTGTTATTCAGACCCCTCACATCTCCTGTGTATAGGGTTATGTAAACAAGATAAGGCTCCCACAACAAGCTTTACTTCTTAGATGTCACAAAGAGATCCTCTATAAACAATGTTTTGTTCTTTAGTCATTTTAATATTAATGAATCAGCTATAGGTTTTGTTTTTGCTTTTCTGTTTGCTTATGTTTCACATGAATCAGCTATGATACGCTTCCCTAAGAATTTATTCCACTCCCATGTTTCCTGATTTCCAATATACACATTTATACTTACATCATCATGCCTCTATGTGTCCTACTTCTATACTCCAGGATCTTTTTAAAAATTTTATTTCCATATTTCTAGTCAACAAGTATAAATGATACCAGACGAATCAGGTTATATTTGGAATTCAGATGGCTTAGAGCCATCATGTTGATGTTTATCTTGTTAGCTCTGGAATAAAGAGAGAGAAAAAACTCAGAGTAAATTTACATTACAATATGTTAAAAAGCCATAACCGTGACATATATTTCAGAGATAGTGGTATATGAGGTATTGAGCTATGTGAGGAAAGGTGTGCAAAAATTGATTGAAAATGTCCCCCCGTATGTCCTTTTCCAATATGACTTTGCACATTCTCCTGCAACAGGTAGAATTTGTTTCCCAAACTCTTGAGTTTGGCCTCACCTTATAGCTTACTGTAGCAAAAGTGACACTGTGCCCACTCTGAACCAGGCCTCAAAAAAGCCTTTCACAATCTTGCTCTCCCTTTTGAAAACTTGCGCAGTCACCATATAAAAAATTCTGGGTTAGTCTGTGGGATGATGAAAGATTTGTGGCCCAACTGCTCTGGTTTATTCCAGCTGACAGCCAGCCAGCCCCCAAACAGAGCTTCCCAGCTGACTGACTGGCTGCTGAGTAGATGAATGAATGTACTCCTTTGAGGTTCAAAGAACTGTCCAGCTGAACCGCAAAGAACTGCTGACCCACAGAATCACGAGCTAAATAAATGGTTGTTGTTTTACGACATCAAATTATGCATGCTTTCTTATTTTCGTGGACTGAACTGTTTCCCCCTCCTGTTGCCACCGATTCATATGTTGAAATCCTAACCTCTACTATCTTAGAATGGGATCTTACTTGGAAATAGAATTATTGCAAACGTAATTAAAGTTAGATGAGGCCATAGTGGAGTAAGATGGGCCCCAACACAATTATCCACTATGGCTTGTGTCCTTATAAGAAGAGGAAATACAGACACAGACATACTCATAGGGAAAATACCATGTGACCATGCAGGCTGAGATCAGGATGATGTTTCCATTTGCCAAGGAATGCCAAAGATTGACAGCATATCACCAGGAGCTAGGGGAGCAGCATGGAACACATTCATTCCCAAAGTCCTCAGAAAGAAACAAACTTGTCAACACCTTGATCTTAAGCTTCTAGCCTCCAGAACTTTCTAGCCCCCAGAACTTAGACAATAAATTGCTGTTGTTTAAGCCATTCACTGGAGGTATTTGTTATGGCATCCCTCACAAACTAATACAGTTATGCAGCAAAGGCTAACTAATTCAAGCCATGTACTTCTCTACCAGGAAATACACAGTAAACCTCCAAGATGTTTGTATATATTTCAAAATCAGATCCTATTCAGAAAGTTAAAAATATCATGCGCCATCTTGTATTGCTGGTGACAAATGAATGACAAAGGCCATGCATTTGCCATTATTTAGGGGAGGGGTTATTGCCTAGATATGTTATGCAAGTCTTCATGGGAGGAAAATGCTTGCATGTCTATACCTTAAAGAATAAGCAGATACATGAAAAATGGAAGGGAAGAGAAGAAATGGTAGAGAGAAAAGTTCAGGAGCTCGAATGAAGAGATGTTTATGGAAAAATGCAGAAGTCAGATAAGCTGAGTTTAAAAGTAAATGAATTGTGGAACATGAATATGCAGTATGTAGGTGGGGTAGAAGAGATCAAGAGATCACACCATTTGGACATTCTTTATGAATACTGAACATTTATAAAACTTTTATGAATGGGAATTTCATGTAGTAGAGGTTAGAGGAAGAAAGGCCATTTAGAATCTTCTTGCCATATTCTTGCAATGAAGACCTGAATAAAATGTGGTAACTTACATAACGGAAAGAGTGACATAAATATCCACTAAGAAAAATATTTGCAAAGCTTGGTAAGTGATAAATGTTGTTAAATCTTGGGCACGTGTTTAAATTTTGCCACCACTAATTTTTAATAAAAAAGTGGGGGTGAGTATTTGAAGAGAGTCCTGTTTTTTCTGAAAGATTTCATGTTTGCATTTTAATCTGAAGTTAAAGTGTTTGCAGAATATGTAAACAAAAATATTCAGACTTTGGTAATCATAGGCTAAAGAGAGAGGTCATAATTGCTTAAGTATTTTTGTAAGTCTTTTAATCCACCTGCCTATATCCCCCAAGCAATCAAAGTTCAGGCAGTAAAAGATAAAATGCTACAGAAGAGTTCATCTTGAAATTGGCACCAGAATTTAGGTCACCTCTGCTCAGGTGTGCATGTCTTAGCAAGATGGTTCCCTGAGCAGCCATGCACATTCTAATGTATTATAAACTAGTGGCCATTCCAGCATTGTTCGTGAGAATTCCAAACAGCTTGCATTAAATAGGTATGTGTTGTCATAACCTGGAGTATGATGCATATAGTTGCCTTATCATAAATCAGCATTTACATTTTATAGTGCAGAAAATAGTGGAAGTAGCTATTTATTTTGTGTCTTTCAAAGTTGGAAGTCACATACATTTTCTGTTTTGTTTTATCACCCTGAAGGATGCCTTCTTTTCTCTAAAAAAATATCTTCTGAAGCTCTCCAATGTTAACATGAACATAGGATAAGCAATATGATCTTAAACAATTCTTTCAAATTTAATTTAAAAAATCACTTAGTGACATTCATGTTATTCAGTTTAAGATGCTGGCCAAATCTTCATTTTACATCACCAGTATATCTCAAAAATTGTTTGGTACTTGCTTTATCTCGTTTTGTCAATAATGATAAACTATGAACAGAAAGGTACATAGCACAGCCGGAGAAACTACCTCATCCTGTCCAAATAATCTGACCTTTTAAAACCAGAAAATGAATGAACACTATATAAAAACATATTTTGAGAATTCCAAGTGGTGTAATTCTCTGAGAAGTGAAAGCTGAAGCTTTAAGGAGTAGAGATCTCCAAAGAAAGAGAGCAGAGAACAGTATATACATAAGGTCAAAATGGAGAAGTGACAGGAAAGGAAAAGAAAAATTGATATACATTTTTAATGTTTATTTATTTGAGAGAAAGAAAGAGAGAGAGAGGGAGAATGAGGGGGGAGGAGCAGAGAGAGAGGGAGGCACAGAATCCAAAGCAGGCTCTAGGCTCTGAGCTGTCAGCACAGAGCCCGATGCAGGGCTTGAACCCATGAACTAGGAGATCATGACCTGAGCCAAAGTCGGACGTTCAACCAACAGAGCCACCCAGGTGCCCCAAGATAAATTGATATTTTAAAAACAGAGTTTGCTTCAAAAGATTATGGTAGGCAGATGTGGTTTTCATATATTATAAATTTCAAGACAAAGAGGTTCATAGTATTAAAGCTGTCTAGGTTTCCAATTCTCATACTTCGGAACTTAGAAGACTATAGCTTTGTATATGCATCAATGTTCTGCATCAGTGTTCAATGTTCTGTGCATCAATATTCAGTCCAAAACTCATTTGTGGAATTTCATATATATGCAAAACTATATACTTATATATTTTGCATATATACACATATATTCTTATAAGCATTATATATGTTTATAAGCATTCTTATAAGCTCGTATGTGTTAAAAAAACACAACAAAGCCACATTCGATATACACGCAATACTGGTAATCTTTTAGGATTATTTTTTTAAATTGCAAAGCCTCAAAAGCAAACCATTGAATTGAACAGCAAGTATAATAAACAGCACGTGTGTTTGTTATTCATAATGGATGTGTTCTGTGTTTAACATATGATGTATAAAGATAACTTTTAAAATGCTTCAGAATATTATCAACCTGTGTCATTTGTCATCACTAGTGCTGAATTCCTTATTGTGATTCACACACACTGCGTGCTCTCAAAGAAAGGCATTTCATAGCAAGTCATTTATCCTGTAGACCAATCCTTTTTGTAGACCAATCTCTAATGGAAGGCTAAATTTATGGTTAATAAACTATGCATAAAAATTTTTAATTGTAACCATTACTTTCCTGAATAAGGAGGAAATAAAAATTGAACAGTAGAAATCAAAACAACTATAGATTTTAGTTTAAATCAGATATATTCATCATAGTACCCAAAGTAACATGAAAAATATTCTGATGGATATTCATGAACATGCTTTTAAAACAACTGATTTTCTCTAGAATTTATGGGATTTATGGAAATATAATCAAATGTTTCATCTTTCTTTTGAAAAGCCATATGATCATTATAGGTTTCTTTCACTGGCTTATGCAAACAAGAGTTTGGGTGGGCCTCTCCCAGAAATAATTTGGCAAGTGTTGTGCCAAGAGAAGAGGAAAGAAAGAAAAAGTTGGTGATAAAATGAAATTTATAATTTTGGTAACAAGGATCTTATTATGAGTAACTTCTACCTGTCATATTCTAGCTGTGAAAGTTTATTTGGAATTAAGGAAGCAGAGATTACATCTGAATGTTTAAAAATACATCTGGTGCCAATTTCAGATGTGCGTGTAATAGTTCTGTTGATATGGAGTAAAGAAAATGATGGTGCTCGTATGCTGAAATGATCCCTCTACCTGTCCGTAAGTTTCAATACCTAAGCGACACAAAGAAGTAATGCTGTGTCCGCAAGATTTGAAACATAAACAATTCAATTTCAATTGAGTCAAGCACTGATTACGAACCAGTTTTTCTTTTTAGTGAGTTTAATACCTGTCCCCCTGCCCCCTCGAAACACAACAAAACAAAACAAAGCAGGTTTTACAAATGTAGGCACAGATCAGGAAAACAAGAACCTGTGGTTTTAATATTCATGTTATTTTTACATCACTGGTTTGTATCAACATCTTATTGCCAAAGTCATGTGGAGCACTGAGGTCATTAAGCTTGCCATTTCCAAAATTAAAAAAAAAAATCCGGAAAACAGCTTCAGTTTCCATGTGGCTTTGGCAAAAGAAACCTGGATAATTTGTGGTATTTTGTGCCAATAACATTTTAGAGCTGGATTCACATCGACACCATTACACATCTTTCATAAAAATGAAGAAAAACTGATCCTTCAGCCTTCCTTTCTGTACTGTATCTTTCAGAGCTTGACTTTCAGAATTGCCAAGTTGGATGTCAAAACATACAGCAGAACGTTCCTCTTTACAACAGTCTCCAGCATGTGCTGAAATTTGGCTGAATTAGAAAACTAAATATGCCTACAGTTAAACATCTTGAGCCCTTTTTGTAGTGAGCTCCTGGCATTTAATGTTGATGGCTGTTTCAAGTGCCAATTTCTAGCCATGACTGTGGAAATTTTCATTTGTCAACATTTTGCAATTCTCTTTTCTATGCATTTTATTCATTAGGTTATGGGTTGTTCCATTCATTTTTCTAAACCCATAAATGCAAGAAGGACATATGGATAGTTCTGTGGGAAACAATCACCTTTTCTCTCATGACTAGATATATTGATTTTAGAATAGCAACAAACCCTAGCTTCTGGTCTTCAACTCATAATGATTATTTGCCCTTAGGGGTAACTTCATGGGGAAGACTATTTTTTGCCAAGGTTCAAATTTGAAGTGAACCTACTCTCCAGTTGCTATTCTTTTGCAAAAGGAGAGCCTTCAAGATGATGGTAAGACATAAATTACAATAACAATGACCATAACAATCAAAATTAGAATAAAATTGTTACTAAAAAAATTTAAAAATTTCTCTCAGTAAGATCAAGATAATTTAATAATTTATTTTGTCTTAAATAACATTAAAATGTCTAATTTTCTCATATATATATAACTATATATATTGATATGTCATAATATATATTGATATCTCATATATATGTGTGTGTATATATATATATGTATGTATATATATATATATATAAAATCAACTTTATCGTAAATTCCTTAAGGAAAATTATTGTTGTTTTGTTTTGTTTTGGTCACAAATAGTATTAGCACAATGTGACCATATTATATTCAAACTGCATTTTCCAGTTAGTTGGTTAGTTGAGTTTTTAGCCAATCTTTTGAGGGATAAAACCATTACATAGTTTTATTACAAAAGGAAAATGAATTACAAATTACAAATCTGTAACTAATTTTGTAGCTAGTCATAATAGCTATGAAATATGTAAGAGCCAAGTCTGATCTTTGTTCCTGTTCTTTCATTATAGCAATTGTAAAAAGTTAACTCAATAACCATGTAAAAACAGATTCAAGTATCTGACTTGTTTTTCCACAAATCATACGTGCATTTTAGGAGAAAACACTTGGCAGTTGAATATGTATTCATATTACTGCAATTAGAAAAAGTGTCAAAATCAACTTTGCAATAAAAAAACTTGAGATTAAATTATGATTTTGTCCCTTAGGTACTTCATAACGTGATATATAACTTGCTATAATAAGTTACTTAAAAGTGTTAAAGCTTTATCATGCTTTTTAATTGAATTGAACTGAATTTATTTGGTCATTTAGTGAAGTTAATGGTATAATAATTGGCAAAATATACTTTGTGGATTAATAAGAATTTGTTCCCTACTTTGAGTTAATCAAAGTTCTGTAAGCAATAGTTTATAAAGAACACAATGGCTCACTTAGGGTTAAATAAGATTATTTTAAAAACTCCTATTATATTTGAGACAGTAAAATATTATTGAATAATTCACTGTATTTAAATGCCATACAGAAAATTCTAAATAGCTAGGAATAATCAGTGCAGTAAAGAAAAGCTGCTTAAATAGTTTAACTTAAAACAGGGACCAATATTTTATAGAAGATGGTATAAAAATGGCTTGTATTTTTTTTCTAGAAATAAAAACAAAATTTTAAGGAAAATATAAAATCTTTCATTAACAATTATTTATTTACATTGAAATGTTAACTCAACAAAAATCACTCAAATGTAAATGTTTTACGTAATTTTAAGATAAAATGTATGAGACTGGCATATTTTAATTCATATTTGACTTTCAGTATGATCATAAGGGTTGCCATTTTTGAAGAAGATTATTGGAGGGTTTTATCAAATTTTCCAAGTGTCTAACTTAATCTTTGATATGCACATCATTGTCTTTTTATAAGCTTCATTATCTTTTTTCTCCTTTAATTTTTAACTGGTCTCACTCTGCCAGATAAATATTCATTGTCAATGGCTTTAAGTGTAATTTTATCAATTCTCTAACACTTTCTTTGCCTTTATGGACCTAAATATTTAAAAATCAATTGAAAATTTGTATTTTTTATTTGCAATATCCCAATTATATTTTCCATCACCATGACAGCTTGGTAAATATGTCAGTATTAAGTGGTATGTGAGTGTATTAGTCAGGATTCCCCAGAGAAACAGAACCAATAGGATCTCTCTCTCCCCTCTATACATCCATATGAGGAGATTTATTATAGGAATTGGCTCATGCTATAATGGAGGCCAAGTAGTCATACCATCTGCTGTCTTAAAGATGGAGAACAAGGAAAGCCAGTGATGTAATTCCATGTGAATTCAAAGGCCTGCGAACCAAGGGAGGCCAATGATATAAGTCCGTACCCCAGTCTGAAGCCCGGAAAACTAGACATGCCAATGTGTGAGGGTAGGAGAAGAAGGAGGTCCTAGCTCAAACAGAAGAAGAGAAAATGTGCCCTTCCTCTGTGTTTTTGTTCTCTTTAGGCCCTCAACAAATTGGATTATGCCCACTCACATTAGGTAGGGCATCTGCCTCACTCAGCTCACAGATTCTACTGCTCATCTCCTCTGGTAACAGCCTCCTGGACACATCCAGAAATAATGTTTTACCGGCTGTCTGGGCATGCCTTAGCCAGTCAAGTTGACACATAAAATTAACCATCACAGTGATGTTTGAATAGTGACTGAATTAGTCAAAATGATCTGGTTAAGGTAATTTTTCTTTTTTACATAACCTTCATAATTGTGGAGATCAAATACTGTATAACACAGAACTCCTATACTATTTAATTATAATCACAAACTAACTTATAACTTCAAACCTGGAAGCACTAAGAAGCTGTTTCAATCTTGTTTTACACTCTACTGGGGTAGGAGAATTGGAGTATTATCAAATAATAATATCAGTCTGATCTTTTACCAATATGCATCTAATTTTCACAACAGGGTGCAAATCTTTGTGCTGAAATCTTAAACCTTAGCATGTTTTGAGTATAACAGCAGTATATTTTTCTTATTAAGTATATTTCTGCTCATTTAAAATTGTATTTTTACTTAATAAGAGTAAAGTAAAATCAATTAGTCAACTAATATTTATTGAAGGCTACTCCTGGAGCCAGGCACCCTAATATGTCCATAATACATGTTTGGACAAAATAAGGATAGACATTGCTTTTGTGGGTAATACAGAATCCAGAAAGGAGAGCCTCCATTTCAGTGCCAGTTTTATGTCACTTATTCCTCTGCCCAATTCCTCTTATGGCTTCCCTTTAGCCTGTCAAGAAGGGCCCTATGCCCACCCATACCCTGCTGCTCTGTCACCTCATGTCCTATTAGTTCCCTCCTTTTCCGTGACCTTCCCACTATTCCTGAATACACTTGTGTGCTCCTCCTGCAAGAAGGGAGTTCTAGAATCTTCTTCTGCCTAAAATATTTCTTCCCCACATAATACACTGATGTCTCACTCACGCACCTCCTTCAATTTCTACTAAAAGAACGTTTTCTCACTGAGTTGCCCACCTGACCACCTTATTTAACACTGCAAAACCCACTCCTCTCTCCCGTCCCTGTTTTACTTTTCTCCATAGAACACACTAACTTTTAACATGCTTTATAGCATGCATCTAATTTTCTCAGTGGTCTGTTTTCCCTGAGTATATTATCAGCTCTCAGAGGCAGTGGTTTCATGTGTTTGTTGACTTCCGTGCCCATAGCACCTGCAACAATACTAGGTGCTCAGAGAAGAAACATAGATCAACTGAGTCAACCGAGTCAACATTCTCAAAATCACTCTGGTTTTGAATGTCTGAATTAACAACCATCGGGGGCTTTCAGAAATGAGAAAAAAAAATTTTTCCCTATATATTTGAAATAAAGAAGATTCTAGATTTAATCTTAAAGGAAGAAAATGGCTGTTGCTCTGTCAGGAAATGAGCACAACAGATTGGTAGTGGTGGCTTATGGGCTCCCATCACAGAAGAAGGGTGTTTGGTAAGCACATGGAGTAGAATATGATCAGGAAAATCTTCCCATCAGCAGGCTATCTTCAAGCCTATGTTACCTCTTATGAAACAGCCCAGGAAGTGGTGTTTTATGTGCTCCGTGTATGCCCAGACATTTGTGTATAACAAGTTAGTTATTTGATTTAGAGGACTATGTGTCTCAGTACACGGCAGAGGCGGCCAGTATATGTTGTCTAGAGCACAGGGTAGCTCAAGGACCTCAGTACAGTTTGAAGAAGCAATATTGACCTGCTGCTTCCTGAAGAAGACATGGCTATACAGGGCTCTATTTCCCTTGTAAGAAAGGTTTGGCCTTAGTAAGAGCTGTGAGTTGAATACACACACACACACACACACACACACACACACACACACACACCTATAGATTATTATGTGTATGTGTGTGTGAAATCTATCAGTATCTACATGTATAACGTATGGAAGAACAAAACGTACAAACTAAATTAAATCATAAAGTTATATACGCTGCAAAAGCATTGCTAAAGATCAATGCCTTTGCTTGCATCCTTAAACCTGATTACTGAATATTAGGGGAGACAAATGTCCTTTATAATTAAGTGAATTAAAAAGCAATTTGCCACTGAGGGACCTGAACAAGATGTTTGCATAATTCTTTAAGGCTGATTGTACACAAAGTGGGTAGGAGAAATATTGGAAGGATACATTGAAACCTATTTTAAACCATGCAATTATAGGATAATTATCTGGGAAGAAGCAATGGCAGAGTGACAGCTTGTTTGAAGAATCTGAAATGGGCACATTGGGAGGAATGTTTGCCTCTGATCCAGGAGACCCAAGTTGTCTTCCCAGCTGTGCTGTTCATTGACTGGGTTCCTCCTTGGGTAGAGAATTTTTGTGTTACCCTCTCTGCTTAATACCACAATCTATAAAACAAGAATCATTAAACCCATTCTCTCAGTCTTAAAATTAAAGCAGCTTAAAGCATGGTATATACATGATTGCACTGACTCTGGGATATCCTGGGTTTCAATTTTTGTTCTTTCCTTTATTTCCATGTGTGACTTTAATCCTGGTGGAACTCCATTTCCTAAAAATACTACTAATATATACTACATAAGAATTAGTGAACACTAAGAAAGATATAACCTTATTTATATACTTAAATATTTAGAAAGCACCTGTCACCTTCAAAATATTCAAATATGTGAAATATTTTTATTCTTTACATTGCTTTCAGTATTGGTGACTACATTTTCAAGTATTTTACCTATTACGTTTGTCATGGATATATACATTATATATGCTAATTATATGTATATTGTATGTATATGTATTATATGTATATGTATCACTAAATATATTTATATGTTTAATTGTATATGCTAATATTGAACATATAGCAATGTTTTATCGCTATTGACTTTAGTCATAAAGGTATAGAGTGAATTTAAGTGGCTCCTGAGTAATTTGGTAATGGGAATCATTGCCAGACAATCAGAGGACAGGAGTTTGTATTTATTCGACACTTCACTGAATACCTCTCAGACAACAGATGACTTGGGTAGAAATCTCCTCAGGTCCTTACGTCTTGCTAGGTTTTGGCAATACTATTTCTTTCTTTTATCTTTTTATTCCAGGAGGTGCTAACAGCTTTATACAATTGACAGTCTCTTGGGGCCATGCCTTGACAACTCGTGTTTCATCCCTTAATTATTTCTACAATTGTGTATGTAGTCCTTTCATTAATTTATTTTTATGTGAACCATGTGGGGTCAATTCCATTTTCTGCAGGACTCTGATTGACAGTGTTCTGTTCTAGAAGTAGCCCACAAGATGGCCTTCAGTACTGGATTGGGAAATACATAGATGGCACCGATACCCTTAGCAGGCATTATTATCATAATTATTCAAATTATCCTTATCATGAGGTGGTAGAGAAAACTTTTGGAGATCAAATGCCTGCTTTACTTGATTTCAACTGAGATTATAAATGCTGTGAGTGAGACAAGTTGCCTCTCTCTGACTACCCTGGAGAGTTTTCAAAATAATAAAAACAACAACAACAAAATAGACCTTGAATTTCCAATTTAAGTGGTAAGTGAAACACAAAATGTCTATGGTGACCTTGAAAATCCTTATTGTTTCTTATATTTGCAGGACAGATATGTTGAAGATCAGGTCTAAAATATAATTTAGCGATTGCAATATCACAAGACCAATTAAATTCAGGAAGACACAAGTCTTATGTTAAAGTTACAGCACTGATTGGGAAAAAGTGGAGCCTTGCAATTTGGAACACAATATGTGGATAGACAGATAAAACAGAGAATCTTGAGCAACATAATATCCCTGAACTATCATTGTGAAAGATAGCTACCTATTGTCTTCTATCTGATGATTGCATAATGATTTTCAGTAACTTCATATAAAACAGGTGCCCCTCACCGTCCTTTAATGCCTCTATTACCAGCCTTTCATGGTCATGGTTCAGAAAGAAAATTAAACCTTATATAAAATTATTTCAATGGCTATTTTCTTAATTTTCACAAAGATTGTCCATAGGTAGTACCAGTCAAGATGGATATGCAATAAGTTAATTCATTACATACAACAGATGCCTTGGGGTATTGATGCTTGGTTTTCTTGTGGAACCGCCAGATGTGAAGGGTTGTTTTTTTTTTTATCCTAGTGAGTGTTAAATAATAGCCCAGAGGAGAACTGCAAGGCCTTTCCTGGGAGGAAATAGTAGGTATGCCAAAAGAATTGCAAGACCATACTACTTTTTATCAGCAAGAACAGGAATAAATTCAAAGGGGAGTAAACAAAAGCTTTCAATGTAATGTTGTATTGGGCCAAATATATTGATTCATTCAATAAATGCAATCATTCTGGATTTTCAATGTAATTCCTCAGCTCTAACAAGAAGATATAACAGTTTGTTTTAAGACTTTCTTGAAATCTAGACTTCATAGCCTATTTTCAGTGAGATCCAGATGCTAGAGTCCCCTTGCAACAAAGTAGAGCAAGGAATAAAAAGCTTAAGGAAATTGCAATTTTGGAATACGTTTAACACGTAGAACTTGCTTACCCATCCTACAATATACAAGAGTAGCACTGAATATTCCAGTTATCATCATATTCACTGTATCAGTAGCTTAGAATTTCTGATTTCAATGGCTCAATCATCAGAGACATAATGGGTGAAATTATTGCCTTGGGACACAGGGATAGTGTAACAAGCATAATGTTTTGACACACGGAGACCCACAGGTGACAAATTGATCATAGGCTCTCTAAGAATGACATATATTAACAGCCTACCATGGTACTGATCTATATAATCCCACTGGGTAGAACCTTGATTTGGGTTGGTGTAGTGGGAATTTTTAGACTTCTGTACATTTTACATGCTTAAAGGAGTTGTTAGACTAGTTCCCCTTTATTGGGATAAAGCTTGGTCAGCTGGAGAAGGATCCTGTAATGTGCACACAAGGGTATACTGTAACTATAGACCTTTCTTTAAGCCTTCAACAGAGGAAGCTTTGGCCATTTATCACAGTGACTGTGCACCATGGAAAAAAAATACTGAGATATTTTTGGGACTGTTAGATATCGCTACTATGTTCTACTGGTCAGAATAGGGGTCTATGAAGGGAAGGTGATAAATGAGAACTTAGCCTAAATTGTTCAGAGATTCCAGTACACCCTCATTCACAATTTATAGTTGTGTTCCTAGTACCTGAATGTGTATTGGTAATAGACACACTTAGCAACTTGTGGAATATGCTTACTGGGTTCTTGATTCACTGAGTGAGAACTTCTATAATAGCAAATGCTAAGTGGAATCGCATGGAACTGTTCCTCCCCCATTTCATGGGACCGTGCACGTGCATGCACGCAAACACACACACACACACACACACACACACACACACACCCCTCCAAATAGTGAACCATAGCAACATTGCATTACTGGAGAGAAATTGCAAAGATTAGTGCCATTATCAAATCATGAAAGTTGAATACATGGTGAATACTGTTGCATTTTTGTGCTATCTGGTAGTTTGTCCTATATAAAAAGACGTGAATGAAAACAAAAGTGACTGCTATTTCAGGTGTAATGAAATAGAAAGGAAGCGATACAGCCTCTTGCAGATTACTGTTTGCAACTCTTAAGGAAGGAGATGTGCCTTTCTCAATTGTAACATGTAAGAATAAAAAGAAGGAATTCACCTCAGCCTGGCAGAGAAATCTGTATAGCTTTATTGCTTTGCCTGTGGACTATGTCATCTCTCTTTCTCATTATAATAATAGGGATTTTGATGGGTCTGGCTCATCTTGATATCCCATAAAATGTCACACAGGATCAATATGTTTATGTCCTCATGCTGAATGGATGTTGTGAGTAGCACATATAAAGTATATTTATTAAGATATATGTATGTCAAGAATGGGAAAAAACTCCATGATAATTCAGGTGTCCGCCATACTGTTTCTAGAGAACTGATGTTCTACATCACGCTATGTGATCTCATAGCAGTTAAAGTCAAACAGCTGCACCTCACACTGCCCATCATTATAAACAGAGCCTTTTTGATAGGTATTTGGGTGTGTACTGAGTTAACCCATCTGCTAGGTACTTGTATGGTTGGCAGTTCTGAGCAGCATTCAGGGTAAAGGAAGAGCTCTGCAACAATCTCAGGCTCTATCAGTTGGTTTTTGGACTCGGAAGATCCAAAGGTAAATGAGACAGAGTTAATTTATCTTTCTGTCTCACTGAACTGTTATGGTTCTGGCCACTGCTGTGCCCCTCCAAGACTAACTCTTGTAGCAAAGTCCCTATAAGTAATAGCTAATTTTATGTGTTAACTTGGCTGAGCCATGTCGCCCAGATATTTGGTTAAACATCATTCTGGGTATTTCTGTGAGATGTTTCTAGACGAGATTTACATTTAAATGGGTCGACTTTGAGTAAAGAGGATTACCCTTCATAATGTAGATGAACTTCATCAAATCAGTTCAAAGCCTGAATAGAACAGAAATCTGACTTACCCATGAGCAAGAGGTAATTCTGTCAGCAGACTGACTTCAGACTTGAACCATAACTCTCTTTCAAGTCTCAGATCTGCTAACCTAAGTGTTAGATTTGGACTCACCAAGCCTCCACAATCATATGGACTAATGCATTAAAATAAATCTACTATGTAATTAATTAAAATGCATTGATTAATTTACTGTTTAATGAATAGTTAATTTGATTATCAATAGATGGCTTAATTGTTGATAAGTATTTAATTGTTACATGAATTATATATTAACAGATTATATAATGGATATATACTATTGGTTGTTTCCTGGAGATCCCTAACTAATACACTTCTCTGTTAATTCAGTTATCGTAGAGGTTTAGTGACATAAGCTCATTATTCCATATTCCTTAAGCCCAAGGAGCCATACCAGCTTCCTGCTCTGCATAGTTTGGACCTCAGTATCCCTTGTTTGTTCCCTTAACCTTGCCTATAAATATGCAAATAATTCCTACATTAGCATCCTTTTTGAACTACCTAGGGTGAATTCACATACATATGGAGACCCCGACTGACAAATGCCTTATTTTACTTTTTCTTTTTTTCTTTATTTTTATCGTTTCAAAGTGTTACGTATTGGGTTCCCAACACAATGATGCTTTGGATCTTTCATGAATTTTTGATAAAAGAAGTCATATCTTAAAACAAATCTCTCCATTTGCAGAGATGTGAAAATTCCTTTGTGAACTAATTTAAAATTCCTCTAGGTAACATGTGCCATCCATTATATTCACTATCATAAAACTTATGCATTAAGAACTGAATTAATTTGTTAATTTTCCATTTGCAAATTGGACAATTGATCTGGTAGTTTCAGGTAAATGAGTAATAAATTCAGAACTTAAAATTTATAATAAAATGTTAAAATACTTAAAATATTTAATAAACTAAACATGCTTATGAAATGGAATATATATACATATTTTTTATGGACCTTTCTTCTCCTTATTGAATAATATTTTTATTTGGGAGAAAAGAAATAAATGATTTCAAAGAGTGAATGCTACTTGAACCTGTAAGATGACAAGATACATAAAAATACACTGAAGACACATAACTTTTTTATTGCCATATGTTTTAAAATAATTACAAGAACATAAAATACATCGGGGAACTTGCCTCAATTAGAAGTCTTGCTCCTCAGGGAAAAATGGCAATTTAGAAAGCAGGAGTTTCTTATAAACTGAAAAGATTCACATGATTTATTAATGTCCATTACTTCACGAGTAAAGAAAATAGATCTTTAGGATCTCTAATTGAATGAGGACATATAGATTTCCAGGACAAAAACAATAATGTTTTTAAAGAATTATGACTATGATCAGGTCTTAGTGATAAAGTTGGATGATTAACTCACTACCTATAACACCAGCAGGAGTATATTGAAGTCTGGAATGTCATTTCATCTCTGCTAAATTTGTGTGCCTTCCCAGGTCATTCTTCATTATCAAAAGGAAGTAGGTCATTTTTCCCATTTGCCTGCTTGCTTGCTTGCTTTTTATTTATTTATTTATTTATTTATTCATTTATTTATTTAGGTAGTTAGTTAGTTAGTTGAATAGTTACAGACCTCCTACTGGAATTGGCTTGGCTTTATAACATCAAATAAAGGTAGGCAATCTGGTGGTTCATCAGTTAGCATAAGACACTAATCCAAGGATGCAATATGTACCTATGACTTTTATTTTTATGTACCAACAATACCTTTCCCTGTAGAAATAAAATAGTCTTATATAAAAAGATTTCTAATGGCAGCACTGACTACTCTTGGCTCGAAAAGAAAAGAAAAGAAAAGAAAAGAAAAGAAAAGAAAAGAAAAGGAAAGGAAAGAAAAGAAAAGAAAAGAAAAGAAAAGAAAAGAAAAAACTGTCTTACTGTGAGAACTCATGTGTCCATCTAGTCCCCACATAGAGAATCACAGCTAAACTTTCAACATGGAGGATCCTGAAACATGTTCCTGAAGTAAGGATTTTGGGGAGACCCCCCCTGACTCATTTCTTCACAAACCCAGGTCTCATCCATTCCATCTCCAACTATCTGTCTTCTCATCTTAGCTCCACTATCTCGGTCTGAGCCCGAACACCGCAATTTATGAGTTGGACCATTTCAATAGTCTTAAAACTGGCATTTTCTGTCCAGTAAAACTTCATATAATCTTTATTTCATTTTTTTAATGTTTATTTATTTTTGAGAGAGACAGAGACAGAGACAGAGAGAGAGCATGAGTGGGGAAGGGGCAGAGAGAGAGGGAAGACACAGAATCCAAAGCAGGCTCCAGGCTCTGAGCTGTCAGCACAGAGCCCTACGTGGGGTTCAAACTCACAGACTGTGAGATCATGACCTGAGCTGAAGTTGGCCGCTTAACCAGCTGAGCCACCCAGGCCCCCCTTTCATATAATCTATATTCTAGCAGAATATTTTTTAATGTGATAGCTCACACTTCAACAACTCTTTAATCCAGCCCCCCAACCCATCCCTATGAGTAAGAGCACAATCTTGGCAGGCCCACAGTGCCTTTTCCACTTAAACCTTTCTAGCACCCGTCAACTTCCCCGTGCACCCTCAAGCACGTTGCACTTGTTTCTTACTTCAGAGTCTTTACACAAATTGCTCCCTTAGTCTGGAGAATTCTAACTTATTTTTCACTCATAGCTTAAATGTCATTTCCTCCAGCAAGTTTCCCTGACCTTCAGTCTAGGATAAAATACCTTGATATATGCTCTCATAGCATCCTGAAATTTCTAAACGTCCCTTTATGGGTGCTTGTCTGAGGCGTGCCTTCTTTCCTGAACTTTCCATGAGTACCACAGCCCTGTGTTCTTTCTCTGTCACTGCAGCTTTGCTGTCAGCTCAATGTATGATAGATAGTAGGTATTAAATTTCTTTTTTAATCAACAAAGGTTTCATCAGTTCCTCTTCGAGCTGCCTTACAGAACTATGGTACAGTCAGTACTCAGCTTTCGATGAAAATTAATATAGGAAATAGCCTTTAGAAGAATATATTTTTGTAACTACCAGAGGTTTGTCTGCATAAAGTACCCAGGGAGGTTTTCCATGTCCTTTATTTATATAAGATCCTTCAAACATTGCGTTATTTATTGTATCATTTAGGATATTTTGCCCTCTTTGCAAGTAAGCTTGCATATGCTTATTGTTCAGAAATAATAGCTTTTTAGCCAAGATTGTCTAGAACTATATTTCCTCCTTTTCCTTCCATCTACTCCTTTAATTATTACTCAATTGTTTAATGGGCCTTTTGAATCTGTGTCTTTTATTGTAGTCAGCCTCAGATCCTTTTTGGAATTAAGCACATTATAAATAATAAATTAAGAACAGTTGAAAATCTATTTCAGTATTAAGCAATTTCCCCAGCAATCATCCCTCATATTTTACAATCTTCTTTGCAAGTGATCCCTTAACCAAACAGTTGAAACACAAAGCATGGGAGAATTTCTCAGGTTTTTCAGTGTTATCACAATTTACAAAAGCATAGTGAATACAGGTATTTATGCTCAGGCAATGTAAGATTTCTGTAAAACAGTGCATACCACCAAATCACACATTAACAATTTCAAGGCTTAAAGAAATAAGGTGAGAGCCCGTGCAATCAGAGAACGAACAGAAATAATAATTCTAATAATATCAGTGATGTTCAAAAGATGTGGTAAAGTTCTGACAAATAAAAAGCATGCAGTGATCAATATAAGATTTAACTTCAGGAATAACAGGAAAGTAAGTTGATGGAAGAGGGGATAAGGAAGGATTAAAGAAGTTCATTACGAAGAAAAAAGTGAAATGTACCCAGATCAGGGAGAACTTTCCAGAAAATCTTTCCAAGACAAATCACTGGGCTGCACTGAGACAAAGGGAAAAAAGTCAGAGTGAAATGGCCTCATGTAGCAGAGGTCCCCATGCAGCTTGCTGAGGGTGGCTCTCTTAGGACACGTGGTGCTAATCTGCTGTATATGTGACACAGTAACAGCCATGCGCCATAACTTGCTAAGTGTACAGGCTGTGAAAAGTCGAACATTACATTCAGCCTAAGTTCCCTGTTAACCAGACATCATTTCCCTATTTACCAGACTCTTGTCTTCATGGGAGTTTTAAGCTCCAATTTTCATTACCAACCCATGTTTTAAAACAGGCAGGACAGACTATATTTGATCTTTGCTCTGGAGGAACTAATGAATAGGAAAGTAGCTTGAAGCAGTGCTTCTCAAACTATAATATTCACACAAATTGCCTGGAGATCTTGTTAAAAAGCAAATTCAGATTCAAATTCTGTTTGTCTGGGAAGACCTCAGACTATGCATCTAGATGGTGCATATGTTATTAGTCCATGGGACATACTCTGAGTCTAGCAAGGGCCTAGAGCAGCACAGCACTGTCCAATAGAAATGCGAGCCATATGTGTAATTTTGTACTTTTTAGTAGCCACGTTAAAAATAAACACAAGTGGGGGCGCCTGGGTGGCGCAGTCGGTTGAGCGTCCGACTTCAGCTCAGGTCACGATCTCGCGGTCTGTGAGTTCGAGCCCCTCGTCAGGCTCTGGGCTGATGGCTCGGAGCCTGGAGCCTGTTTCCGATTCTGTGTCTCCCTCTCTCTCTGCCCCTCCCCCGTTCATGCTCTGTCTCTCTCTGTCCCAAAAATTAAAAAAATAAAAAAATAAAAAAAAAAATAAACACAAGTGGGTGAAATTTAGTGCTCCACTTCAGTTCACCTAACATATCCAAAATAGTATTGTTTCAACACGGAATCAACATAAAAATTTTAAAGAGATATTTGGAATTTTTTTATACGTCCCTGTTTGAATGTTACCTTCTGATCAAAAACATCTGACACTTTTAGATTTCATAAAATTTACATTCAAAAAAATAGAGTCATGTAGCCATTTGTTGCAAACATACTTAAAAGTTTCCCAACTGCCTCAAGTACCAGTTTTTAAGCTTAAGTAAAAGTAAAATAATAAGATAAAATAAGATAATAAAACAAAATACAAAAATTGGGTACCTAAATTGCCACATTTCAAATGCTCGGCTGCCATATGTAGTGAGTGCCTACCATATGGGACAGCACAGGCACATAGACTATTGTAACAGCACGGTTTATGGCAGGTTTCAGAAAACAAGATCCAATTTCACTTTCAGTAAATATATTTTTTTGACTTTTAATATGCGCTAGATATTTTGCTAAGTGCTTTAGCTAGATAAATTGAAGAGGGAGGGACTTAATTTTAAGGATATAAAAATGCCTTATAAAATCCAAGCATGGGAATTCAGCTGGGTGTTAGTGGTTGGAACTTGGACATATAAAACCGATAGGAAATACATATTCATTTGCTCCATATCCACTTGGAAAAAAAAAATCTTCTCACTCCCTGTGAGACAGCATCTGTCTCCTGTCTTTATCCACATCTTGTGTGGAGGATGTTTATCCCCAAACCCCTCAGGGCACACGCTATACTGGGTATTTACCTGCTGTCCTTCAGTGCTAAGGCCACCTTTTCTCTTCTCTGTGATGCTGGACCTGGGGCTTGCAAATTACATTCACCAGACTTAGATGGCACTAGGATTTGTCTAGAATCTGGAGTGAAAGTCAGGAAGATGGGATAAGGGAATTTTAAATTTCCATACCTTGTTACTGTCACTTTGGTAACTGAGGACGACTATAGTTTCTATCGCTAGAACACTTTAGCGCCCTTCTCGACAGGTATGCTCTCACTAGATATTAGTATCAAGTCAATGACCCCGTACCCTTCTGAGAAGGCGGCCTGTGGCATGCTCCTTGGAGCCATGAGGTTCTTTGAGCTCCGAGATTCGGAATTACCGTCTCTTCACTCTGGCCTGTGGGTGGGTGCTAGCTTCCGGGCTAACTCAGCCTTGCTGATGGCAGCTCCTTCCTGGTGATTAATATGGGAGCTAGGTCAGCTCTGTAGGCAGTGTCTGTCTGGTGCAGGTGATAACACCCACGTTACCTCAGGGATTGGTTGTTTGCTCTTTCAATCTTCTCATATCTGACTGGCCAATGTGTTCTATTAAAGCTCCTCTTTCAGAAAACATGGCATGGTTTCTGGCTTTCTGACTTACCCTGACAGGTACACCTCGTATAGAGAAAAGCTCACTGAAATCCCTCAATTACAATTCCAAATGACAGGAGAGAACCCTACTAGTCTGTCTGACTCTGTGTGTGTGTGTGTATATATATATATAATTTTATATATTATTTTATATTACATATTTTATATTATATATTATATAACATATATTTTATATTATAAATATACATATTTATTTATTTATTTATTTAGAGAAACAGATAGAGAGTAAGCTGGGGAGGGGCAGAGAGAGAGAGAGACAGAATTCCAAGCAGGCTCTGAGCTGTCAGCACAAAGCCTGATGTGGGGATTGAACTCACAAACCATGAGATCATGACCTGAGCTGATATCAAGAGTCAGATGCTTCACTGACTGAGCCACCCAGGCACCCTCCTACTGGTCTATATTATGCCTGTTGTCCATTCTTGATCTATTCAACTACGGCAAAGGTAAGAGTTTCATGTCTTTGCAAACAGTGGCTGCTGGAATCCACCTGTGTGATGTTGTGGTTTGACAGAATTTGCTCCCACAGAAGATACAGAATGGGATGTGCAGATATCTCACAATATTTCTGCCTAAAGGATAATTAAAAATGAAAAGCTCCATATACATAGCTGCCTTGATTTGATAGCCTTGATTCACTTGGTCATTCTTTCAGTTAATTAAACAAACTTCATAACTCTTACCTCCTGAACTACTTTGCTCCAGAAATTATTCCATTTCCCCCTGCATCATCGTCAATTAGAAAATAATCTCCAAGGATGTTTGCTGAGAGCATGAAGTCATGATACTCTTTTTTGTGTGAATAAAATATTATTTAATCCCCTTCCTCCTTCAGCTAATATTCCTTTTCTTTTTGTCTTTCCATGAATATTATTCAAAAGAGTTCCGTGTATGAGTTATTTCTAACTCCTTTCTTGACACTTGCTATAGAACTCACTACTTTCAGGAATTCGCCCTGATATCTATACAGAAATGGCGCATGTCAAAGGTGACAGCCATTGTTGCCCCCTTTATGCATCCTCATTATCTCCCCGACATCTGGGTGCCATAAGTGCCCCAGAATTCAGTCCCTGGGCTGCTTCTCTCCCAGCACTTCCTCTGCCACCCCATCAGTTCTCTTAGCTTTAACAAACTAACAAGTCACAAATCTATACATCTTTGGCTCTAAAACTCTTCCCTGAATTCCAGACTTATATTTTCCCCCAATATTTGAAATCTCTACTTGAATATCTAACAGCAATCTTAAACTTAAGATGTTACCAAAACAAAACCAAAATCAAAAACAAAACAAAACTTGTAAATAAATTCAAATAAACTTATTGTCCAAAGTAAAAACACTGTCTTAGTACCAAACCCGCCCTGCCTTTCTTCCTCAGCGCCTTCTCTGTTTTAACACATGGCCTTTCTCCAATGACTTGGCCTAACACCTTCATTCAACTTTTGCTCTTTAACTTTCACACTTCAGTCTAAGCTAAACAAACTATTGTTTTTAATGCTTATCTATTTTTGAGAGGGGGGAGAAGAGTGGGGTGGGACAGGACAGAGAGAGACACACAGAAGCTGAAGAAGGTTCCAGGCCCTGAGCTGCTAACACAGAGTCCGACGTGGGGCTCAAACTCATGGACTGTGACACCATGACCTAAGCCGAAGTTGGACGCTTAACCGACTGGGCCACCCAGGTGACCCTAAACTAAACAAATGCTATGGGCTCTACCATTAAAATATCGGCAGAAACTAACCATTTCTTTTCACCACTTAATAGTTCTGCTGCCCTAAGTCAGGCCAACATGATTTTTCTAAAATAGATTATTTTAATAGTTTCCTAAAAGGTGTCTTTGCTTTGTCGTTTTACCTACACAGCCCATGTTTTGTTTTTTTTTTTTTAACATTTATTTATTGTTGAGACAGAGAGAGACAGACCATGAACGGGGGAGGGGCAGAGAGAGAGGGAGACACAGAATCCGAAGCAGGCTCCAGGCTCTGAGCCATCGGCCCAGAGCCCGACGCGGGGCCCGAACTCACAGACCGTGAGATCATGACCTGAGCTGAAGTCGGACGCTCAACCGACTGAGCCACCCAGGCGCCCCTACACAGCCCATGTTTTAAAACAGCAAACATAGAGTCTCTTTATCTTTTTAACCCGCCCTGAGTACTCCTTACTATGCAGTTTATAACCACTAAATAATTTAATACTTACAATACTTTCGTGGAGCTGATACAGCTATCACCCCTGGTTTACCCATGAGAAAGATGAGCCATAGTAAGGCAAGTACGAAGACCCCATAGCTGGTAAATACCAGTAGTAACTGGGGTCTCTGGTACCAGAATCCATTCTCTTAACAGCTATGCTCTCCTATAATTTTTATTCCAAAAAAAATCACATCATGTCACTCATCAGCTGAAAACATTCAAATGAATTCCCATTTTTGCTCAGATGGAAAGCCAAAGCTTTGAACACCGTTTAAAAGGCCGTGCATAGGCTGGCCTCTGGTCATGTGTGACCTTCCTTCCCATGCTCTTTTCCTTACTCTCAACTCTGGCTACACCACCCTCCTTAAGGACTTTGGAACACATAAAACACACTCATGTTTGGAGCCGTCAAACTTTCTATGCCCTCTGCCTGGAGTTCTCTTTCTCAAAGGTCCACACAGCCTGTTCATTCACTTCTGTTAGATCCATATTTGAGTATCACCTTGACAGTGAGGCTTTACTTATCAATCTATCTAAAACCCTCCATCCTCGACTCTGTCCTGCTTCACTTCATTATTTTCTTTTGGGTGCTTTTCCAATACATATATATTTTAGTTATTTGTCTTATAGTTTGTCTTCCTCTGCACCCTGTCGAAATACAAGTTTCATGAAGGAGGGGATTTTGCTTGGTTTTGTTAATTGCTCTATCCCCAATGCCTGACAAATAATTGCCCAATGGGCTCAATAAATACATAAACTTTTACAAAATAATTTGGGATTTATTTTATTGACAGCTGTCACTTGAAAATATCAAATCCAGTTTTGCACACAGGTATGATTTCTAGCATTATGTTTTATATGTTGATTTCCAATTAACTTACTGAAGAGAGGGATTGGTAAGCATAAAATACTTGCAACATTTGGGTACAAAATACTATTCAAAACAGTAGGAATACAGGGAGAAAATATGTCGATGGGGAAGGATTATAAAAGGCAGAGGCTCATAAGCACATGGGCTAGTCTGGATCTCACACAAAATTGATACAAGTTGTGAAAGCAGTAGCTGGCACATAAATAAGGCAGCTATCATTGCTATTCTATTTTACTATTTTCCTTAAATAAAGAGATTCCTATAGGGATACCGAGAGCCCCCTGAAAATATATCAAAGCAAAAACATCAGACACAGATATTTCAAATCTGATCATGGCACCCTATCACGTACATAGTTTGTGATAAATCAATATAGATAGATAGAGAGATAGAGATAATGTTTATCTATTTTGAGAGGGAGAGAGAAAGAGAGCATGAGTGGGGGAAGGGTAGGGGTGTGGAAAAACAGAATCCCAAGCAGGATCCATGCTGTCAGCACAAGAGCCTGTGTCTTGATCTCACAAACTGTAAGATGATGACTGAGCCTAAGTCAGGAGTCAGACGCTTAACTGACTTAGTCACCCAGGCGCCCCTACATGTAAATTTTCTTTAATCTGAGAAGAAACAAAAAGAAAAAAAGAAAAGGAATAAGAAAATGTGTAGAGAGTGACAGGAAGAGAAGAAAAGAGGATCCTATTTCTATTAGAGTCATGGACTCTAGAAAAGAGACATATTGGGGATTCAAGGGAGTTATGGAGTAAACACAGTAACAATAACAAACAGGTAAACGTGAATATGTTTATTATAACGATTCACTCCGGGGTTTTAGGGGTGAAAAATTGCAGCAGAAATTGATAATGTTTACAACTGTCTATTTTCTTTCTCCAATTCTAGAAAGCACTTATGAGTAATCATTTTACACAGGGAGCTAACTGGGACAAAGAATAACTTGAGCCACTGGGCTAAGTTATTCTTGTCCTGGGTTCCCTGACTTGTCCTGGGTTCCCTGGAGCAAGCTCTTTCATGGTTCTGTGGATTCCCTCCCATGCGGGAAAAAAGAATTTTAGTTCATTAAGTGAGTACAACAATCCCGGAATATATATTTTTATTTTGTTTAGGCTAAAAAAATTAAAAATAAACACATTCAGAAAAACAAAATTAAAACCATAATACACAGGAGTAATTATGACAGGAGAACACCAATATATTCCATTAACATACGGTAGCAAGTAATTAGTTAATAAGTGCGTTTTCTAAGTTTTGGCTAGTGTCCACATGTGGATGAAAATAAATCAGACATCATAGTTTTTTAAAAGTCACTTTGCTCCTCTGTCATTTCCTATTTAATAAGCCAATATAATTAAACTAGCTTGGATAAGTAAACTTGCTCGATATATTTAGAGGTTTATAGCAACAATTTAAAGGCCAGAATAACAGCCCATTTATTGTTTCCCTTACAGCTAACAGATGTGCAATCACGCCAGAGTTGTATATTTTTACTTTAAATAGTAGTAAATTTAATTATTTCTCTTCCTTAAAGTATAAAACAAAATAAAGTCCCTTACCAAATTTTCTTGCAGTTTCAAGAGTAATGTGCTAGAGCTCCCATCAGTGTGTGTTTGCTGTCACTGTTAAGGAACTCGGAATAAAACAAAGGTGTGTATATAGCCAGACAGATGTACATTTGACACTTCTGAAAGCAAACAGGATTTGTTTGGCACACAGTCTCCATTTTCCCCAGGGACTCGAGAACAGCACAGGAATTTAATTTTGTAGGTCAGTATAAAAGTTTCTAAAATATGTTTTATACAATATATATGAGACAGTCATTGATTCACTGAAATAAGAAAAAGGGATTCACAACCGAATTACCTACGATGCAGTTGTCCACTTCCAGGCAGACTCCTATGGCATCAAAGAATGTAAAAATACAGCAATCTTCTATAAACTAGCCAAGGACATTCTTCATTCTGTTGGATGACATGTTTGACAGTTGTTGGTGCTGCAAGATGTATGAACGTATTGTCCATGAGTTCAAAAGCATAAAAAATTGTACAGCAAAGAAGCTGTAAGAGCAAAATGCATTCTTAACACTGTATAAAATTAAAAAAAAAACTTTTTTTTCTTCTGAGGAGTGTTTTGTTAATTAATTTAAAAAAATTTTTTTTTAACGTTTATTTATTTTTGAGACAGAGAGAGACAGAGCATGAACAGGGGAGGAGCAGAGAGAGAGGGAGACACAGAATCCGAAACAGGCTCCAGGCTCTGAGCTGTCAGCACAGAGCCCGACCCGGGGCTCGAACCCACAGACCGTGAGATCATGACCTGAGCTGAAGTCGGACGCTTAACAGACCGAGCCACCCAGGCGCCCCGTTAATTAATTTTTTAGTGAAAAATATATAGGTCCAAATGTAATACAAACTTAGAGCATATCAGAAGATTCATGATTTGAAAGTGACACGTGAATGTTCAGTTGTTAAAGAGAAGAAATAGTATTTTGGTGGAAATTCTTGGAATACTTCCTAATTACTTACCTACCATCATTATCTTATGTTGGTAATAAATTCTATTTTCCCAGACACAGCTGTTTTTTTACAAACTTTAAGCAAAACACACCCCAAATTTTGAGAGTTGGCAGATAAAGATCAAGGATCAGAGAAGACCATCTTCCAACTTGACAATTCAGCTTTTAAAACCGTACAATAAATACAACCTTAAAAGGAGAGTCTCATATCTCTCACAGAGTTGGAAGACACTTGATCTCAGGTTCAAGAATTCTGAAGTCACTTTATAATAATGTAGGTTTTGCTTTAATCGTTGGTAGTGCTTTTGTGGCTAAACAGGAGTTTTGTCCAACTGCCCATCCCCAATGATGAGAGAAAGGGTGGGAACAGGGAGAGGGAGAAAGAGAAAGATTTTTAGGATAAATAACACTTGGACTTGCTCTGAATGGTGGTCAAAACCGGAGACATGAATTTGGTCTTTTTAAATAGATGAAGAGATGTAAAACTTTAAATGTATTTCTATAGTGCAAAGGAGACACCTGCATCATCCTGCAGGATGGTTTTATTTTTGGTAGTTGATTGTAGGCATAATGAGGGTTTCATTATATTCCAACATAGTAATTACCTTTACATATGTAATGGCGAAGAGCAATACCACTCTGAAATTTTGCAATTGGCAATTAAACACCTTTTTTTTTTTTTGGTATAGTTTGCGATAAGAGCTAAGTGTCTCAGTTACCAAACACCTAAGGATTTTAAGTAAGATATCATTGATGTATATTTCAGAGAGTAATTTTGATTCAGAAATAGGAAAGTAAACTCAAAAAAGTAAAAACAAAATTAAGGAGGCAAACTTTAAAACTTTAGGAAAAGACAATATTGTCCTAATTTGATTTATCTACTGCAGTACATAAGTCATTTCTGTAGGCAAAAGAAAACCTTTTTAAGAATCAAATGTATAACAGAATAATACTTTACATCTTTACATAGTGCATATTATACATATATATACATATATACATATATATGCATATACACACATATATACATATATATATAATTTAAAAACAATAAAACAAGGAAGCACACAAAACACAACACTTCTATTGTTCTGTATCTCTATCATAAATGATTCCCAAAAATGGATACCATTTGGTTAACAGAATTGTGTGTTATGTGTATGTATAATGTGCTCCACAGAGCAAATACATCTCTGATAATGACAAGAGGCCAAGAGAACTTTACCTCATTTTTAAAATGTAAAACCACTTACTTCACACACACACAAACACACATACACAGAAGTCCACATATTCATCTATCTGACTGATTTGGTGTCTATCTCTTCTCAAGAAGGATAGAGAAAACCTATTTCGGTAAGCCAAAAGTGTAAAGCTTTGTAAACCTAAATGATTATACACCTGAAGTTGAGGGTAATGTGGGTTCAGCAAGGAGAGTTACTCAATTTACCAAATTGTGAGAGTTGCCTCATTTAATACAAAAGATTTTTTTTTTTTATATTATTTATTTTTGGGACAGAGAGAGACAGAGCATGAACGGGGGAGGGGCAGAGAGAGAGGGAGACACAGAATCGGAAACAGGCTCCAGGCTCCGAGCCATCAGCCCAGAGCCTGAAGCGGGGCTCGAACTCACGGACCGCGAGATCGTCACCTGGCTGAAGTCGGACGCTTAACCGACTGCGCCACCCAGGCGCCCCTAATACAAAAGATTTTACTGGCAATTTTGGTCATGGAGTGGAAACAAATTCCTCTAAATGTAAACAAATTTTAGTAAAAAGATTATATTCTTAAAATATGTAATTTCGAAAATGTGCCAGAATTAAAATATTATTTAGAAGACAAACATACTATGATAATGTTATTATATTTAGAAAGTAGTTACCTTTCATTTTTGCTTTGAATTTTAATTTTTTTTAGTGTTTATTTTTGAGAGAGAGACAGAGAGAGAGATAGAGTGTGGGCGGGGTTGGGGCAGAGGGAAAGGGAGACACAGAATCTGAAACAGGCTCTGGGTTCTGAACTGTCAGCACAGAGCCCGACGTAGGACTCAAACTCATGAATCACGAGATCATGATCTGAGCCAAAGTCAGATGCTTAACCGACTGAGCCACCCAGGTACCTCTCTCTCTTTCCTCGCTCTCTCTTTTTTTTTTTTTTTTTGAGAGAGCAAGAGAGAGAGTGCATGAGCAAGGGAGAGGGAGACGGAGAGAGAGAAAATCTTTGTTTTAAGTTTATTGATTTATTTTTGAGAGAGAGCACATATGTGCTTGTGAGAGTGAGGAAGGGACAGATAGGGAGGGAGAATGAGAATCCCAAAGAGGCTCTGCACTCAGCACAGAGACTGATGTAGGGCTTGAACTCACAAACCATGTTATGAGAGAGAATCTTAAACAAACTCCAAGCCCAGCACAGAGGCTGACTCAGGGCTTGATCTCATGACTAGAAGATCATGACAGAAGCCGAAATCAAGAATTGGAGACTCAAGCAGCCAAGCCACCCAGGTGCCCCTATCTTTCCTTTTTAATAGTTTAATCCAAACTCAGAGCGTTCAAAGAGCTCTACATTATTAAAAGAAGATGTGGGGTATCTGGGTGGCTCAGTTGGTTAAGTATCAGACTCTTCAGCTCAGGTCACGATCTTAGGGTTCATGAGACCTAGCCCCGGGGGGGGGGTGGGGGCAATGCACTGACAGATGGGAGCCTGCTTGAGATTCTTTCTTTCTCTCTCTCCTTGCTCCTCCTAGGTTGGTGCACCCACGCACATGCCCTCTTTCTCTCAAAATAAACATTAAGAAAAAAAGATTCACTGAACTATTATGGATTTCATTTCAAGGTTACTATTTTGTAATTAAGACTTCAACAAATTTGTTGACCTTTCATCAGATCATTTTATTTTGTCATCAAGTGAAATTATAAATTGTATGACTCGAGAAATTAATTCCAAGGAGAAATCAGGAAAATCCTCAAATATGCAGAAATTAAAAAACATGCTCCTCTGCAAACAATGGGTCAAACAAGTCAAAAAAGAAATCACATATCTTGAGACAAATAAAAATTTAAATATAGTATACCAAAACTTATGGGACACAGCAAAAGCTGTTCTAAGATGGAAGTTTACAATAATAAATGCCTACATTAAGAAACAATCACCTCAAAAAAATAAATTTTGTACTTCAGGGTGCTAGAAAATTAAGAACAAACTAAGCCCAAAGTTAGTAGAAGAAAGGAGCTAAAAAAAATCAAAGTAGATAAATGAAATGGAGACTAAGAAGACAATTGAAAAGATCAATGAACCGAAGAGTTGTCTTTTGAAAAGATAAACAAAATAGACAAATTTTAGCTACATTCAACAAGAAATATGAGAAGGCTCAAATAATAAAATTCCAAATGAAGAAGGAGTCATTACAATAGACATCACAGAAATACATAGAATCATGAGACCACTAAGAATAATTATATACCAATAAATTGGAAAATCTACTAGAAAGGTATACATTCATGGAATCATACAATATGCCAAGACTGCATCATGAAGAAATAGAAAATTTGAGCATATAAATCACTAGTAAAGAGATTAAATCAGTAATCAAAAATCTCTCAATCAACAAAAGTCAAGGACCAGATGGCTTTGCTGGTGAATTCTACCAAACATTTAAATAACAACTATACCAATCATTTTCAAATTTTTCTAAAAAATAAGAGGAGAAAATATGTTCAAATTAATTATATGAAGGCCAGTATTACCATGACAACAAACCCAGACAAAGATAATATAAGGAAAAAATTACAGACCAATACCCCTGATGAACATAAATGCAAATATCTTCAACAATATATTAGCAAACAACATTCAACAACACATTAAAAGGATCATACACCATGGTCAAGTAAGATTTATTCCAGGAATGCAAAGATGATTTAGTATGCACAGGTCAACCAATATGGCACACCACATTAATAAAGTGAAGGATAAAAATCATATAGTTATCTCAATTGTATGGAAAAAATAATTGACAAAATTCAACATCCTTTGATGATAAAATCTTTCAACAAGTGGTTATAGAGGAAATGTACCTCCGTGTATTAAAAATCATATATGACAAGCCCATAGCTCACATTATACTCAATGGTGAAATGCTGACATCTTTTATTCTAAGATTAGAAACAAGACAGGGATTTCCACTCTCACCAATTTTATTCAACATAGTAGTGGAGGTTTTAGCCTGAGCAATTAGGCAAGAAAAAGAAATAAAAGCATCCAAATTAGAAGAGAAGAAATAAAATTATCTCCATTTGTAGATGACATAGCATTATATATAGGAAAGCCTAAATATTCCACCAAAAAACTCTCAGAATTAATAAACAATCTAGTAAAAATCCAGGATACAAAGTCAATATTCAAAAAATAAGTTATGTTTCTATACACCTATTAGCCATCAAAAAGAGAAATTAAGAAAACAATTCCACTTACAATAACATCAAAAATAATAAAATACCTAGGAATAAATTTAACCAAAGAAATGAAAGATCTATACACTGAAAATTATAAGACACTGATGAAAGAAATTGAAGATACAAAAAATGAAAAGATATTCCATGTTCATGGAGGGAAATAATTAATGTTAAAATGTCTATTGTTAAAATACTATACAAAGATGTCTGCAGGTTCACTGCAATCCCTACCAAAATTCCAATAGCACTTTTCCCAGAAGTAGAACGAACAATACTAAAATTTGTATGGAACCACAAAAAAAAAAAAAAAAAAACAAACAAAAAACCAAATAGCTAAAGCAATCTTGAGAAGGAAGAACACAGATGAAGGTATCACACTTCCTGGTTTAAAACTATATTACAGGGTGTGTGGGTGGCTCAGTCGGTTATGCATCAGATTTCGGCTCAGGTCATGATCTTGCTGTTTGCGAGTTCGAGCCCCATGTCAGGCTCTGTGCTGAAAGCTCAGAACCTGGAGACTGCTTTCACATTCTGGGTCTCCCTCTTTCTTTCTCTGGGCCCATCCCCTGTTCACGCTCTGTTTCTCTCTCTCTCTCAAAAATAAATACACATTAAAAAAAACTATATTACAAAACTATAGTAGAACAGAATATTGCCACAAAACCAGATATTTACTCAATGGAATAGAATTGAGAGCCCCAAAATAAACCCACTCATGTGCAGTCTTTTTATTTATGGCAAAGGAATCAAGAATATACAAAACCAGGGGCACCTGGGTGGCTCAGTCGGTTAAGTGTCCAACTTTGGCTCAGGTCATGATCTCGCAGTCCGTGAGTTTGAGCCCTGCCTGCATAGGGCTCTGTGCTGACAGCTCAGAGCCTGGAGCCTGCTTCAGATTCTGTGTTTCTGTCTCTCTTTGCCCCTCCCCTGTTCGTGGTCTGTTTCTCTCTGTCTCAAAAATAAATAAATATTAAACAAAATTAAAAAAAAAAAAAAAGAATACACAAGAGGAAAAAGACAATTTCTTCAATAAATGCTGTTGGGAAAACTGGACATCACCATGCAAAAACAAACAAACAAAAAACAAAACAAAACAAAACAAAAACTGGGCTCCTATCCTCCACCACACATAAGAATCAACTCAAAATGGATTAAAGACTTGAGTGTAAGACCTGAAATCATAAAACTCCTAAAAGAAAACATAGGTGAGTTCCTTGAAATCAGTCTTCTCAAAGATTTTTGGATTTGAAACCAAAATGAAGGCAACAGAATCAAATTAAATAAATGGGGACCACATCAAACTATAATATTTCTACTAAGCAAAGGAGAGAATCAAAAAATGAACAAGCAACCTATACAATGGGAAAATATTTGCAATCCACATATCCAAGAAGAGGTTAATATCCAAATATACAAGAAACTCATACAACTTAATAGCTAAAAAAAAAAAAGAAACAAAGAAAAAAGAAAGAAAGAAAGCAAAAGGAAAATAAGAAAAGGAAGAAATAAGAAAAAGAAATAATGGGCAAACACCCAAGCAGACATTTTTTCCAAGGAAAATATAAGCTGGTACAGCCACTATGGAAAACTATATGAAGTTTCCTTAAAAAATGAAAAATATAACCACCATAGGATCCAGAAATTTCACTTCTGCATGTATACCAAAAGGAAATAAAACCATTATTTTGAATACATATCTGTATTCCCATATTCATAGCAGCATTATTCACAAAAGCCAAGGTATTGAAACACCTAAGTGTCTGTCAATGGGTATGTTATTAAAGAAAATATAAGATGATATTTATATAGATATATATCTTACATATAAATATAAACAAATA